>NC_091017.1:19797315-20098885 GCF_041296385.1 Aphelocoma coerulescens
TTTCTCTGGTTTGATATATTCATGTATTTCTGGTCCGTAGGCTTGTTTAAGGTACTAGTGCCTTTCTGGTCCCTAGGCTTATTTGCCTACCCACAGCTTGGTCCGATCTTATCCTTGATAAGGAATTTTTGCAGAGCAGGGACACGAATTCGGATTTCTATTTTGCTGTGCTTGGTGATAACGATTTATAAGAAGTTGACAGAGGTACAGGCAGCTGTTCGAAGTGTGTATGATAAATGGTTTCTCCATCCTAAACCCAGTCTCAGCTTTGGTAGCCTGTTTTGGGAATTTATTAGTAACTGCACACAGATTGTTAGAGGAGGAGGAGGCAGGGTTTCCCTTCCCTTTAAATTTGATAGGTTATCTTTTGAGAGTGTTCAGTTTCCCCTGGATGTTAAAGAGACCACCTTCCTGGTATTTTATCTCGTAAGCTTCCTCTATGTGGTTCGCAGCTCGTCTAGAATAAGAGCTCAGATTTCCCGGGCTATTGCTGAGACACCTGACCCAGAGGTGGAACATCCTGAGTGGTGTGGGGAATGGGAGGATATGGGCCAAATCTTGAAGAAATTCTCTGACCCAATGGTTTGCAATTTTCCCCCGAACAAGTTCAGAAACCAGCTGAGGTGGCAAAATATCTGAAAGAGAAATACAATGACAATTCCATTGAGAACAAGCTCCTTGCAATATGTTGGGCTTTGGCATATGCTTATCGCACACTGCAGCAGGTAAAGGTAGAAAGGCAGGAAGATAAATCAGCAAAGCCTGCAGACACCCCAGTCACTCAGGCTGCAGATAAACCAGACAGCAAGCCCAAACCAGATGGAGAGTCTAAGCCACTGACAGTGGCTCCTGTCACGAGAAAAAAGCTGATCACAAATAAAACTGATCATCCAGTGAAAGATGAGGATAATGCAGGGGAAGGGACCTCAAAAGATGCAGGGGAAGGAACCTCAAAACCACCAACTGACTCAGACACAGAAACCATTACAGAGTCCATGTCCATAAAGGACCTTCACAGCCTAAGAAAGGATTACACCCGACGGTCCGATGAATCCATAATAAGTTGGATGGTCCGTATTTGGGATGCGGCAGGTGATGATGTGATGCTGGACGGTGCTGAAGCGAGGCATTTGGGATCCCTGTCACATGATCCAGTGATCGACCAAGCGATGAAAAGGGGGACTGACTCTACCAGTGTCTGGAGACAGGTCTTGACAGGCGTGACTGAAAGATATATGTGCAGAGATGATCTCTACATGCAGGAAACCCCGTGGAAGACCATAGAACAAGGGATCCAATGCCTGAGAGAACTAGGGGTGGTAGAGGTTGTCTTCGCAAATGACCCAGGATTGAGGAGTCCAGACCAGGCCAGAGTTATTCCATATATGTGGCAAACACTCATACAACTTGGGCCACCAGAATACGCTTCTGCTTTAGCAATAATGAAACCGGACTACCGTGTGAATGAGACTGTGAAGGATATGGCAGTGAAGCTCCGAGCATATGCAGACTCCGTGCATGGCCCAACACATGCAAGAATCGCAGCTGTGGAAACACGTATGCAGAAAATAGAAGATGAAATGAAGAAGAATCACCAGGAGATTAAAGAGTGCCTTCTCCGTGGATGTTCCCTAGAGAGAAGGTACATCCCACGAAGTGAGCTGTGGAAATTTCTGTGTGACAGTGGGGAAGACATGAAGAGGTGGGGTGAACAACCCACCTCTGCTCTGGCAGCACGAGTGCGTGAATTGAAGGAGCGCAAGTCTCAGAAAGGAGGATCTACCAAAAAGGAAGTAGCTCCAGTTGCCTCTAGCCAAACTGCTGGAAATGATGGAAAAGACGATGGCATGTCCAATTCCCATGAAGGAACCTCTGAGATGCAGGCCCAGGGAAAGAAGGATAACCAGGCATAGAGGGGCCCTGCCTCTAGCCAGGTAGAGGTCAGGGAAAACGGTGTTTTTTGGACTGTGTGGATTCGTTGGCCTGGTACATCAGAACCACAAAAATATGATGCCTTGGTTGACACTGGTGCGCAGTGTACAATAATTCCATCGCAGCATGTGGGGGTAGAATCTGTTTCTATTTCTGGTGTAACAGGTGGATCACAAAATTTGACCTTGGTGGAAGCTGAGGTGAGCCTGACTGGAAATGAGTGGAAGAAACATCTCATTGTGAGTGGCCCAGAGGCCCTGTGCATTTTGGGCAAAGACTTCCTCTGGAAGGGGTATTTTAGAGACCCAAAGGGACTCAAGTGGGCTTTTGGAATAGCTGCTGTGGAGGCAGAGGGCATGAAGCAATTGAATACTTTGCCTGGGCTATCAGAGAACTCATCTGCAGTAGGCCTTCTGAAGGTGGAAAAACAAAGAGCACCAATTGCCACCTCGACAGTGCACCGCCGGCAGTATCGGACAACTCGAGATGCTGTGATCCCCATCCACAAGATGATCCGTGAGCTGGAGAGCCAAAGGATGATCAGCAAGACCCACTCACCCTTCAACAGCCCCATCTGGCCTGTGCACAAGTCTGACGGGGAATGGAGATTGACTGTGGACTATCGTGCCTTGAATGAAGTGACTTCCCCATTGAGCGCTGCTGTGCCAGACATGTTGGAGCTCCAGCATGAGCTGGAGTCCAAAGCAGCGAAGTGGTATGCTACTATTGACTTTGCCAATGCATTTTTCTCCATTCCTCTGGCAGCAGAGTGCAGGCCTCAGTTTGCCTTCATCTGGAGGGGTGTGCAGTACACCTGGAACCGACTGCCCCAGGGGTGGAAGCACAGTCCCACCATCTGCCATGGACTGATCCAGGCTGCACTGGAAAAGGGTGAGGCCCCAGAACATCTGCAGTACATTGATGACATCATTGTGTGGGGGAACACTGCAGCAGAAGTGTTTGAGAAAGGAGAGCAAGTTATCCGGATTCTCCTGGAAGCTGGTTTCACCATCAAGAAGAGCAAAGTCAAGGGACCTGCCCAAGAGATCCAGTTCCTGGGAGTGAAATGTCAAGATGGACAGCATCAGATTTCCACTGAGATCATCAATAAGATCACAGCAATGTCTCCACCAACCAACAAGAAGGAAACACAAGCTTTCCTAGGTGCCATAGGCTTTTGGAGGATGCACATTCCTGAGTACATCCAGATTGTGAGCCCTCTTTACCTGGTTACCCGCAAGAAGAACGATTTCCATTGGGGCCCTGAACAGCAACAAGCTTTTGCCCAAATCAAGCAGGAAATCACTCATGCTGTAGCCCTCGGCCCAGTTAGGACAGGACCCGAAGTGAAGAACGTTCTCTACTCTGCAGCTGGGAGCCATGGTCTGTCCTCGAGCCTCTGGCAGAAGGTGTCTGGTGAGACTCAAGGTCGACCACTAGAATTTTGGAGCCAAAGCTACAGAAGGTCTGAAGCCAATTACACCCCAACAGAGAAGGAAATCTTGGCAGCCTATGAAGGAATCCAAGCCGCCTCAGAGGTAATTGGCACTGAGGCACAGCTCCTCCTGGCACCCCGACTACCAGTGCTGGGGTAGATGTTCAAAGCAGAGGTTCCCTCTACCCACCACGCCACCAATGCCACATGGAGCAAATGGATTTCTCTCATCACACAGCGCGCCTGTATCGGAAAACTGAATTGACCTGGGATTTTGGAAATAATCACAAACTGGCCAGAAGGTGAAAACTTTGGTCTCACTGATGAAGAAGAACAAGTGACATGCGCTGAAGAAGCTCCACCGTACAACCAACTGCCATCAGAAGACACACGCTACGCTCTTTTCACCGACGGTTCTTGTCACATCTTAGGGATGAAACGAAAGTGGAAAGCAGCCGTATGGAGTCCCACATGACGGGTTGCAGAAGCTACTGAAGAAGAAGGTGGATCAAGCCAACTCGCTGAACTCAAAGCTGTTCAACTAGCCCTGGACATTGCTGAAAGAGAGAAGTGGCCAAAGCTCTACCTCTACACCGATTCATGGATGGTAGCCAGTGCTCTGTGGGGATGGCTGGAAAAATGGGAAAAAGCTAATTGGCAGCATAGGGGAAAACCAATCTGGGCTGCTGAAGAGTGGAAAAACATTGCTGCCCGAGTAAGAAAGCTGGTTGTGAAAGTCCGCCATGTAGATGCCCATGTCCCCAAGAGTAGGGCTAATGAAGAACACCAAAACAACAAGCAGGTAGATCAGGCTGCAAAGATAGAAGTGTCACAGGTAGACTTGGACTGGAAACACAAGGGAGAGTTGTTCCTAGATCGATGGGCCCATGATGCCTCAGGCCATCAGGGCAGAGATGCCACCTATAAGTGGGCACGAGATCGAGGGGTGGATCTAACCATGGACAGTATCTCCCAGGTGATCCATGATTGTGAGACATGCGCTGCGATCAAGCAGGCCAAGCGGGTGAAGCCCCTGTGGTATGGTGGGCGGTGGTCCAAATACAAGTATGGGGAGGCCTGGCAGATTGATTACATCACACTGCCTCAAACCCGCCAAGGCAAGCGCTATGTGCTCACAGTGGTAGAAGCCACCACAGGATGGCTGGAGGCCTACCCTGCGCCTCATGCTACAGCCTGGAACACCATCCTGGGCCTTGAAAAGCAAGTCCTTTGGAGGCATGGTACCCCTGAGAGAATTGAATCTGACAATGGGACTCATTTTAAGAACAGCCTTATTAACACCTGGGCTAGAGAACATGGCATTGAGTGGGTGTACCACATCCCTTACCATGCACCAGCTGCAGGCAAAGTGGAACGGTGCAATGGATTGTTGAAAACCACTTTGAAGGCACTGGGTGGGGGAACTTTTAAAAATTGGGAACAGAATCTAGCAAAGGCCACCTGGTTAGTTAACACCCGAGGTTCCACCAATAGAGCAGGTCCAGCCCAATCTGAATCCCTACAAACAACAGATGGAGATAAAGTCCCAGTAGTGCACATCAGAGGTCTGTTAGGAAAAACTGTGTGGATAAATTCTGCCTCGAGTACAGACAAACCCACCCGTGGGGTTGTCTTTGCTCAGGGACCTGGTTGCACATGGTGGGTAATGCAGAAAGATGGAACAACACGTTGTGTACCACAGGGAGATCTGACTGTTGTGTGAAACCCACCTGTAGTGTGAAATGCTTGTATACCCCTGCTTCCTGAGTGTCACTGTCACTGTTTGTACATAGCTGTGTATATATATATATATATATATATATATATATATATATATATATGTATTAATGTGTGTGTAGAATTAGAATATCTTCGTTTGGGCATTGAGCCAACAATATGGGATAAGGGGTGGAATGTCTTGGGGTGACCTTATGATGTGTATCCCATATCGCTGCCTATGTCCAGAAATTAATTTTTGTGCCTTTCTGTGCCTCTAAACTGAGCCTGAGAGGGGGAAGGAAAAAACCAAGCAAAACTTTTTCAAAGCAGTTTGCAGCTTGTTCAAGGTCACACAGAGATAGCAGGGTTTTTCCCCAGCTGCGGCAGGGGAGCGAGGAAGCACCCGGCTTGCTGCTTTCCAGTCAGCTTTTGGCCAGTTGTTTCAGTTTCTTGTTCTCCAGAGAGAGACTGAGAGTTGGACTTTGTTTTTCCTTCCCTGGAATTCCGGATTTTCTCCCTTTTCTACTGGACTGCTTTCAACCTCAGAGCACATCGGGAGGACTTTCCATCGGGCACAGAGGGCCAGGCCCTGGCCCAAGCCCCAGCTCCGAGGAGACCAAAGGGAGGACTTGAACACTTTCCCAGTTTTTTTTTTCTCCACGGTGAGAGATTTTATTATTTAGCATTTTTATCCTTTTCCTGTGTGTTTGTTAAATAAATAGCTTTTATCTCCTTCACTTTCCTTCGAGGAAAATTTATTTTTCCCAAACCTGGTGGGGGAGGGGTGGTTGTGCCTTCTCTCAGAGGATATATTTCTAAATTTGGCCAAACCGGAACAACATGCAGCATGTCTTAATGATGTATTGAGTAAGGATTGCTTTGATAGGTATGTGAGGGAAAGAAGCCCAGACAGTGAATTAAAATTCTCTTTATGCTGATAGAGAATGGGAAGACTGAAATAACTCATATGGTATCTAGTAAGGCCAAAATAATGTCAAGGGATTGTAAAGAGTCATCAATACCACCTTAGCAAGGGACAGAATCCAACTTACTGTGTGGCTACACAGAACTTCCATGAGACAGTGGATTAATATTGTTTACAGAAAATAACACAGTGTATTAAATTAAATGGAGATAAAACATACAACCTGCTTTTATATCAATGTGTGATAACATCTTATTTAACACATTTAAATATTTTGTGACACAGGTGTCTTGTTTCAAGGTGTTTTCAAAATGAGGAAATTGAGGCAAAGTGAAAATGAGACGACTTGTCCACGGTTGTTCAGTTGGTAATTTCGGGGTCCCAGGCTACTGTTGGGACAACAAGCTTTCTTCTAAAAAAACCCAGGTTATTGCCTTGAAGGAGTGTCACAACTTTTATTAAGCTCAAACAATCAGGGAACACATGCACATGCTGAAGGTACTACCCCAGGAGAGTCTACGTCCTAAACTGGGTGATGGGAGAGGTGAGCAGAAGTTGGGACTTGGGTCTTCCATTTAATTACTCAAGCAAGGCCCAGGGGAGCTGCATTACACCAAAGGACACAAGCAGAAAGGAGCAGATTTATGAGAGATTTAGAATTACTTGAGTTGTAGTCTAAGATGACGACTGAATTATTCTCTCTCTAAAGATGAAAATATTTCCTAGCCTTCTGTTTGCTACTGCTTACTATTGAGCTTATGAGCAAACTTGAAATATGTAAGAGAGAAAGCTGACTTCTTTTGTCATTGATTTAATCATCTGTCTAACCTTACAGGTCCCCAACAGTTTGCAAAATAACAGTTTTCATCTCATAATTTCTTTGGTCTTTTGCACATTGTCTCATTTTGGTTTATTTTATCTTTTGAGGACATTCCATGCCTGATTTGATTAAATCAGTGCAAGGAGGATTTGATAGGAAGAGTTTAATCATTATTTTTCTATGGGGAGGCTAGACAATCAGCCTGATAAATCCAGGGGATCCTTGGGACTAATGCAGAAGCAACTAAGGTTATCTATATTAAAGTCCATGGCCAAACATCTGCTGTCTGGTGTGTGTGAAAGCCAAGAACGCCGAGCAGACCCTGCAGCTAGGGTTTGAGACCAGACTGGGCTGTGACAGTCGCAATTCAGGTTGCCTGCATGTTCCATCAGCTCCTGCTGGAAGGATTGGGAAACCTTGCTTCCCATAACTTTGCAGCTGCATAACTTTACAGAGAAGATTCAGGAAATATGTGGTGGTGTACTATTTGTCCTGGATATAGCACACTCAGCATGTCTACACCACAGGTGAAGTTCTGTGTTTCAGTCTGCCAAAGGGGTAACAGATTTCTACTTACTCCTTTCGTGCTATGAAGTTTTTATCTTGCCTTCACTGCTGCATAGTCGAGGTTAGGGACAAGAAATATCACAGGAATAGGGATGTTATCTTAACCTCTTTGTCCTTCAGTCCTTCAAAAAATGCAGGCCTGGAGGAGTAGGAGAAGAAGAAAAGTGTGATTTGATCCAGAAGATGATGTAAGACATGCATATGTTTCCCTTAGGTCAATAGATGACAGCTTTTTCAGACTATGTACATTGCAATTGAAATGGTTAGAGGCAACAACAAAAAAAAAGGGGGGAAATTTTTCTGCTTGTGCTGTGATTTCATAGTATTTTGCCTGAAACGCTGGGTTTTGTGTTACTGTGATCAGGTATTGTATAACTGCACAGCTATACAAAAACCTTCCATCAGTTGCTAGTGGCATCCATAGGAAAACAGTTAAGAACATGTTTCCAGGGCTTTTTTCCTTTTTATTGTTATAATCTTTATTCTGGGAATTGGAGAAGAAAGCCAGGCCATATTACTGCTTGGGCAGATTGGGAATGCTCTAAGTATCCTGCAGATGAAAATCACCACTCACACACACATTGATATTCATCCTGTCTGGAGTCTGTAAGTAAATGTGTGTTTCTAACCCTAAGAGTAACAGAAAATAGATGCAGTCTGCACCTGAAAACACCCGTGGGAGCCGGGGCCAGTGCTTAGGGAGGTGGTCGAGACAATGGATCTGTTATACAGCTGTAGCTGGGAGGGTGGAAGGGAAAAGAATTTGGAGCTGCTTTCCCTATTATGTAAATTCAAGCACGTTGGAGACTTTTCTCCTTGTGGCAGAACCCGGCTGGTGGGAAAGGCAGACCTCCGCTGATGAGCAGTCAGTGCTGGAAACGATCTTTTCCATTTTGATTTTCTCTCAAAACTTTGTTTCCTTGCTCTCTAAGAACAAGAACCTTGTGAAGACTTTAGGAAATGGAAGCTGAAGAAAACCTCAGTTAAGCAGGAAATTTTGGGTTGACAAAATTAAATTGATGAAGTGAGGTTGGAGCAGACTGGAGGCAGCTTGAAGTGCTGTAGCAGACAGACCAGCCCAGGAACACGGTGTTTAAGGGACAAAAATGTGTCACATTTAACTAGGACCGAGCTCTGAAGAGAGAAAAAGATCATGTGAGATACACCCTAGTGGTGGGATTTTGAATACTTCCGACTGCCGGAGGACCTGCACACATTCATCTATTGCTGACAGTTTGTATTTTAAGGTTTACCTATTAAAAACAAAAACCATGTACATACTGAACACTTTACTGGAAAAGGACTCTGTGAAATAAAAGGAAAATCTTCATGGTCGTTAATTTATTTTGAAACTCTAGTTAACACTGGTTCCTGTAACACAACTGTGACTATATTTACTTGAGGAAACCAAGACAGTTAGAAAAAGGAGACATGTATAATTCAGTAATTAAATCGATTTTCAAAACCCTGAGAATGTGGCTCTCCTAATAATCTTGGAAGGTCAAACACTTGTTCCAATGATTGTAATTACAGAGTAAGGATTTTATGTTACTATTTTTTTATTCTTAAATGGTCATTGCTTTGCAGGGCACAAAACAAAAATTTAAAAGCCACAATGAATCAAATCTTCTTCTATGAAGTAGAACCATCCTTACGTCTAAAATGGGGTAATAGAAATTTAGATATTTCAAATATCAAGTCAATTTGAAAATCCTTTGCAATTCATTCTTCTCATAATTAATCTCTCAAATTGAAAAGAAATTTTTTTTTTTTTTTTGGTGAGGAAAGCAATCTGAAGAAATGCTGCTTAAGGAATTTCAAAAACTATCAGATATCTTTTTTTTCTTTGAAAGATTGAAAATCCTCAGCAGTACAAGATATGTGAGGAGTGTGGATTGTTTTCCCTTACTTTTTTTTAACAAAGAAAAGTGCCTTTAAAAGAAGTTATACTTATGGCTCTGTTTGTAACACTGAACAACTATTCATATTTCAAAGTCTTGGTGGCTTTTGAATGTAACCACCCTTTGTTAAAACTACACTTAGTGAGCATTAGTTCACAGCCTAGCTCTGTGTAAAATAATCCCTTTCTCCTAAATTCTACTCCCTCTTTATTCTTTCATGGTCTATTTCAGGCAAAAGGGGCAAAGAGGAAACTTAATCTCATAAATTTAGGTGACAGCGAACTTTTAAGTTTTATCTAAGAGAGAGACTGATCAGAAGTAGTTAAGCAGTTCAGAAAAGAACCCAACCAAAGAAACCCAAAAACCCACACCCAGATACTGGATTCCCCTTCCCTTTCTGGTGAGCTGGGGAGTTCTTCTTACTGGTTGGTAATGTATCTTGCAGATCTCTGTCTTCCTGTCTGGAGAGTATTTATCATGCATTAGTGTGCTAGTGAGGTATTTTTCTTGAATTGCACTGATTCTTATCACTATAACTTTTCAATGAGCTTCTGAATTTTTTTTTAGTTACTTCTGATTTTCTTACCGGAGTGAGAATGCAGGAATTAATCCAGTTCTAATCCAAACCTAAAAAATCTTCACTTAACTTCTGATTCGCAAAGAATGTGAGATGGGGTGGATCAGGAGAAACAACAGACCCTCACCCAAACCAGACCCTTTGTAACAGATTTTACCAATGTCCTCACTGAGTATTCTGGTGAAATCTGGAGAAGGATTTACTGACGCAGAATCTGACCCCAAAAAGAGAAGTAAAGAGCAGCTCAAGCAATTCTGACATTAAAGAATGCCTCCTTGCATTTCCTAGAGGTTCTTTAGATGTTACAGCAGATTAAATTGTAATGTATGTTCCCATAGTAACTACATTTCTCTTAGTCAGTTTTGTTCTTGTGTACATTTATTAACTTTTTGAGTTAAATGCAATAATAATGAAATATATCATACCATTCAAACCTAACTGAGGGCAAGGGTAAAAAAAATAACTCAAAAAAATACTATAAAGACAAAGGGAGAAGAAGGACCACAAGAAGGCAATTTTAGAGATGGGCACCTTAGACAGAAATTTTAAACTTATAAGCATATGTCATAAAGCATTGTGGACTTCCCACTAAGAATTTTTGATGTGCAAAATTGCCAAAGAATAGTGTGGGAGCAGGAAAAATAATTGGTTTGGGATTTCTTACTCTACATTTTGTATGTAGACAGTAGTTGATAGAAAGTAGCAAAGCATTCATAGCTCTGCTTTTGGACTTGGTAGGTGTAGTAAAAAGAATAATTCATTTATAGTTCTGAGGAAATAGTAACACAGGGCTTTTGCATCCTTCTTTTGGTATCTGTGGAGCTTGGTATCGTTTTCAGTAGGGTCTAATAGCTGTAATATTGAGAGAAAAAGACAAGTTCCCTCTGCTCAGTAGCCCCCATGTAACACTGCAGGTCACTGCTATAAAGCTGTTTTTCAGTTATTTCCCTTTCCTCAACTTGTGGGATTTAATAGTGTTAGAAAAGTATTTAAATAACTGACTATTAAAAATATTTTGCTCTTGTTTCGTTTTCTACTTCCGCTTTGAACTCCAGGTTTCCAAAGGCTCTTATATTGTATTGTCGCACATGTCAAAACCAAAATGTATAAAGAGGATATATTTTCTCTAGAAATAAGCAAATCTTCACAGCTTTGCTTTTTTTTTTTTTTTTGCATTGAGTTTACCAATGCTCTATATTTCTTTAAACACTTCTCTGTTCAGTTGCAAGGGAACACAATATAGGAGCTGTGCCAGAATATTTTACTGAAGTATGAAAAACAGGGCAGTGACTCACCGATACTGATAAAATGGTACCCTTTGTCTCCAAGCTCACAAACAGCACAACTTTCTTTAAAATTTACATATAAATCAGAAAATAAATCTACCTTTACCTGATGCAATCTATGAAATTAATCAGGTGAAGAAGGCTTCACGCCAATTAGTGTGCCCTTTGCCCCAGAAGATATAAAATTAAACATGAGATGTTTAAATCCCGTGTATTTGCTAGTGGAACATTGCTCTAAGGTGTTTCACTAGAATGAGGCACAAACACCAGTGATCAGTTTTACATTGCCCTAAATGGTATCCCTTATTTTCCTTGTTTATCTTTCTTTGTGTTCATAATGACACATTCCTACATCATGTGAGTGAGCTGAGGACATGACCTAGAACCACCCCATGTAAAACTCACTTTTCTGACTTTCTTGATAGATAGAGGGTGCAGCAGGGCTGTCAGCTTCCCACACAGTTGCCCAGGAATTATTGGGGCTAGAGAGATTAGGAAATGGGTACGGTCACAGGGAATTGTCCCCCCTTGTCCTAGCTGGCCTTGTGTGACATGACAAAATATACCCGACAGCACCACTGAAAATGGAAAGCTCCAGGCTCTCAAGGACACAGAAGCAGTTTTGAGCCCCTCTGGGGCAGACCAAATTCCTGCTACCTGGTATTCTGTGGTAATTTTAGTTACTTAAGTACATATTTGTGGATGGCATTCTAAATCTTTGGGTTCTGTTATATTTGTGTGTATTTACATATATATATATGTGTGTGTGTGTGAGTGTGTGTGTGTCTTTGTATCTATATACGTGGTTGCTCAGCCCTTCTGTGTTTCATAATGTCACAGAGGAAATTACTGCTGCAGAATGTTGTACTATAAGAGTGTGGAAACACTTATAAATATGTAAATATACATCAGGGAAAAAAATAATCTTGAAACATTCTCATTTGTATTTAAGGTTTAAGAATTAGAGCTGAGAAGCTCACATTCTCCCCTAATGTTTCAAGGCATCACATCTAGATTTAGTGAAGTTTAGGCTTTTATTCCCATTGATTTTCAATCTCTATTAATAACACACAGGCAAGTGGTGTTGTCACAATGGTCACAGTACCAAAAAATGAGTCATTTTATGTCAGTGGTTTTGTTCTAACCAAGCACCTGTTTCTAGACAAGAAACAAATCAGCTTACCTACACAATCTGGTGCAGTGAGTTCCCTAAATTAGAGAGACATAAGTATGCACGGCCAAGCCTCCAGACTTTTTCAAAAGCTCACATCATCCGCTCAGCTTCCTGTGAGTTGAAAGGCACTTTACAAAAGCACTTGCACCCCTTGGGACTGACATTGAATCAAAAGGCCAGAGAGTTGGCACACAGCTTGAAAGGTATTAGGCAGGATGCTCTACAGAGCAGAGTCAAGGCAGAAAAATTCTGCCTTCAGCTGAAGGGAAAATCTCCTAGAAACTCATCCTCTTCTCTACTCTTCAGGACACTCACTTTTTGCCAGGTAAATTGTTACACTAATCCAGAGCCCCTGAGACTTCACTCCAGTAGCTTCACTCCAGTGGCTGATGGTATTACTGTAGCTGGGAGATCAGGCACTTCATCATCACTTTTGCATAGCTGTAACATGACATCTAGGTATCTTCCTCCAGCTTTAGCATATGCAAATACTAAGGCACATCCTTGCAGAACTTTTTTCTGGTTTCTTTGGTTTTTTGTTTTTTTTTTTAATGTTTCAAGTTGCATTCCCTGAAGAATGCAAAAAAACAGAAAGCTGCTTCCCTGCCCATAGCAGATAATTGTTTCCAGAACAAAGGTGGTTATACCGTAATTACAGTCTTTCTGCCAATGAAAGTTTCATATCCTCTAATGAGTAGGTAGACATGTACACAGCTATGTTCCCTGCATAAATATGAGCATTCCTATCCTGCCACAAAACAGGCCAATTAGTTTTGCTGTTGTTTTTTTTCTCAGCATATATGTCTGCTTTAATAATGTTTTTAATGTTTTAATGATTCAATAATGAAGCACCCTCCAGGAAATCCCTCATTTTTTTCATAATTTTATTTATTGAATGCATCTTTAGTATTGCTTGGCTGTAAAACTCAAACCTTTATCCTGCTGTTGATGCCTTTTTTTTAAATTATATATTCTGATAGTGCCTGCCGTGGCAGTGCCATGGATCATGACTGTGTGGCATGTGCTGCCTTAACAAGGGACCAGTGGGAAAGACATGAAGCTCGTGGTCTAAGCAGGTAGAAGCAGTCCTGCAAAGTGCCCTTTCAAGGCCCACAGGAACCATTTCTGTCCATTTTCATGGGGTACAGGTGCTTGAGCACAGTCCAAAGATAGCACTTTTGCCTTTAGTTGGACAACAGTAAATAGCACAACATCAATGCTGTTTTCAGGTGGACAGAGGTAGATTTAGAGCAGAGGAGAGATTCTTTTCAGGAAGTACTTTATCACTGTTCTTGTGGTGGCCAAAAATCTCAAAAGAGTATCCTGTCTAACCAGACAAGGCAGCTTGAAATGGTGCAAGGGGCAGGGATCTTGGGCCCTCAATTCAGAGGCCCTAATTCAATGCTGGGAGAAGAAGGGAGTTTGTACAGCCAGCCAAAAATTTGGTAGGAGAGTTTACTTGAGACTGACCCTAATTGATTTGCCCAAAGGCTTTCTAAATGAATCCTCCAAAGAAATTGATCTAAGCAGTCCCATGGTCATTACACAACCACCTCTGCAATAAAACACTAATACTGCAAAAGATGAGAAATCAAACAGTACTTCAAAGAGTATTTTCCTCTTCCTCCACGAGAAGACTGTGACTAAAGCTGAGTAAATAATTTATAATTAGTTTATAAATGTTGGCTGTTTTCCACTAGTGAAGTGTTCACAACATGAAGACAATTTTCTCAAAGGTACTCAAAATTATTCACTGAATAATGTCTGTAAATAATCCTTAGTCTTTAACATATTCATAAACACTTTCTTGCAAATTACAGATTTCAGAAAATTGAGGAATTTTGACTGGATGTCCCTATCATATGACATATTCCTCTTTGTGGATAAAATTTTTTGAATTCTGAGGATTTTTGAAGCAAACTATGAAATATTCTGTCTCCATCTTTGATGAATAACACATTTACAATTCCGGAACAGCAAATTTTGTTGCACATAGACCCCTTTTCAAGTCAAAATAGTGTCCAATGAAACCCTTGGAAGTCCCACTTGTTTTGAGTGTCATCTCTGAGATGGCTCCTAGCTTCCAGCTGATGGGTGCACAGCGAGCTGGATGTCCTGTTGTGACAGACAGTGAGGAAAGGGTCAGGAGAATACACTGATTCCTCCTCTACCTTTGCATAAATCAGAACTTACTCAGACTTCTAAGAAACCTCAATACCTCCAAGAAGGGCTACTTCATCAATTTGCCCCAGAACTAAATTATCTGGCAAGATATTAAATGTGTGGATTCCTTAATTTCATTGGTGAGAGACAACGAAAGCAGTTAACTTTGAGAAAAACAGCTGCACTTAAACACGACTATTTTTGAGAGAGGAGAGAACCATGCTTTCAGAGTAACACCTAGTCAGGCAGAGCAGAAAATTATGTTTTCTCCTTGGACTCTGAGGGTCCAGGCTTTAGAAGGCAAAAGTGTTTTGGCTCCTTTCCACAGCAGGGAACAGAAAATGATTCCAAGTAAAACCTTGTCTGTCCCTTTCACAACAGCACAGAACTCTGCAGATAAGATTCCCCTACTGACCCAATTATCTGTTTATCTGTGCAGCAAAAAAAGGCAAACAATGAGATGTGGTTGACCCCTCAGGAAAAGATTCAGGAGATCCCTTGGAAAGGCTAGACCAGCCCTGTAGCATCCTTTAATCTTACAACCCACCTATTCATGTCTGTCCCTGCTTTACAACACTCTTGCTTCACAACTCTTTCCAAGCTTACACTGACTTAGTAAAAGCTCCTTTCATAGCCACTCTGGAAGTGTTTCTTTGCTTTGTTTTCTTTGCCAATCTACGTTCTTTGCAAGTGTTCAAGCCCTTGACTGGAAGTTTCACTAAATTAGCTGTTAGGAAGGATGCTCCTTCTCTGCACAAAGAATCGTGTCAAAGCTTGGCATAGCCAGTGAGCAGTCTGCTTTTGGCGGAGGTTCTTAGTAATGAAACTTAGTCTTTTCCAGTGAGGTGACATGGTTGCCAGGTGAACATGTAAACTGATCATTTGGGTCACGCAAGAAACTAAGTTAATGGATAAAACTGCGTCCATCTTATTCTGCCGCTTCGACAAGCCACTGATCCTTGAAAAATGAAAAAAAATCTTAGTAGAACAGGTGTGGTTTGTATTTTTGGGAATTTTGATCAAAAAGAGGCCTGTGGCAATGATATTTCTTCCAATTACTTTTTTTTGCAAAAGATGTTCCTTTGAATGCTATTCATTTGCCACAGCTTTCAAAACGAAATAATTTCAGCAATCATCTTTTGCCCTTTTTCAAAGTTCTTGCTTAAAAAGTAAATGGGAATAACTCATATTTTTTCTGGCTTTTCATTCCTTTTCTTGGAGAAAGACAGCTTAACATGGTAAAGGTATTTAAAAAAAAAGGAGTAGGTCTTGCCCATCAAAACAAAGTGAGCCATATTTAAAGAACCCTTTATAAATTAAAAACCTCCAGAATTTAAAATAATCTCTGAACTATTAATTTTCTATATAAAGTTTAATTGCCTTTTTAAACTATCCTTTTTCTGCAGTCAGTGAGCACATGTCAATATCTTTCTCCTTTCTTATAGGTTAAATAAGGAAAAATAATATTTTCAGTATTTACCTGAATTAGAAATAGATTTTTTTAGAAAGTCTGACTGCCCTACATTTTTAATGTATACCTGTCACCAGATGAAATAGTTTGAAATCTGTATGGAGGTGTAAGACTGAAGTTACCAAATAGAAATTATTTATTTTAATTTTTTTTTTAATATGTATCTATATAAAAATGGATTCTGCATATTTTCTGGGCAGCCTTGTGGGTGCTTGTTTTTCTTTTCCACCATGGAGTCTCTAAATATGTGCTTGCAAATAGCCCAAGTCGTATTTCCTAGGGTTGTAAGCAACAATGGAAGCTTTGGTGACTGCCTAGAGAGGTAAATTGTGTCTCCCTCCTGTGCAGATCAGCAAAACTGCAGTGAGGTGAATTTCTCTGCAACGAAAAGAAATAGCTTGGCATTTCCTCTCTTCTTTAAGAAGGAGAGGTACAATGCTAGTTCCATTTGTTCCAGTCTGCAAACACTGAAAATTGTCCACTTTTAACATATCAGTGCCTCTCTAATGGCTCACTGCAGAAGGAGCTGAAACTAACAATTCATCTTCCAGCAATTTCCTTTGCAAAGAAAGCGTTGATGAGGACTCTGAACAAAGTAGACAAGCTTGTCTTTTAAAAGACAACCATCTTCCCTTTCCAATTTTCCGTCCAAATATTTCCCACTGATGAACTTTTATGAGGGTATCATAACTATTTATGAGGTATCATTACATTTATGAAGATCTCGTGAAAGGGGCATTTACTCTTCATGTGTTGTGCTCCTTGCTGAGACTGCAGGAAAGAAATAAACGAGCTGCAAGGCTCCCCCCTCCTGTACAGATGTGGATTTCCCCTGCCAGGGTTTTAAATGCAGTATGAGTGTGGTGTAACCACAGGTTCAGGAAGATGTTCCCCGGTCTTTGTGGAAATGTGCATATACCTGGGTGACACCACAAGAAAGACATTGAAGACTGGAGCATATTCAAAGAAGAGCAACAAAGCAGGTGAAGGGTCTGGAGCACAAGTGTTATGACAAGAAGATGAAAGAACTGGGGTGGATTAGCTTAAAGGAAAGGAGGCTCAGGGGAAACCTTATCACTCTCTACAGCTATCCAAAAGGAGGTTGTGGGGAGGTGGATGTCATTCTCTTTTCCCTGGTTACAAGTGGTAGGATGAGAAGAAATGGCCTCAAGTTGCAACAAGGGAGGTTTAGATTGGATACTCAAAAATTTCTTCACGAAAAAAGGTTATCAAGCACTGAAATAGGCTGCTCAGGGAAATGGTTGAGTCACCATCCCTGGAAGTGTTTAAGAGACACATAAATGTAGCACTTAGAGACATGAGCAGTGGACATGTGTCGTGTTTAAGCCCAGCTGGAAATTAAGCACCACGTGGCAACTCACTCTTTCTCCCACTACTCTAGTGCAACTGGGAGAAGAATCGAAGTAAAACCTATAGGTTGAGATAAGAACAATTTAATAGGTGAAAATAAAGTAAAGTACAGAAATAATGGTAAATAATAATGATAATAAAAGGGAAAAACAAGTGATGCACAGTGCAATTGATCACCACCCACTGACCGATGCCAGACTGCCCTTCCCCAGCCTAGATCAGCCACGCTTCTGGGTAGCTTCCCCCAGTTTGTGTACTGGGCATGGCATTCTATGGTGTGGAACATCCCTTTTGTCAGTTTGGGTCACTGTCCTGGACAGTATCCCTCCCAGTTTCTTTTGCAAACCTCCTCACAGGCAGAGCATGAGACAAGGCGGGGAAAAAAGTCCTTGGCTTAGAGTAAACACAACTTAGCAAAAACCCAAAACTTCAATGTGTTATCAACACCAGCCGCATTCCAAATCTGAAACACAGCACTGCAACAGCTCCTGAGAAGAAATTGACTCCATCCTGGCTGACATCAGGACAGCATGGCAGTGCCAGATTAACAGTTGGACTTGGTGACCTTACAGGTCTTTTTCAGCCTTAGTGATTCTATGGTTCTATGTCTGTGCTTTCCATATTTGTGAGCTTTCATGGGTAGGAACCGAAATCAATTCAAAATAGCCCTGCCAGAAAGCCACATGGCCCAAGTTGTGGACCCATGTTAGCTCAGCAAGAGATGCAAAACTAATCCACTATATCTTGCTGTCTGGTTTCCTGGGATTGTGCTATTTGTCAGTGCTAATTACAAAGATGGCAATGCTAAATTCGTTGGGAGTTAAGAGAGGCAGATGGCATATTCATTTATTAAAAAAACCACTGACTCCTTCTATTTTCTGTAGCTCTGTGTGCCTTCATTGGGATTTACATTTTAAATTATATGTGATCCAATAAACCAGCATGACACCTCATTATCAAGGATGTATCTTCAAGTCTCGACCTGAAGGGACAGTTGAGGATTTTTTCTGCTTCGCATCCCTTGGTTTAAGAACCTGCTGGCTTGCTTTATCTCAATTTACTTCAAAGTTTCCAGTTGTGTCAATGCAAACTTGGCAACTTGGCAAAATGCAAATTCAAAACTTTCAGCTGATTCCAAACAGTATGCAGGGAGGAAGATGTGGATTTCCAAAGCTCTGGCTTACTCAATGGAAGTGTTTAATTAGCCATTAACCAAATATCTCCTTTTGATGCCTAGGACCAGAAAGGAGGGGAAGGCAAACAAAGCTTTGTAGGCTTACAGCTTATTCTGGAAATCAGTGGAAACACATTTAGTTCTTTTCTTAGACAGATGCAATAACACTAGTTATGACTCAGATTCGAGATGCTGAGAGCAACAGGGGAGGGTGGGACTGTACATGTTCTCTGTGAAGATCAGGTGCAGGGCAATAATTAAGGCATAATCAGAGTACCTTCCTGCTGCTTTTCAATCACCATTCAGCTAATAATGACTTTATAGATTAAATACCAAGTTGCAGTTATGTTAGGCAAGTGCAACATAAAAGCAATACTGATGTTTAAAGAAATTAGGTAAACAGTCAATGAAGCATAGCATCTCATTCATATTAATCTCCAGCAGAGACCTGGTTGTTCCAGTCACTGATTCAATCATTTGCTTGCCTAAGTATTTTACTTCCCTCTGTGCATTCTCCATTACATTCATCCCTTCAGCATTCACCTCCTTCCTCTCAGGTGTTCCCAAGGTTAAACACCCAGCCTTCACTCCCTCTTCTTCATGGTAGTTTCTGGATGAAAGGGGTTAAGGGGAAAAAAAAAGAAAACACCAGCTAGAAAGCTGCTAGAAAATACGTATGTACACATATATGTGCACACATATACACACATTTCTATTAAAAATTATCTGCTATTAGCCATTAACCTCCACTATCTCTATGTGGCAGAGCTACATCACTGGTAGAGGTTGGCAGCATAGTAAAATGTTTCTGTTTTTAAAGACTGTTTGATGGTTATTCTTGCTGCAGAACTCCACAGCAGACTGGACTTCACTGCTGGGAAAGCAGCTGGAAAATCAAGCATGGTCAAAGCCCCAACCACTGTCCAATTTGTCCTTGTACTGGCTATGTAGGATAATGGGAAGCAGCCCAGAGTGGAGGGCAAGTCTGCATTTGCACATCTCACATTGCACATCTCATGCTACCCTAATCTAACAGCATGAAAATAGGCAACTACCAAAATTGGGCTGATGATTGATTGGCATGTTCCTTGCTTCTCTTGTCATATTCCTTGTCTTATCTTTTCTTCAGTAAATGCACTTGACAAATTTGGGCAGGATGTCTTCTTGTCAGTCAGTAGGACTGGAAGCAACAGCACAAGTCTTTTAAAAGGATCACAATCCTTTGAGCAACTATCAGAGACCAAACTACAGCTATGGAGGCTCAGTTCTGATGCAGCTGCTGTTAAGGAGCACATCACTTTCAGCCAGTCTGTGCTGCCAATAAGGCTCTGTAATTACAACTCCACACTCTAACAAAGCATTGGAAACACAAGAAATATTAACTGGTGTTAGCTGTGAACCCCTTTCTTTTGCTGGTTTAGGTACTTGGTTTGTGTCTTGGAACTCCTGGCTGCATGAAGATTTTAACTACAGTCAGAGGATTAGGAAGATTGGTAACACTCGAAATAGATGTTATTGAAATGTGAGTGGTTTGAGAAGAATCAGGAATTGTAAGAAAAGATTCACTCTTTCTGCCATCCTCCTTTTCAATATCAGTTTCCTTGTATGCGAATTGTACCAGTGAGGATTTTTTTTATTTTTTTTTTGCCGAGAGGAAAGAAATTGCACATAAGCAGAAGAAAGAATGGCATTAAATTAGCAAAGATAAAATATTAATTATGTGAAAATGCAAAGCAGAGAGAGAAATCAATTGTGAGGAAACAGCATAAGAAAAGAACCTCTTAGCCTCGTCAGATGCTTTGTGGCACAAAGCCTTCAATCAGAAATGTGCTGATACTAAATTATCCCTGGATCTGATCTAGCTCTAATAATTGAAAACTCCCACTGCTGGAACAAAACCAGTTTGCTGAATGAACACTAATTTCTCAGACTGGATATTAAGTAGACAAAGCTGTTGCATGTATCCAATCAGATTTGTATTTTTATTCCATGACACACTACATCCTACACTGTGTTGTGATTTAAAATTATCACAGCCTGCCCTGTGACATGTGTCAGTGAGAGTAGCATTTTCTTTAGCTCTTTCTGTCTTCACAGCTGTGATTATAAATTCTGAAAGCAGATTTTTAGAAAGATGAATTTGAAAAGGTGTGCAGATTAAATCATTCGTTTGTTTATTTAGTACCCTATTAACACTTCTGGCCCCTAGATTATGTAGCTGTGTCTGTCAGATAGCTCAGTATGATTTTGCAAATAAGGCTTGCATGTGAAGAACACTCTTTACTCCTTCTCTCCTCTTTGTATGTGGGTTCCCACAATTCTGAAAAAACAATGATTGCACTCTAGTAACTGTGGTACCAAGCCATCTGACATGACTTTTTCTCTTTTTTTTTCCCAAAAGGAGAAATATGCTCAATTTGAGAGACAAACTGTGAGTTTTGCTTGTAAAACAATATGTAGGAAAAGGGAGTAGAAATAAATTAAAAACTTGCTCAGTGTAAAACACATTTAAAAGCATTAATTTTTTTACCTACAGTGACTCTACTAAAATGCTAAAATTTCAGTAAATAATTATTACTGCGGGGGGACTTGGTGTTTATCCTTTTTCGCCCCAACAAGTTGTTTTAAACTTTTCTGTAATCACTTTGCTTATTCCTTTGGAGGGCTTACCAACAGCTCTTGTTGCCCACTGTGGCCACTGACAATTGTCCAGCATCAGCACCTGGAGCTGGATTTATCCTTTGTGTCCTGATTCAGGGCAATATATATGCACACATATCAGTACAGATCAGATTTAAGGTGATAACACTTAGCACGTAGTTATGTGCATATCTAACACTGGATTGCCTGGTTGGATTACAATTTGAGGAGTGTATTTCAATGACATTCTTTATTCAACTAAATGTGAATCTACACTGGAGAGCAGTCAGGAAAACAGGGCATCAAGAATTACTGCAGCTGAGCAAAAGTTTAGGGCTGTAGCTCAGTGCTAAAGTGTCGAGTCTCCTCCATCAGGACAATTTCTTCAGTGCTATATTTCTGATTAGCTGGTGCTTTGAGGGAGTCATACACTTGCTACTAATCCTGCAAATACAAGTGGTTGAAACTGGGACTTTATTTCACAGCGTAGCAAGAAGTTCTCATTTGAACATCCCTTAGAAATAAAGTAATTTTCTTCTAAGAATATTGATACAATAGCTTGGTGGACCAAAAAGAAAAACCCTCTCTCTCCATGAACCAAAAAGACCTGCTCTGCAATTGCAGTGTGGGAAAGTCCATCCAGGGTCTGCCCAATGCTGCACAAAAGCAGAGCTCCCAGCATCTGAAAGGATATAAAGTTTTCTTGCTATCTACACTCTATCTATCTATCTATCTATCTATCTATCTATCTATCTATCTATCTATCTATCTTATTTATTTTATTAAAACAGCTGTTTTATTAAGCCAACTGCTGTTAGGCCTTTCTTACTGAGATCCAGGAAGAATCATTATCATCATTATCAAACCATCACAGTGAGTGGTTTGGGTTAGAAGGGAGCTTCAAAGATCACGCAGCTCTTATACCCATGGTCATGGGCAGGGATATTGGACCAGGTTTCTCAAAGCCCCATCCAATAAGACCATGAAGGCTGCCAGGAATGGGTCTTCCACAAGTTCTCTGCTGTGGAGAAGATGCGTTCCAGTGTCTCACTAGCCTCATAGTGAAGAATTTCTTCCTTATATCTAATCTACCCTATTTCAGCTTAAACCTGTTACCCCTCATTCTATTGCCATAATCCCTGATAAGGAAATCCTCCCCACTTTTCATGAAGCCCCCCCACTTGGTACTGAAAGGCTGATGTAAGGCTTCACAGAGCCTTCTCTTCTCCAGGCTAAACAATCTCAGCCTTCAGAGTGTCCTTACAAGGGAGGTGCTGCAGGCCCCTGATCATGATCATGGCCCTCCTCTGGACCTGCTAATAGGTCTATGACTTTCACATGCTGGAACCCCAGCGCTGCTCACAGTGCTCCAGCTGGGGACCCAGGAGAGCAGAGTCAAGGGAAGGAATCACTTCTGTCGACCTGACGGCCACAGAAAACAACTGGCTTTCAGGGCTGTGAGTGCACAGTGACAGCTCATCTTAATTATTGTATCCACCAGTACTCCTAAGCCTTTCTCCACAGGGCTGCTGTCAATCACCCATTGCCCAGCCTGTGTGGGATTGCACTGTTTGTCTCTCTCTCACCCTCACTCCCACCAGCACAGAACAATCGTCCTCAGGGAAGTTCTGCTGAGAGCATAAAAAACACTCCTTCATGCTTTCTGGAACACAGCAGAGCCAAAATAAAATTTAATTATAAAATATAATTTTAAAGTTAAATGTTACTTGCTACTAAACTTTTATTTCAACTTTGATAAGCACAGCTTTCCTTAAATGCTCAAAGGAATGATTTATGACTACAAAGACATCTTTCTGAAGTGGCATTTTTTCACCTGCTCTGCAAAAGAAGGTAGTTTAAAATAAATACAGGGCATAAAAATTATACAACCCACTAGCTTTTCTGCTTAAAAAGCATGACTCTGTGGATGGGAAATGGAAGTTCAGGGAAGAAAGGGTTGTCGACATCTTCTTGGCAGATGGCTTTTGAGAAGGAAACTCTGTCTGTAGTGTGTCTAATGTGGTTGACATGTTCAAAAGGCCCTGTCCACCTAAATGTTCTCCCAGCCTGTACATGGAGGCCACTCTGGCCCTGACGCGGGCTAAACCAAGGTGCAAAATGCAAAATACAAAATACATTTTCAATTCCACATGCCACCTGAACCTGGAGAGCTACTGAGTTTGCACAGAGATTAAGTCTGGTCTTTACAACAAACTTAAAGTTATCCCCAGGACGTGATGTAGCTGTGCCTGAATGTCAGTTGCTCATGCAACTGGAAATCTTTCCTACTAAACGGAGATGCATGGAGAAGGCAGAGCACAAAAGGCAGAATATGCACCCAGAGCAATCAGCAGTGACAGTTATGAACCTGTGCCTAAAATCTAGACTCTAATTATGCCTTTGCTGCAGTCTTGAGTGCAATGACAATTGTGTTAATGAGGGTCAGCATTCATGAGGTTACGTAACAACCCTTATGCAGTGCCCTACATCAGCTGTAGGGTCTTAGAAAAGCCTCAGACCCCTTAGCTCCAGGCTACTGAGTACCCCAGTGAGGGCTCCAGCTTGTAGCAAAAGCCACAGAGCTGTTTATATTGGGATACCGAGGCTGGAATTGAACTGAAATGGAGGAACAGCAGCAGGGTATCAAACAAAATTGAGCTGTTACATTTCATCATTTTCCCTTTTCTGCTCAATAGACCAAATCTGCTCCATTTGTATTTCTGCTAAAGCCTCATTGCTGGATGAAATGCAGATAATTACCTCTGCAATGAAAGTAACTTGGCCATTTCATTCTGTACCTTGGGGGACATGTTGAGGAAAGGGATAGTACAGCATAATGAGCTTCTCCTGTGGTGCCAGGGGAGAAGGAGTATTCAGAGCTTGAGATGGTACTGGATGGCTCAGGCTGAGAACAGATGCATGCCTCCAGGGCTTGCCAAGCTGGAAACTGTCCTCCTCCTTTATCATGGTTCAATCTCCCACATATGTAACATGCCAAGGCTGCTTCAGTTTTATGTTTGCCAGTTGGGAGAGGTGAGGCCACAATTCTCCTTCAGTCTGTGAAGCCTGATAAAAAGGTGTTTTACTTTGACTGACAGGATGCTAATAGCACAATCTCCCAGCACAACTGCCATTACAATTTGGTCTGTCGAAAATACAGTTCTTGTAATTCTGAGCAAACACTGCCCTGTTTACTGCTCTGTTGAGTGCAGAGCTTCAAGTGACCAGACAGTGCGAATGTTTGATAAGCCGGGCTACCGTAGAGCTTACCAAAACAATGGGCTGGTGAAATGGGTCCATCCAGGCTGGAAGCTTTGAGAGATGTTCAACCTCTAATGTTATGTTATATCTTCAGAGCAACTGCTTTGGCTTTACCCTGACCTCCATCATGCTCTTCTGCCTGCTCCATTACGAGAATAAGTGGTGGGTGGAAAATTGCCTAACATTAGCCTGTGTGAAAGTGACCCAAGTAGATCTTATTCTCCTCAACTCAAGCTGGACTTGGTGGGATTTGTTAGGTAAGGGTTTACTCCATGGCACCATATGGAAGGTAGCCACGATACTGAGTGAAGTGGCAGCACCAGCTAAGCAGCAGCAGCCACTGTAGCAGAGTTACTGTCACACTCCTGGGCCGCTCTGTATTATGGGGGTGGCACCATCTGTGAGACAGAGCTTGCAGCTGGGAATGTTGGGTGACATTTCTTGTGAGCAAACAGCTAAGTAGGAGGCTGGATGGCTTCCTTCCTAGGAAGTTCCTCATGCTCCACGACTGTAGCTCCAAGATGGCCCTGTCTGACTCTCTCATTCCAGAAACCTCCATGTTCTCAGAGTTTGAGGAGACAGCCCTGCTGCAAGATTTCCCTGTCAACAAACCTCTGCTCCTCATCACAAAATGTGTCAGCAGAGCCACAAGTGTTGATTGCTTCAGCTAAAAATAAGCCATTTTGAAAACATAAAGCCACTGCAAGAAAAAAATTTTCTTCATGTGATGTCTGTAAAGATTTTAAGAGAGAATAGTTCACTATTTTTTTCTCTCCTATAAGCTGGAATTCGAGCAAGTTAAGCTTAACAAAATTTTGAAAAGCTCATTTGTATACTCCTTCTCACTTGGCTCTTTTGAACACAAGGTCCTTCATATCTTACATGCAGTATTCATTGTCAACATTCATTTCTCTCCTTAAACATTTGAACCATTACTGCCCATCTATTTCTAGACACTATTTCTCTAACATGACCTTTGATGTCATGAAACCTAGTTATGGGAAAATAAGGAAACAAATCTCTGCCCCACAGCAATAAAAACAAACCCAAATACCATTTTTTAAATATTAATTTTCACGTTTCCAACAAACTATACTGTTCATATCTCAGGGTCTATTAGGCCAGAAGAAGACCAGAATATATTGGCAAATATTTCAGGAAAATGGTTCTTGCCAGGTTAACATTTTTAATGAAATACAAATATAGCTAATTGGGAATTAATTTTTATAAATTCAGAAAATATAAGACTTAGGAAAACAAGCAAACCTTAGTGTCCTTTCTGATTAAGACTACACAGAATTGCTGAGGTTCTGACATCAACTAGCTTATATGAAGAACAGAGTCCTCAGGAGAAAACCAGTCTTCTTAATGATACCAGTCCAGCATTTAGTACAACAGGACCCCATGTATTACTATTGTACAAATACATGAATCAATTTATTAGTGGTATAATTTTTATCATTATTGATATTATTATTGCATGTATTGTATAAAGCTATCTCAAGTGTCAAAAAATAGTAAAATGGAAATGCTTCATAATTCCACTGTGAAAATCAGTGAAAGCTACAAAAGGTTACTTTCTAATGACTTATAATGTTTCAGATCATATTCAAAAAACAAAGCTTGATGACTGTCCTTGGGATTGAATGCCCAGATTTCCAAAATCCTTTTCACTTTGAAACTTTCTTCTATGCTGTGAAAATACCTTGGTCTTTAAGGACCTGGGAGCCCAAAGTTGAGAAAAGGGACTGCTAGTCCTTCAGAGTGCCATGGGATGGTGATATGAATTGAGAACAATAATGTGTGGTGAACTGAAAGGTTTGTGTCTTGTCAGGAAACAGCCTCATATTTCTTCATTCTTCCTGCAACAAATAATGAATTTTTCTTTTTTGTAGTTTCAGAAAATTGTTTCCAGTTACAAAGGAGAAAGGAGACCAAACAGGAAGTGCAGCATACCCATTGTAAAATCAGCAATACAAAACCGCCAGAGATCTGGACTAAACATGGTATTATTGTTGGCAAACAGGCCAAACATGGTAACACTGATATCAACCAGTTGACAGTCGTGCTTTGGTTCCAAACCAAGGGTCCCCTTTTCATGATCCATTATTACTGTTCATGTCTCTGCCCTTGATAACTGGTTGGAACTAGATGATCTTTAAAGTCCCTTCCAACCCTAAATATTCTATGATTCAATAAGTTCGCACAGCTCAGTGGATTCTTTAGGGGTGGGGGAAGCACTGTCCTGCAGGTGTTTACCATTACTGAGCATTAGCACCACATCTTTAAACACTCCTACAGGTGACAAAGCTCCTCAACAGATCTATGAAAACCAAACTGGCTGTGTATCAGGATGCTCTTTTGTTGCTTATCAGATATGCTCTAGCATTTTTCCTTTGCAAGAAGAATTTCCCAGCTAGGAGCTGAATACTGTAATCACTGTCATAATTCATGAAAGTCACTTGCTTTGAAAATAACAAAAACATTATCATAATTGTCAAAATGATGGTTCAGTAATCTAAGAATGCTTGTTATCTTGCCGGCTGTAAGTTGTGGACCTGGTCCAAAACCCAAGAATATAAATGAGAGAGGCTTTTCATTGGCCTCAGCAAGTCTTGGATCAGGCCTTCCATTAAGATTAAGGAAGGAAACAGCCATTGTTGTAGTGCTGAGACAGGGTGCATGAATAAAGAACAAGTGCTAAGGTCAGTGAAGTGGTTCCTGGATGTAACATGTGGAGTACAATAGCATCCAAAATGGTCCATCAACACAAGGCAAAGTTATTATTCCAGCTATTACTAACTGGGTTTCACAGACATCTCTGCCATTCATTGGATGTGCATTCTGTTTTCTGGCAGCATTTTAAAGTTCCTTTAATAGAATATTAAACTAATCATGATGAATTATAAGCCAGATTTTATTACATTCTCTTTAATTATAAAATCATATCTACCTAGTCTTATAAAAAACAGATTGGCTGAAATGCAATGTGTCTTCACTGAATAGCCACAGAAGGAATGAACTAAAGAGGAAAGGTGGGAAGCAAATCACCTAAGTCAGTGCAAAAGGATTTAGGTGCACCCTTTTTGTTGTGCCCCATGATAAAAATCCCCTCCCCTCAAATATCAGGTGAATGTACCTTTTTTAAGTCTGAGTCAGCCACTCATTTTTATCCTGGGATTTGGTTTTATGACTGTGTCTTAATCCAAGCTTTTTCTGCACTGCTGTTCTGCTGATTTATGACCGAACTGCTATTTATTTAGTGGGAAATCATCCTATTAGGAAATGATTGTGTCCTACTCTGAGGGAATCAGCCGACAAATCACACCAAAACCTTTTTTTTGCAATTACTTGGTAACACTTATTAGTGAAATTAAAATTCATGAGAAAAGATTTTGATAACTGCTGAAGCAGCGGCTCACATTTCCAGATGGTATGCACAAAAGTGACATCCTACACCCCTCGTGATAATACGATGTGTTGGCAAGTGATCGTGGATGTTTGCTTGTTTAATTAATAGAGGGTTGCACGTCATTCAGCAATAAAGCCTGTGTGCTCAGCTCCACCGAAAGTCATATGTGCCTCGAGTAGGGATTACGGAGGATATAGGTTCTACTGTCAAAACCTGCGTTCCTCAAAACCATATCAGCTGCCCTCTACCACAGCAAAATACACAATTTTCAGCTAAGGGAACAAGGGAACTCTTCTGGCATCATCGGTGGATAAAAGTGGTGGCAGACACTGCTACTTTTTAAAGCACAGGAGGGGATGGACCCCATTAAAAAAGACAACAAAACTCAAAACCACCATCTGTGTGTTGGAACATGCATAATTCTGGGAAGAACTGTCTGAAAGACAAATTTCTGTGCTTAGTTGCAGTACAGCCACATGGCCACTCCCTTTCAGAAGTGTTGTCTCCTTGCAAAAAAGCTTTTGGCCAGTGTTTCCACTAATGATCACTGGAGCAGTTAGCAAGCTGCCCATAGACATACACCCCTGGTGATTAGGGTAGATTTACAGGCAACTCAGAAGAAAGAAGAAAATGTGATAAATTCAGTTGCAATGGGAGCAATACATGTGTTATGAGATAGTGAAGAAAAACCTGAGTGCATGTGCAGCTTCCATCATAGCTGTATCAACAGCATGTACTCCCACTGTAGATACAAAAATGCTGCTAGCAAGGATTTTCTTGCTATTTTCTAAGTCCATGAGAGACTTTTCTCTCTCACAGAAGAGGTAGCAGGGAATGTAAACAACCAAGCCACCTGCAACCTTGAAAAGTCTTGTTTATGGTACAGTAGAAAAATATTTTGACAATGGATGTTTTAGGATTTTAGCCAATCACCCCCAAGGGGTGGCTGGTCCGTTGTCCAATTAGACGATGAAGAAAAAAGTCTATAAAAGAGTTTGTAAAGTAATTAAATAAATCAATCTTGCTGCACAATTCCTGCCTGCTGGATCTTCTCTCCTCCTCCTTCCTATGGCTGCGGGACACGGTGATATACCCTAGAGCCCAGGCCTGCGGTAATATCCCACACCTATTTTTGCCTAATAGGTATCTTCTGTTCTCTGTTCTTTTCTTGGGTCCTCTATTTCGCTCACATTTACTGCAGAGTTAGCTTTTAGTGAGTTTTATATGCTGGGAATTTCAAAGTGGCTTGAGGCTATTGACTTTCAATAGGATTTGGGTAGCTAATTGCCTTTTCCTTTGTACTTTACAAATTCCAGACATAACTCTTCTGTGAGTTCATTTTAGTCTTTTACGACTGAATTTCCTGAAATGTTATATCCCTTTCAAAAGGAGAAAGAAAAAAAAAAAAAAAAAAGAGAAAAAAAAAAGTGTCCCGTCCCTTTTTAATGTAAACCGAAGGACCGAAGGAAATAGTTGTCGTTTTTCCTCTAAAGCTTCTTTTCTAAAACTTCTTTTCCAAAGCTCTTGGTCTCTTACCTATTTAAGTTAAACAGTACAGACGTCGAATGCATTAATTCAAGTCTCATTGAGTTCTTGATTACAGCCTGGCAGCCGATCTGGGTGATAGAGATTTCTCCTGTAAACCCTTCTCAATGTGTGCCATGCAGTAGTGGTTTAGAGCCTGTTAAGGGCGTGAGAATGCTGAAAACTCAACAAAAAGCCTTGGAGCTGCCCATTCAGAAACTTCTGTTTCAGTCTTTCGAACGCAGCCTGCCTAATCTATTGCTGTAGAGCTCTGTCAGAGCTGAAATGCAGCTTTGACCCCTGGTTGTCCAGAATATCTCATCTTTTGTCTCACTGCTGTGGTTAGCTGTGTGTTACCAACTGCTTACTGCCAGTCTCAGAAAGAAAAAGGCAAGAGATGGTCGGTATAAAACAGAAGCAAACCATTCACCTAACACAGCAGATAGGCCCATAAACATTAAAGGAAAAACAAATAGACATTTTGTAATGGTAGCAGAAGTCTGCCAAAGACATTCAGAGAAACAGAACAAGTGCATGGAAGAAGCAAACTGCAGAGTGAGATTTTGTGAATGCTACCTCAGCAAGAATGAACCAGGCAGAGGCACAGTTGAGAGAACTACATGTAGAAAACAAATTAGGAGAAACCAGAGCTCATAGGTAATGGGTAAAATGCAGGGGAGAGGGAGAGAAGCATCAGTCACAGGTTAAAATTTGTCCTTTTCTCTATTTTTCTCTCTCTTTGCTGGGCGCATGGACTGTGTTCTGGCTTCAGGCAACTCAGTGCCCTTCTCAGCAAGGGATGGGAATAACTCTACAGAGCAGGTGTGCTGTAAGCTGTTTTGAAAGTAATTTACACACAAGGAGACTTCACTGGAAATGGAAAAGAAGTAGGAATAGAAAAGCAAAGAGAATATTCTGTAGCAGCCTTTTTTGTCCAACACAATAGTGTTGTGTGACTGTCAGAAGAAACATTAGGACAAAGGCACCTCTGTTAGAGACTAAAAATTATTTAAAGTCCTTCAAAAAAGGTGCAAACTGGATTAGCAGTTTGTTAAGGTCACACAGGCTTTTGGAGGACATTTGCCTAATGAAAGAAGCTACAGAGCCTCCAAGATGATTTTGTGTCAGCATACATTGTGTCAGTTATAAGTTTCCGATTGTTTTACCTTCCAAACCATCTCCAGACAAAGGAATCTGCAGAAAAGCTACTGTACCTGAACCTGTGCCTAGACAAGGGTATTACCTCTCCTATAATCCAGCTACAGTGTCAATACCACTGAAGGATGGGTATGAGCTGTTTCTAGATAAGCAAATACTGATGTCAATACTTGCTCCATTTCACTTCCAGGATTCCCTGAGTAATGTGTCTCAGGATTACTCCTCATAAAATATGGAGTTGTGGATGATGCTTCTCAGCTCCCCTAGGCACAAAATGTGACTCTTGCTGATTGAGCTATCAAAGGAACTGCTTTGGAGTCTCCTGCTTTCAAACCACTGGGGCACATGTTCATCTTTATCATCTTTATTCAGCAAAGCATGGTAGCCCTTTCTGACTGTGTACTTCTTTATTGCAAAGGTTTCAAGGTATCTCCAGCAGAACTCCGCAGTCTGAAATTAAGAGCCAGATTTTGTCTGCTGGATTATCACAGGTTTGGAGTTTCTGCAAGTTAAACCAAGAAAATAAGTTAAATACATACTGTTTGACATTTTATGGACTGAATTCCTCAGGGCAATGGAAGACCATCTAGGAAAAATACCAAAACAAAACAAGAAACCCAACACAAACAAACAAAAAACCCAAACCAAACCAACCAACCAACCAACCAGACAAGCTCTCTCTTCTCATTTATCTCAGCACAACACGGAACACAGATGACTGCTAGGCTAAACTTATTCCTGAATCAGTCTGCTTAATACCCAGGAAAGTACCTGTAGTTTCTGCTAAGTAAACTGCAGAGGAATTGGTTGTAAAAAGATCAAAATCAGATTCATGATGTATGGCAGATTTCACCTTGATATCACTCATGTTGGGAAGAAATGGTCTGAGATAAGAGAAACAACAGCGAAATAGTTTTCTACAAGCAAATACCCCCAGGTTATAAAGCTCACCTTGTACAATTTGGCACAATTTAATTACATTCTTAAGAAATTTCTTGCTAGTCATTGTGTAATTAGGTAAATTTGAGCAGTTAAGTCATCAATTAGCAGCACAACTGTACTCATAAGTTGCAACTTAATTCTTTTATTGAATGTCATTGCTCTGTATTTGAGAAACTATCGCATTTCAGGTAATTATAATGTACCAGCACGACAGAAAGCTAATAACACATATAAGCACATTCCTTGGGTTTTTTGCAATATTGTAATGAGCTATGGGATGAGAAAAAGCTGATAACCATTTCTTGGTTTGTGCTCATGTATAACCATTCCATACAATGACACTAAAAGTAATTCAGGCTGTCAAAGATAAGCCCAAGCAACTCAGACAGAAGAAATTTCCCTCCTTTATCCCCATCTCATCTGTTTCAGTAGCTTAGAGCATCTCTTTCTGGAGTTTCATGTCTCCTCATCCTCATGATAGCTTGGGGCAGGAAAAACACCTCCACCAGCACCTATACTGGGTCCAGCGGCTCCAGGCTTGTCCATGCTGGACTACACCACTGAAGAGTGAATATTGTCAGGGAAGTTGTCAGGGAGGTTTTAAGTCATTGCAGCTCTGGAGACAGCCCAGCCTGCTTCCTTGGACAGCTGTGCCAGATGTGCTGAGACGTGGTGCGTGGAGAAGAGGCTTAGAAAACTCACCTCCTCTGCAAAACCACACTCTATTGCTTTCCAGTCATTTAAGTGTTACTGTCTGACCTCTCAGATGGAGAACTCTGTTTTTGTAGGACCTCTAACATAAGGAAGCGAGCACAATATTTTTCCTCATGAGTAAACAACAGGATTTATCTCAGAAGGAGTTTGTGAGGAGGGGTCTGTAAAGACATCCTTGTTCTTTTGTGGAATAGAGAAATTTTTCTCCAAGTTGCTGGGTTCCAGCACAGCAGACCAGCAGAGGATATTGGAACCCCTTTGCACTTTGAAAGCGTCAAGGCTGGCAAGAGGGACACTTTAGGGTACAGTCACTGTTACAGAGGACCCAACAATATTTCACATATGATGACACCAATCCTTAAGATGCGTTTGAAGGTAAGAAATTATTTCTACAGGGAAAAACAGAGCTTCAGAGGCTGAACTTATCTAGGGCCAGCTAAAGGTTGGGGGTAGGGCCAAGCCCAAGCCTTCAGTCACAAGTCACAGTCCCATGATTTTCTTAAAAAATATTTTTTCCTCAAAATAAAATAAGCAGTTATTTCCCCTCAGTTCAAAAATGTTTCATGGGAATAATTCTTTTCCCATGCCAACAGAACTATTCAGATGTGACCAAAAGTCAAACCATCTCTATAATGTGAATTGCTTTAGGTTACTTTTTTTTATCTTTCTCCCTGCTTTACCTCTTGGTAGAAGTCTGCTTGACCTCTTCTAAACTCTGATTTCAAATAGAAATTCTAGCAGTGCCCCATAGAGGCCAATTTGATTTGAAGATTGCAGGAAGACAGAGAGGATAAAGTTAATAAAATTGTCAGACTGTAAATAGCCACTTGATGTTATTTAATGTTTCTTCTGTTCAAAAAGGTCACAAGGATCATCCTCCAATTCTCTTATGAGGAAAATCAAGCATTAAGGGAAGGAACATTTGTGTCAAGTTCACTTCACTGCTGAAGTGCAGAAAAAATGCAGAAAATTCTTATCACTGGCTAATGACTGCATCACACTTTGGTGAACTGTGGCTAAAAATAGATGGATTAATAAATATCCTAATAAGAATAAAAATGAAAAAAAAGTTCTAACTCCTTTCCCTCCTCAAAAAGATAAGGAATAAGAAGGTGTCATCAGGCAACTAACAGAGCTGCTACCTCATTCCCTACCACATGGGGTGGGGGAAAGGATCAGAAGCACAAAACTGAGAAAACTTGTGGGTTGAGATAAAGATACTTTAATAGGTAAAGCAAAAGCTGTGCATGCAAGCAATATGTAACAAATTCCTTCAGTATTTCCCAAGTGCTTAGCCACCCCTAGGAGACCAGAGCTCAATTTTCAGCACAGATCCCAAACACAGACCCACAAAAACTGCTATGAAAAAGTTTAACTCTTTAATCTAAAAGTAACATTCCTACTTTTAAAAAATAAAGAAGAACAAGCTTCAGTTTCATATACACTTTTTCATTTTGGAGTTCTAGTTTTTTAAGTATCTTCCACCATATAATGAGTTTTTTCATGGTAACAAAGTGTGATTGCATTTTCAACCCAAGGGCAAATCAAAGTCCAAAGGTGTTTCATCTTCAAGGCACTTAGCATGTAAATAATCTGACTGAAGTCTAAGTTAAGAAAAATTACATTACACATATATGCTTTGTGCATTTCTGACCCTACCCAAAATTTTTGATCTTCATATGCCTGCTACTTACCCAAAATCACACATTGTCTTTATGTCAAAAAGCATTTTCATTAAAAGTCTGGAATTTCTATTATAGATATGCCACCTTTGTCTCTGCAGGCTGAAATTAAAGTTATTTAAACTGGCTGAAAAATATGACTGGAGATTTTACAAGCAATCAGATGCTGGTAGGAGGTGTAAATTAGAAAGATTATGACACAAATCACTGTAAATTCTTGTGCTAACCAATTACCAGCATACAAAGTACAATCTTTTTTCTGTACTACTTTCTGCAGAACAGTATCAGTGACCTGGCAAAAATTTATGCTCTAGGGAAAGGTGGAATGGAAAGATAATTGGACAGAGTGAGAAATATTAATAGCGTACAAAATCCTCTTCTGTTAGAATATAGATACAAATTTGGTCCATGATCTGTTGCCACTGAAAGATATTGTCAGGTTAATAAAGTTCATGGACATTGCAGTCTCCATTTTATTTCCTAGAGGTCATTAATTAACACATCTGCCTTGGAAATCTGAAGAAAAAAGATGAAAAATGGAACTGGAAGTCTGTTAGGGACTGCCTGGCTACTGCAAACATGTTCAAATCATACAGATATTAAAGAAATACTTTGAGAGTGAGTTATAAATAGTTCAAGTCTACCACCAGACCCATTTGACATCTATCACTGCCACTTTCAGATGAGAACACAGTATTTTTATTTTTCTAAGGAAGTGTTATGCAGTCTTGAGGACCAAAAGATCCCCTTCGCATGAAGACTGTGCTTTGTTATGCAGCAGCACCTAAAATGGGCTCTCTTCAAGGGCATTTATGGTTCCATTTTTCATTGCCATCAGTACACATCTCCCAGACTTCTTCCAGAGATGGAGCTCTGATTGTAACATTCATCTAAGTGGGTCACAATAAACACAATGCCAGACATCTGATGAACTTTGCGGAGCAATTGAGAGTTTGTTCTGAAGTTAAACTTCTGCTAATTTTCAGAAATACTTAAATTATGATAGTCCGCTTGACAATTAAGTGTTTACTGAACCAGGAAATAAAATTATGACACCATATGTATCCATGGTTCTCACACCCTTTTAATAAAATTTGGAAATTGGACAAAGCCTAAGAAAGGTAGCAAGGGATATTGAAACTCTGGAGCAGCTCTCAAGTAAGGAATGACAGACAGAGTAGACTAAATTTGTACACCCTGAGCAAGAGGCAACTGAAGATACATTGGATACAAAACTGTGAATAACATGCAGAGGATAGAGAGGGATTGACTATTCACTCTCTTCCAGTACAAGCATCAGGAGTATCAAATGAGGACAGCAGAACCACAAATTAAAGGAGGTGGTTCTTCAGGCAACAGGTGGTAGAACTACCTGCTCAACACCCTTCCAAAGGACCTTGTTTCAGAAGGAGGTTGTCAGGAGCTCACAGGGAGACTGGATGAAAGACTTGGAAGAAAGAACCATGAAGACATTTCTAAAAAGACAGACAAACCATGTCAGGAAAAGCCCTGTTCTGCGTGTGGTCCAAGAGCAGGGAAGTGTCATATATGCTTTGCTGGTGACAGAAAATGGCACTAGATTGGACCTGTGAGAAGAACATCTGTGTTTATCAATGCTTTCCATGTTTCATTCCTCTGCATATATTTCTCTCCATATAGTTTCACTCCACAGTTGTGGAGAGCTCAAAGAGCATCTCCCTCAAAAAGCTACAGGCAATAATCTTTCCTAGGTTTCAATTTAAGCTGTTTTGCCACAGTGTTCTTGTTTACCCCTCTCAGAAAGAGCGCCACAGCAAGGAGACTCCTGTGCCCTGAAACCTCCTGAACACATTAACTCCCTAATACCCTGTATAGAATAAATACATTACTTTTATTTATGATGTTGAACCCCTAAGCACTTTGTTCTTTGGAGGTTATTCCCTTCCACTGAAGTGGAGTGGAGGAATGACCCTGTTTGAGGCAATCAAATATTTATTTTTTTCTCACTAGAGGATGAGATGAATAAAAGTTATATAATATTAATCAGTTATTACTATTATTATTATTATCAAGTGTGCTCAGATTTTACCTCAGGCACTTTTCAGAGACTCCTTTCTGTCACATTTTGCAAGGCTAAAAAAGCACAATTAGTAGAACTCTACAATAGTACACTTTTTCCAGATCTAGAAGCTTGAGTTGGAGCAAGAACCCAATGAGAGAATCTGTTGTTGATGTAAAAGTGAGGGAAAATGGAGTCTATGGATGCCATTAGCTCCTAAATTTCAATGTTCTTGTAGAACATGCCCAGCTTCCAGTTTCTAATGAGATATGAAATGCTTAATCTGAGTTTTAAACACAGTGTCAGGAGGGCAACTAGATGTGTAAGAATAAAAGTTGTCATGGAAGATTGTCCTGCCAGTCATAAATTTCTTCACATGTTTTTTGATCATGGCCCTCTCCTAACATATCCAGTTTTGATCAGCTGTAAAGGCTAATTAACCTCTACATGTTTTGAAGAATAAAGGGAGCTTAAAATAGCACCTATGCCAGTACTGTCACACACAGGTTCCTTGCTCAAAACTGAGCCAGTCCTGTTGAAGCAGAAGATAGCAGGGAAAAAAACACGGACAGAAAGGGCTCTAAACCATGTGTTGGATGCAAAACCTTCCTCTCCCAAAGTGCAGTGGTTACCAGATGTAAAGGGGCTGCAGAGGTTAATGGTAATGGGACCTAATAAATATGTGCTCACCTGTTCATCATCCAATGAACAGAAAAAGAGCAGCAGAACAGCTGAAAGGATTAGCGGGATCTCGGTTTTTATGGGAAGTTTGAGCGATCTATGAACTCATCTTGTGGAACACAGAAGTCACCTGTGGAACACAGGATGAGGTTTTCATTGTGACAGATGTGATTAAACTGCTGTAGGACACAGACCTTTGCTGACATAAGTGTTAATGCTGTTAAGCTCTACTGACAAATGTGTGTAATCTTTTAATGTGCCACTTTATAGTTTTCTTTGTTATTTCTTGATTTGCCACTCACAGCTTCAGAATTCATTCTGGGAAAAAAATTAACAGACATGATAACTCCTCATTTTATCAAGATGGTCGTCCTTGACTGTTTACCCTGAGCTCCTGGATTCCTGTGATTAGCTGAAGATTTTTTTCTTGTCCGTAGAGTTTGTTTTGTAATCTGGTGACAGGATTGAAAAAACCAACAAATCCACTGCCACCAAAAAGCCCCACTCCACCCTGAAAATCTGAATGGAGAGACAATTTTGTGCCTGGTAACTACAAGCTGAAAAGCTGACAGGAAGCATGGGATTCATCTTCTGTAAAATGTCCCCATACTTACATATTCTTACATGTTGAAGTACTTAATCTATTATTTCCTGGACATATCATGTGAATGAAGTTGCACTTATGTTTTTTGCAGGAACAATTACAGAGATTTTTTTTTTCTGAAACCTACACACAGTATTTACAATAAAGATTCCTTTCTGTGAACAGAAATTTAAAATAAAAGCAACGTACCACCTGTTGTCATGGTGCCAGGATTTGACAACTGCAGCTGATACAGCATAGTATCACTTTCAAGCCAAAGTTTTTGTAGAGATGGAAGAGTCTTCAATCAGGAAACCTGATGAGTTGATTCCCTTGTGATACATGGGCAGTGAGTGAAAGCAGCACTACCAGCCATTACTGAAATGAGATTGTGGAGTTAGAGGAGATGAGGTGGAAGGGAAGAGTAATAAAATCAGGGAAGTTAAAAAAAGGAGGGGATGAGTCGGAAAAAAGAAGGGAGGACAGGACAGATAGTGTTTGTTCAAAAAGATACAAGAAATCATAAGGGGGAAAAAATAAAAACAGATGAAGAAAAGCAAAGGAATAAGGATAAGGTAAACAGAAAAGCACAAGAGGAATTTACATGAGCATTGTTTTTTAATTTACAATCAATCAGAGTTGACTGAAATGATCAGTTGTTTACAATGGGAAATAGGAGTTTTCTGGTTTTGTCTGGAGGAGGGTAGGGGACTTTTTTTTCTGTTCGGGAGTAGAAGCCATGCGAGTATTTTCTAAAGTAGGAGTATACAGGTCACATAATCACAGCAATTTCATAAATAAGCTTGGTCTTTCTCAGAGCAAAAAGGTAAAGATACATTAATTATCTTGAATTACAAACATGCAAAACAAATCTAAGACAAATTCACATGTATGTGCTCAGCAGGGGTCTAAATTAGAGTTGTATCCATCCAGGTGCTTCCATCTTTCAAGCAACACAATGCAGCTCTGGCATTTCAAGCAGTAATGTGCCCAGTGAAATTAAATTACCCATTGATGAATGTGGATCCAGTTACTTATTTGACAGAGCAGCTTCAGAATGGTCAACTGGGAAATAAAATATGTGTTACTTTGTGTCCTCTCTCTAGCAAGTCAGCATTGGCTCGTGAAGTACCACTGGCAAGTGTGTCTGCTGGTTTTCACCATCTGTCTCAGGCCAGTGGCCACAGAAATGTGCTGAAGTTCACTGCAAGTGAGAATATGCTTCCCCAGGGAAATGCATAGATTCAGGGGAAATCAACATCCATCCAGACAAAGTGGGATACACTGAGGGATAGTGGTCAAAAACATTCTCAGCAGAGAGCCAAACCGATTTCCAGTGGGGCATCTGGAGTGAGGAAGACTTTGTGAAGCGCATGGACTTGATTCCCAAATGAGTTTGAAAGGTAATAAAAGGAGTCATAAGGTGTTAAAGACTTTATTGCAGTCTAAGCTGAGACATTGTCCCTGCATAAATTAGAATAAAGGTCAGGCTTTCTTTACCAAATCCATGAAACGTACAAATCAGCTAGACATCATTTATCTCTATTATAATTTCTATTCTGATATTAAAAGTAAGAAGGCTAAACAAGCAAATGAACAAAAACCCCAAAAAACCAAAAAATGCAACACAAATAAAGGGCTTCCAAAAAGAAAATTGGAGAAAGGCTTTTCCAGGAGATAGCTCACCATGGAAAACTGATTTAATAAATGAACTTAACACACATGCTTTGCTTTAAAGCATATATTTATTCCATATTCATCAGACAATCTAAATCTGCATTACGCAGGGATTCAGTAGAATCAAGGCGTACATATAAGATTAAACAGGGGTTCAAATGCTTTGCTGAATCAGGGCACAGTTTGGGTATCAAGGAACTGTAATTCTGCTCTTCCTGCACTTGGTAAATTTGATAGTGATGTGCAGGTTATACCCCTTCCATGCCTCTCAAATTATCATCTGTGGGAGTACCACAGTGTGACTCTGACATACAGAGAACTAATGAATACTTCATGAGACTCTCAGTTATTATTTAATCACAGCTCCTTTATGAGCTGATGGAATTTGTGCTGATACGAAGGCAAAATAGCACAGCACTGAAATGTAATAGTGAAAACAAAGCTAAAACTAAACTAAGTTACTATTAAAAGTAGGAGAAGCACCGAAGAGAAATATGAAGTAATGATTGTAAACACTGATATTTGAAATATTTTATCAAAAAGACCAGTGTTAAAAAAATAGACAGAGTGCTCATTTCTATGGTATGACACTACAATTCATTCTTATGCAGAGGATCAATTTTTTCCACAAATGTCCCATTAATTAATCTGTGAGTCAGGGCTAAACCAATCTGCAAGGAGAATGCATAAGAAAAATAAGCATTTAAAAACCTGGCCTAAACTGACTAATTTTTTTCCTAAACTTATTTTTTCTCCAAGAATATGTGCAGCAGAATGGAAACTACAGATAGTCAAAACTCAAATCTTTTCTTTGCTTACTAAACTGCTACTGCCAAACTTAACAGCCCAATCAAGATTATTAACTCTAAGGTTAACAACTTTAATAATTTCGTTATTCAGAATAATTGTATCTGAGATTTCTTTTTCCAAACCATTGTTATTATGACCAATTTTATGTAGAACTAGTCAATATTCCAGATTTCATAACACCCATGTGCCAAGTCCCAATTCTCTGTGCTCATACTGCATTATTTATACTGTTGTAATAAGGCCTGATCTAAAGCCCTTTGAAGTAAATGAAAAGACTCCCACTGACTTCAAAGGACTTTCTATTAGGCCCAGAGTATTTTCTTTGCAGGGCTTTTGTACTTGATAATATCTGATATGGAAAAATTTGTGCCGCCTCTCTTCCCCTCACCCCTACCCTGGGTGTTATTTTCTATATTTATGGGTTACTTATTATCTGGACTTTTTTTTTTGTTTTGTGGAAGGATAATTTTAAATGAAGAATAATGTTTTAAAAGCAAAAGATTGAAAAATTTGACTTCAAGAGTGTCAAAATGAAATATTTTGGAAATAAAAAATTCATTTTGTGAATACTGAAATATTTTAAATATTGAGTAAAATATTTGTTCACTATTTTAGACTCTTTTTCTTGCAGGTTTCAGTTGGGTTTGTGACTAGGTTTATCTTCCTCAAACTGTATTTCTATTAATGAGTTTTCAATGGGTGCTAAATATAATGCTTAGCCATAAAAATCCAACTGTCAATAATTTTGTAATTCACAGAAATCCTTGCCCCTATTAACCTTATTGCCTATGATAAAGATTTTGAAATAGGTTTCTTTGGACCAGCTCAAACCCCTGTGTATCATGACTGAGTTTTATAAATTTTATATTTCACAGTGAGTCCACCTTTGCTTGAGACCTTTGGGATGTATAATTCCCTGTCTTTTCCTTCCCTTTTTCTAAATTAAAGTAGGGGATTCACAGTCTCCCACCTCATCTCTCTTTAGTCTTTTGTGTAGTAAGACATGGGTGTTAGCAAGAATATCTTACTTCCTCTTTTTATGCAGTTAGGCCCTCCAAAATAATTTGGAGAAGGTTCTTTTCCATGCAGTATACATGCAACCTTCATAACATTTTCATTATTTTTCATTCATTAGGGGACATAATTTTTCATTAACATTTTTCAGGCCAGCAGCTTCCGGGAGATGTATTTTCTCTCTTACATACAAAATCTTGAGCAGAGGCAGATCAGTTCTCTTAAGATCAGCAACAAATGACTATGTGATGTATAATGAAAATACATGGTTTGTTTCCTTTTACTTCCACTAACACCTGAATGCCCTGATGTTTAGATCAGTGTGCTATGGTTCAAAGGGTGTGAGCCAAAGTGTACTGAAATCCATAGAAATCTTTCAATTGATCAAAATGGACTTTTGGTCTGAATTTAACACATCCTACAAATTAATTTCACTTACTGTCAATCTGATGTTATAGATTAATTTCTCTAATGACCAAACTGTGAGCTAACAATTTTGGTTTCCATTTGTTAAAAGATTTTTGTGTCATTTATAATGAAACCATGAGTAGAAGGCATTTATAACAGAAAGATGCAAGTCAAGGAAGAGGTGTAAGTACTTCCTAAACCCTCCTTCAAAGGTAGCTGTCTTTGGTAGTGAGCAGTGTCATGCAGATCAAATGGCACAATGACCTCATTTTACCTCCACTCCCATGCTAAATGTCAGATAAAAGGCACCCTTCACAGCACTTGCAAAATAATGCTGAGCCCAGCAAACTCCTTAAATAGAGCAAAGCAGAGGAGTGGAAATATGGTTATTCAAGGACTCAACAGCCCCACATGCTGCAGTTCCATCCTGGAATTAACTAGAAACCTCCTTGCTCATGCCCCTAGAACCTCACATTGCCCCTAGAACCTTCCAGCCAGCATGGTGCCCCCTCGACCTGAAATGCAAACAACAGGTAAACCCTGTTTCTGAACTGTTCCTGTCGCACCATTGAAGCTGGAAACCATCTCTGATGAACAGACACACCATTCTGGTCATCTGGCTGGACTCACACCAACTGATTCAACTCCTTCAGATTTGAACATGACAAAAATTTTAGTTCTTTCATGTAGTGATGTTATTCTCTGTCCTAAAGGCTGTCAGCTGGAGGGGAATTATCACAAGCAGCCAACCTGGAATTCCATCTGAGTCTGTGGAGGCTGATATTTGTTCCTGCTGAGCACCAGAACAGCGCACACTGATTCATGGAAGAGAGAAATGTCATTATTCACAAAGAGTTTCCTCCAGCTGCATACACCATTTATCACTTTCAATTAGTATAACACACAAAGAAAGAGCAAGCTCAGGGCATGGACACCATGTTCACCCTTTTAACTATTCCTAATTTACCAAACACAAGATATTTGTTCCTCCTTTACAATGGCCTTGTGATGAAACAGGCAACTAAAAGCATTCATTCCATGTTATATATTTCAGGACCTCAAATAACTCTATTGTAGTCACAACAAAGGACCATCAAAAGTAACTTGTGTGTACAGAGCTGGAAAATTCACCAGAATAGATTTATCCATCTACCATACCTGCATGGCCACACAAATCTAACAAAACCAGAAATATATACAGGATGGGCAAAGAGAATTAAGATGCCCCTAACATCTGCATTTGCAAAAAGAGTGCCCAAAACCATTTGCAGAGTCGAAGGATAACTGAGGTGAGAAGGGACCTCTCAGGTCATGTAGTCAACCTCCCCTACACAAAGCAGGGTCAGCTAAAGGAGGTTGCCCTAAGACTTCATCCATTACCTTTTTTTAAGATCCCAGAGGATGGAGAGCCCACTCTCTCTCTCTCCACAGCTTGTCCCCATGTTAAATCAACCTTAGAATAACAGGCTTTTTCTTTACACAGAATTTTCTGTGTTTCAGTTTGTGCCCATTGCCTCCTGTCCTGTCACTGGATACCTCCAAGAAGTCTCTTGCTCCATCTTCCTTAGCCTTCTCCATCATATCTACCATACATCTGTCATCCTCTATCACATCCTGTCCCTTTTTTGAAGAGCAAAGCCCAACCTAGAACAGCACTTGAAATGGGACCTTGATGCTACCAAGAAGAATAGAAGATTTACTGAGAATATGTTCCATATGAAAACTCTTCCTGGAAGTACAGATGTGTCCTGCTGACAGAACAAAGATGCAGAGCCTTCAAAGAGGATGACCAATCACCTGTTGCTCTGGCTCATGAATATGATGTCATCATGCACCCATACTTTCACAACTCTACATGATGAGGAGTGTGACAGTCTTCCTGAAAATGCATGGGAATTTGAGTAGAAGTTGCTTCTAAAACATCATGACTCACTTCTTTTTAAGATGAGCAATGTCTCGTCCCTCAGAATGTTATAATGATACATGTCAGTCAGTGCAGAAGTACAGGTTACTCATCACAGATGTCTTCATCCTTCCTGAAGCAAGAAATATGTTCATTATAAGCCCAGTTCACCAGTCCCTAGGTAGACTAGGCAGATCAGCAGCAGAGAGCTTAGCAACACAACTATATCACAGATACTACAAGACTCCAAGTTAGTGCAAAAAATCACTGTGGGTGTCAGTGGTTAAAACAGATCAGAGCTGGAGTGGCACTGCCTTATTTGATTGGTGGCTTTCTAAGATTCTGATGATGAAAGTTCACACCCTTCTGCAATGACACATGAAGATTAGACCACATCCATAAGAGCAACCTTGTCTGGGGGTGGGTACATACATACATGGAGGATATATAAACACCTTTTTTCTTATTATTCTTTATTCTCTGACCCATCTAACTTGAGGGTGTTTTCTAGCCGAGTTTTGAATAAATGGAGGAACAATAGCTATAACACAAGTGATCCTCTCAGTAGGCATAAAAGTGACTCCAAGAAGAGTTTTCTGTGTCCCATTGAAAATAATCTTTTTCATCTTGACCTGCAATTTTGCCTCTTCGGGTCCTTTTCAATGCCATCATGATTATGTCTTCATATCATCATGCACTGCAGTTTTTACAGTACAACTTTGCAAGACACACAAAAGTGTGTCTCCCAGGAATGGGATAAGGAAGGGATGTCCTGATCTGCATGTAATGAGCAGAAAAGGACCTTGCAAGAGTGTCAAAATGAAATACTGCTTGTCCTAGTAATATAGTTTTTCTCTTTCACCCTGGTTGTGATGAGGAAATGTTGATCCCATTGTCTCTCATCATAGGAAAATATCAGTTTGAGACCACCTGAGGAACCTGAAGTTCATGGGATCCTAGGCGCCAGGGTCCTGAGGGAATAGGATTATACAGTTGCCAAAACACTCTCCCTCATATTTGAAAAGTCACAGTCGTCAGGCAAAGTCCCTGTTGAATAGAGAAGCAAAAAACCTCACACTCATTTTTGAAAAGAATAAAAAGAGCTACCAGCCTGTCAGCCTCCCCTCTGTGCATAGTAAGACCATGGAAGAGATCCTCCTGGAACATGAGTTGAAACATGGAAGACAGGAAGGTGATTAGAAAAAGCCAACAGGGCTTCATGAAGAGCAAATGGTGTCTGACAGTGGAATGACAGCATCAGTGGGCAGGGGAAGAGTTATGGATGCCATCTACCTGGAGGTCTGTAAGGCCTTTGACATGGCAATCCACAGCAATCTTACCTCTAAATTGGAGAGAGGTGGTTTGATGGATGGACTGTTAGATGGAAAAGGACTTGGCTGGAAGACTGCATACAAAGAGTTAAAGTCAATTGTTCAATGTACAGGTGGAAACCAGTTACAGGCAGTGTTTCTCAAGGGGCCATACTGGGACCAGTGCTATTTAATATGCTCATCTGCTACACAGATAATGAGACTGAGGACATCCTTGGCAAGTTTGTAGGTGACAACAAGCTGTGTGGTGCAGTTGATTCAATAAAGAGAGGGGGCATTCAGAGAGACCTTGAAAGGCTTGAGTTGGGCCCATGCAAACCTCATGAAGTTCAACAAGGCCAAGTGCAAGTCCAGTTTGGATAGGGTTATCAGCTAGGTGGTCTAGTGGAATGTGCTCCTGGCATGGCAGGGGGTTTGGAAATACATGATAGTTCAGTGTCCCTTCCATTCCAACTCATTTTATCACTCTATATGCACAAGTTTGATCTGGCCCACATTTTGATTTATTTTCTTCGGGAAAACTCCTGCCTTCTGTTTACTCACATGTATTCTAAAGAACAGGATTTTTAATGAGAAGAGTAAAATTGACATATTTATGTTTGCAGTAACCAATCCTCCTACACAGTTGAGATGGGGACAGTATTTAAATTACTTTTCTGCATCAATAATTTGGATTTCTGTAGCAGAAAATTATTTTGTTTCTTCTCTGTTGAAAAGATCTCAATGCGTATTCCTGTATCCCAGCTGGACTAGCAACACCAGAGAAAGAAGCAACAGCACACCTAGATGAAGAAATAGAATACAGATCTCTTCCAAAAGACAATTATATTTTCATCAGATCCTGATGACAAGTATTTCCCTGTTGTATTAAACACAATACAAGCAAAACTTGAACGACAAAGAAATGGAAATAGTAGTGAGCAGAAATATAATTATTATATTCATGCAACACAGGACTGGGCAGTGTGAGTAAACAGCAGAAGTAGTGTAGCTTTTCATCTGATCCCTGCAAGTATATGTCCTTTCCTCTCACTTTTCATGTTCTTATGTAAATATCTGCTGCTAATCAGCAGCACCCAGGATGAAGAGGAGATCACTTGCCTAGGTGGGTCTTCTACTGTGAGCCACTCTCATATGTTAGCAAGAACTTGCTCATCCTCAGGTGCAGAGTCATGGCCATATGAATACTCTCAGAGCCATTGCAAACAAGTTTAGTTCTCCTTGAATCATGAACTACCATAATAGACATATGCACAAAAATCTTCCTGCTCCCTTTCCTGTACCTGTTTCCAAAAACAAAAGAAAAAAGAAAAAGGAAATTACACCTATACTGGCAAAATTTGCACCTGAACCTTTTTACCTGAGTGTTGAATTGCATTTTCAAAGTAGAACCTGTACTTGCAGATGTCTATCTTGTGATTACAGTCAGAACATAAACTTGAAGCCACACTGCTTGGCATTTCTTATTCAAAGCCTGGGTACAAAGCTACAGGTGCTGATGCCAGTGGGCACATGATTTGCTCCTGCAGTGATATTGCCTGATTAGCCATCTGCTACTGCATCAAGAATTTTGTTACCTTCAGCTTAACCATGTCATGTTTTCAGCTGATCTGCATTTTGGTTTATGAAGGAACATTGCAGCAAAAACACTAGTGGTTTATAAAGCTGGTAAAATCAGTGGTAATTGTAGAAGGAAACAAAAAATGCAAATGAAAATATTTCCCTGTTGTCTGCTCTCTGAAAATGACAATACATTTAAAGGCAAACACTTTCTGTTATCTCTACTTATATAGACATCATTACTTGGAAAGGGGTACTTGAGCTTTCTGTAAAAATTAAGCAAGTTCAGGCACTGAGTAAGGAATTCATTTGCTTCTGATAATATTCAAAAACGAGGGCAGAATTCAGACTAGCATGCAAGTAGAGACTTCGTGACAGGGAGGTACAGCACAGCCACAAGGAGCCTAAAGAGATCAAGAAAAACTGTCCTGCTCAAAGGAACAGGAATATTAATGTCCACATCAGAGTCAAGTCAACCATTTTCTTTGGTAGTTTCAGCCATCCCTACAGCCCTTGCTTGCCTGTAAATCTACTTATATTGTTGAACATATTTGTTTTGAAGCATCTGCTTAAGAGCAGGGGCTAATGGAAAATAGAAATGGCCTTGGAACAATTAATGGAAGGCAAGTGCCATTAAATGAGAAAAGATTGAGGAGCCAGATGGCTGGTGTCGACGCTGACTTACAGCTACAGAAACTTGCCTGACTTCCCCTGCAGAGAGAAGTGATTAACTCTGGTGAAACTAGATTGTCAAGTGTTCTCTCATAGCCTGTGTGTCAGAGGGGAGAGAGAAGACCTATGTAGTTCTCCCTAGATTTAAGGCCTGTTGTGTAGTTTTGGAGCTTAGCAGAAAGTCACACACTAATCTTCACAAGGTGGATGAGCAGCACACTGAGCAGATCCTACAGTGTCCAGAATAAAACCAAGCATCATCACGATCTGCTCATATTTGCCCCATACTCTTCTTAAGATACAGGGCATTGCAGAGTGGTACAGAAATTGGCTGGTCTCAGTCTTTACTAGCTGACAATTCAGATTTTATATTGGACCAGGTCCTTATGTGGACACCAATTGAAGCCTTTTGCAAGAATTTGAGTGGTGTTTGCTTGCAGGGAGATAAGCCCTTGAGGTTTTCAGTCTTTTTGGTAGAGCAAATCCAGAATAAAAACAAAGCCCATCACACAAAATCACACACTTTTTTTTCTGCAAGTTAGAACTTCCTTTCACTTTTCCCTTTATTTTTTTATCAGATTCCCAAATGTCCTTCCTCAGGTCAAAAGCAAGGAAAATAGATACATTACAGAGATAGCTCAGACAACAGAATTTGTCTTCCAGCATGAGTACATTGAGGTACCAAAAATCCAAACTCTTGCTCCTACACACCCAAGGAGATCCTGTTTGACCATATATTTCAATATGAACATTTATTCTTCCATCCATAAGATTTTGCCTGAATCTTAAATACTGTTTATCATTCTGCAGGGTCTGTGACTGAAAGGCAGAATGTAGCCTACAGATCCAACAAATCTTTTGGAAAAGAATTTTAGCTGCGTATTAAATTTAATATAAATACAGAAGAATATATTTTTTCATATAGGTAATGAAATTAAGAATGGATTGAAAGAAATTCCATTACCTGGCAAGTACAGTCTAAGCTACAAATGTGTCACAGAATCTGTTAAGATACAAATAAGGATTCCTATGAAAGGAGCTTGATTTTTACACATTTATGTTCATAGATTTTATAGTGATACCAGAATCAACTTGTTAGGCTATGACAGAGTTTCCAGTTGGATTTCAAACACATCCATTTCTAGAATGAAAAATATGTTATTGAAATATGCCATGGAAAAAAATATAAGGGACTAAATAAAAAGAAATGAGATTTGTTTTAATTTCCTGCAGAGAAGAAAGACCAGGAAAACATTGACTTTTTTTCTTCCAGTAATGCAAACATTAATATTACAGAAGTGACAAAAAGGTAGTCACTTTTCCCAGGGGTAAGAAGGAAGCAGGAACAGAGGAAGGGGCCAGGATGAAATAAATTAATAAACAGCTCTAGCACATGGAAAAGAAGCTGGTATAACCTACCAGGATATTTAAAGAAGTATGTTTTCATGGCAAAGGGAATCCATTTTTCTCCAATGCTTGACCACCTAATTGAAATATCAGCAGATTAAACAGATAGAGAAAATTGGAGTCTACCAGATGCTGCTCTAAGTAAGCATTGGTCCCGTTAAGGTGTGAGTGAATTATTCATGTACTCTTGTCATGAACAAAGGGCCACGGGTGACGGCGATTGAAACACATGGACCAGGCACCAGTGATGCAAGAAGGTTTATTGAAAAGAGGCACAGATATTTGTACTGTTTAAGCTCCTGCATAACAATTTCCATTTGTTCTGTTTACATACTAGCTAATGCATAGCAAGCTATAATGTTACTTTTTCTTTTGCACACTCGATTATCTTGCTTCAGGATGTTCTGCAATCTTCAACAGGGTGTTCTGTTCTGTGCAAAAGGATGTGATTGTTGCAGTTTCTTCTATCTGCATCTTTCTCATAGCTCCTGTTGTACCATTATTAACAAGTTAGCCACGCTGTTCATGTTTAACCCATTCTGTTCTGCAACACACAGAAACTAACAGTGCATGCTCTGGGTGTCTTTCTTTATTCCATGAACACAACATATTCCATTTGGCACATAGTTTTTAGCCACCCGATTTTGCTCAGTGATCAGCAGCTATCCTTGTAGGAAGCTGAGCTTATACATTCGGAGTGCCTGAACCTTTTGGCCTCTATAGTGGTACCTATGCCATAGTAGGGATCATGAGCAACAGCAGCAAGAGATATGATATGTAGCTTGATTCTTCCAAAGAACAACTTGAAGGTCTCTGGGGCATGTAAGGGACACTCAATGTGCAAAATCATGTCTTGCTACCTTCAGTTATGTGTAGTGTATGCCTTCATCAACAGCAATATTAGAAACCACCCACTGCAGTTCCTGAGGAAAAATGCTGTGGAGACCATGAAAGTATTCCACCAAAATGCTCTATTTTCCTATAAAAGTTGAACCCTCTGAGTTATATTCATGGTTCCATTAACATGATTCCAAACAATCTCTGTTGCAAACTTACCAGTTTGAGTCCCCTCAATTCTACTGGGCCAAGCCCAAGAGTCTCAGCAGAAGTAAGGGTTTATAATTGCTGGTTGCTACAGGAGCAAAATTAATATTTCTTCTGCCATGCCTGCAAGACAAGGGAACATGGGGATAATGGCAAAGATAGATTGATGTAATTTTTGCATTTTTCTATTCGTGACAGTCTCTCAGGATTGGATATCCTCTTGTTTTCCTGTTTCCCAAACAAATTTATGGGTTTGTACACTCCTGTATTAAGGCTTCACTCCAAGAGAGTCCTTAGTCACCTTTCATCTGGTTCTGGTTGCAACAGCTTCTTTGGGAAGTCCAAAAAATTTCATCTTTCTGTCATTTTCTCTCTCTGTCATTGAGGTATAGGTTGCTTGCCTCTGTTTTACCCACCAACATCACAAGAGACAGACAGGCACAACACAGATACTGAGTTGTGTGTTGTGTTCTTTGATACTGGCCCTTCTCGAGGTGAGGAATGGAATTGGCTATAGCTCAGATTTGTCTGCTAAGCAATACAGGAAATGTGAGTGACTTCAAAAGAATCATAGCCTCATAGAGTCCTTTAGGCAGGAAAAGACCTTTAAGACCACAGAGTCCAACCTAAAACCACCATGTTCACCCCTAAACCTAAGTGTCACACCTACATGTCTCCATGAATGGTGACTCAACCACTTCCCTGGGCAGCCTGTTCCAATGCTTCATAACTTTTTTGGTGAATAAATGTTTCCTACTATCCAACCTAAGCCTCCCCTGGTACAACCTGAGGCCATTTCCTCTTGTCCTATTGCTTGTAACCTGGGAGAAGAGACCAGTCCTGCCCTTGTTACAACCTCCTTTCAGGTAGCCATAGAGAGTGATAAGGTCTCCCTTGAGTCTCCTTTCTTCCAGGCTAAACAATCCCAGTTCCCTTATCTGCTCCTCAAAAGATTATTCTCTAGATCCTTCACCAGATTTTTTGCCTGTCTTTGGATGCTTTTCCTTTTTTTATTAAACTTGATTTGAAGTGTTGAAGCTCAGCCAACAAAGTTCATTACAAGGGTGGACACATATGGAGGATGCTCAAGGGAAGAAAGAAAGCTGACTTTGGTGTTAGATGTTAAAGATTTCAGAATGGACAGGATCAAACAACAGTATTTGATATGGCCAGTGCTATCTAAACCACTAGTACTTGAAAATTCACTTTGACACAAGGAACTCAATGTGCTGGAAGAGCTTTGTTCCAGGAAAGAAAAGAAAACCCGTAACTGTGTGTGCACACAGGACTTGTGTGTATGCACACACATTTGAGGTACGTTTGTCCCACACACTTCAAACACAGGTTATCTGGTCAGTTAGTACTCATTGTGTATATTTAAATACCTTTATTTATATGGGAGATTTTCAATTGAGGTTGCTACAGGAGCTTTCAGCTGAAAGTATTACAAAAACATTTATTGATTCCGATTCTTAGAATGCAGACAAGTTTTCATTTTTCAGCAGACTTGTTACATTGCATTTTTGAGCTCAGACAAAACTTTTAGAAGAGTGGGACAACACTATCAGTGGATTTTTCTCCAAGCTCTGACTAATCAATACTCAAGGTTGAGTTACTCCTGAGAAGCTACTGTTAGCACCACAGTCAAAATTCCTGGAGGAAAAGGTTACCCTGTGTGGTTTTGGACTCTATTCCTTCCTTAAGTAGTAGTATATAGCTAAAGCAGAAAAAAGCCCCTTCAAGCATTAAAACTTTTTAAAATCACAGCAAATATTTTACAAATCTCTTCAGATTTGTTGGATTCTGTACAACTGTCTGGAAGGGGTCTTTGCCATGGAGAAAGTAAGCCCACAATAAACTGCAAGGGTGGTTCAGTTACAGGATTCTTCCTTTAGCTTATCTTCAACCTGGCTGTGTTTGGAACATGTAGCAAAAATGAGAGAAGGAGTAGAAAGCTGAACAGGTACAAATAACCATGGTAAAATCATTGGATATCATTTCATTCTCAGACAGACTTTTGCATCAGTCATAGATTTTGTCAGTGCTGGTAAGCTTGTGTTAAAAGTGTTTCTACCATAAACTTTCTGTTTTGGTCCCATATGTGAGTAGTCACTGCCAATTTTACATTGTGATGTTCAAATTCAATATGAAGAGAAAAAGTGTAGTTTGTCTGGCAAGGACAAAGCATAGATATTTTCAAGTAGTATTAAATATACAAGCAGCAGTACATTAAAACAGAATTAATTTGAAACACATTTGACCAGTAAGAACAGCAGTATCTTTCAGCAGTGTATTAGAACTTTTTTTTCTAGCACTTCACAGAGCTTTTTTCTAGACTAAGTCAAGACAAGAGCAAAATTAAAACCAACTGTACACCGACCTTTATTCACCTCATCTCAGTGCAATATGGTAAAAAATGATTTAGATTAAATAGCAAATGATCCATTGTTTTTCCTTCTTTGTCAGCCCTTCACATAACATTGTGGACATTTTCTCCTAGATTTGTTCTTGCAAAGGAAATAAAAGTTTCCACTCCCAAAGTGAATTCTCTTAGATCAGCAGAAAGTTTACCATGTGTTCTAGACTACAAAGGCATCTATCATGGGCCACTTCCCAAGTCTGAATTTCCTGATAAGTATCCCTTAAGGTGCTGTGAGGAGACTTCCAGAAAACGTTTTTGAGCTCTCTAAATTGGATGACAGTGTGATCCTCCCTACTTCTCTTTCAACTTACAGAGTTTACAACATAAAATCAGCAAGTACATGGGTATATGAAGCCACCAATGGAGCATCTGGTACAGCAGAGAGAAGCAGATAAAGAGAATACAAAGCAGTGAGTCTGAAAGATGAAATGTCTCCAGAAAACTTTGTCTGTGAGAGTGAACATACTTGTGCCCACACCAGTAGCAGCCAGGCTCAAGTGTCCATCTTAAATAACATCTCTGAGCTACATGGACCATCAATCTAAGCCAGTGAAACCATTCCAATGGGAATCCTATAAGCAAGAGGTATTACTTTACCCCTAAAAGGAGAGCTGTAAAAGATGAACAACTTGAAAATGTTCCACTGGAAAAAAACAGAAATTTTGCAAAGTTCTTTTCCCTTACTGTGTCTAAAAATATATTTGAAGCTTGTGGAAGACAAAAAGGGATGTTTTTGAAGGGTTTTATTAGAAACAATTTATCAGTTTGCAGCCATGGAAATTAAAAATTTAGCAAATGTTTATTAACACGTGAGGAAAATTGGTGGAACATCCATTAACTGCAACTAAAATATTAATAAAATGCTCATAAACTTCACAAAAGGGTAGAGCATTAGCACTGTCCCTTGAGCCACACATAAGTATAGATAAAGATGTCCTCTGCAGCAGGATTATTGGGGAACTGATCAGGTTCCAACTCCATAAGGATTTTACCAAACACTGCTACTATTCCAAGGGACAGATCATCTTTGAGAAAACACACACTCTGACTCTTCCATAAAACATTTATATACACCACCTTTCATTTTTGTTTGGAGGGTTTGGATCTCTGTTCTTTGTGTTTATCTACTTTCTCTACTACTTTCTCCTCAACCAGAACTCATTTTTTTGAGAAAACTTTCTTCTGTTTAATTTGACCATCCAATTTAATTTGATACAACTTTTCATTTGTAATGTTTGTCTTTCAAGTTATGTGCAAGCAGATAAAAATGAAGTTAAAAATCCTCTTTAAACTTGTAAGCTCAGACCTTGTACAAGAAAGTTTATGGGTTTATACATATTATACACTGGATTTCTAGTAAAACTACTTAACGTCATATTCTCCATTTATTTCATGAGCATGAATATCTGTCTGGGAGGCAAGACTTCCAGATTTTATACCAAGGAACAAACCAGTTACATTTACTCAAAACAATAAAGGAAAATAGGTAGAGAAACAACTACCTAGCAATGTAGGAAATCCACACAGAGATCCCTGTAATGAATCAGGCAGAGGTAAAAGTTGACACTGTCCTTCACCCCAGATGAATATGCCTCTTCTTGTTTAAATTATTATTAATTACTTATGAAACAGGGCACACCTGCAACAAGGAGACAGAAAAAATCATCCAACAGCAGTCAGCTGCTCGGCTGGCTGTTCAACACCTTGAGGGAGGTTTGTGCCCTCTGAGTTTTCAGGTGGGTCTGCCATTTCCTCCCTGGCCTTAATCCACAGCCCATCACATCCTCCTGAGGAACATGGTATGCTGCTTTGGTGTCATCTAATGAGGTCTCTCAGGTCTCTCTTTCCCATCATCCAAATACTCAGCATTTGGAGACACAGAAGTCCAAGTTACAGAAACATCCCATTCCACCTGCCCAAGCTGCTATCCACTTTTTCTTACAAGACATTATTAATTTCTAGGCACTGAGCCTTGCCTCCATTAGTGTTTGTCAGCACAGAGGAGGATGAAGCTGGTCACTCTTGCCTCTCCACTGTTGTGACTAGGAGGAGAAGGTTGCACCTGACAACATGGTGAAGCAGAAAGCCCTTTTCCTGAACAATACACAGAGGTTTTGGGGGAGAGGATGGGCAGATCAGGCACCATTACTTGGTTCCTGGCATTTCTACCATGACATCCAACAATAAAACCTTCCACAAATAATTTTCTGTGGTTCTATGACCACCAGCAGTTCAGAAATGTTACTCAAAGGCCACATTTTCAAACTCCCCCTCTGAGTCTTCCCATGTGAAAGTAAGGGATCTGTTAAACAGGCAGGAGATACAGATTTCCTTAATCTCACAGCTTGCATTTGTAATGCAAAGCACTGATAAAGTACTACTAAGGAACAATGGCATATATGTAAACATAAATAAATACTAGTCACAGGGAACCGGAGACAACCTCACAGAGTCCCAGCCCTACGTGGCCAGAATGGCGCATTGTTACAGCGGGGATACTGTAACACGATGCACCAAACCAGGAGGCCGTGGAAAAGAAATATATATATATATGGATGGGTTCTTGGTAGATGTTTCAGAGATGTTTATTTCTCCAGCCTCGTGGCCGGGATCTGCTGAGGAACCCTCACAGTCTGGACTGAGGGTCCTTTGCCCGCGCAGGGGAACACAAACCAACAATGGGGAACGAGGCTGACCAGGGGCAGGGAAACCTCGTGCCTCCCCCCCAGGGCCCCTTTCCCAGGGCTACATGGCAGGGGGAGGAGACCCCGACAGTGCATTTCACCAAAGACAACACTGACTGGCAGTTCTATGAAATTATCTGCCCCAGACAATGTATCTTCTGTGCCATGGCATGAGATGCTAAGACAGACTGGAACAGTCTGTTCTTGAAAAGGCTGTCTCTACCTAGCCTAGTCATTGGGCTCTAAAGCACACCACGTCCTGGTGAAGAGAAAATGTGGGCCTAAAGTTTGTAGAGGCAAAATCCCAAAAGTCTGCCGAGTGAGTAAGGGGATCCTTCTGCTGCTGAGGTTTTCCCCAGATTCATCTAAATTATGCTATAATTTTCCAGGTTTAGGGAAAAATATTGGCCATAAATTGAACATTTCTAGGAGGAGTAAATTTCATACCATTATTGTAGATGCATTTCTATTCTAAGAGGCATTTTACTGAGTGCATAAGATATAGCTGTATGGATTTGGGCAAGCAAATACTGCTGTGAAATGAATTCCCATTTTACTCCCTCTCCACCTTTTATTCTTCCTCCACAAAACGTAAAGTTGAGTGAAGCTGTTGTCCATCAGACATTACAGCTGTAAGCACGCTTTCTCTTTTTGATAAAATTGTTGTGAGGAGATTATTGTAAACTTTCTGAGTTTAGTGGAAAATGGTAAGGATAGTGTGGCATGGGAAATAGTTTGCTAAAGAAACCAAACTGCATCCTGGTTTTATTTGTCCCTTTCATCCTTTGCCAATATTTCTTTCTCCTTTCTTTTTTGCTTTTTCCTCCTCCTGACCTCTCCCAGTTATCAAATTCAAAATTATCACTGAGGTAAGCATTTACTGAATAGAAACTTCCTGTTGCAGTGGAACAGAGTCATGAACAACCAAGGAATTGCTTGTTTGAACATATACAGAAGACCCTCCATCTCTTATGCATCTGGGAGACTCCTATTAATATTAAAGGCCATATTGTGAGTGCATTGAAAAGTGACAAGATATCTATAGTCACTCAACTGCTAATTCTTCTTACCACAAAAATGAGAATAGTGCAGAAACCTCTTTAACCCTGAGTGTCCTGAGCAAGTGGATTTCTAAACCACTCAGCTCTTAACAAGTGCATATGGCAGGTTGTAAAGCACTGATCCCATCTTCTGGGCGTTTTAAGATCTACTCTTTGACATTCTTTAAAACGGTGAAGGGAAAGAAATAAATAAGAAAAAAAAATAGGAAGACCCTCCACATGTTGCTCTTCTCTGTAGAGAAAATGGCCATTGGTTTTCAGAACTATCTTTTCAGATGCCATTTCCTCAAAAGTATCTTTATCAAGGAATTCAAGGAATTAAGGAAAGCTCTCCATTTGCTCTGGAAACTGGGACTTAAGTAGTGCTTTATTCGTTATTTAAAGATACAACATCTATCTAGGACATGAGACAAACTGCTTTATATGTTCCTGGAATGGATTGCTTAGAAACATTGGTTTCCCTGCTATTTTTTCCTTCTTTTTGCAACTCAAAGGTTTTTCCACTCCTGCTTTGTTAAAATCCTCAGGGTATCAGCAGAAGTGAATGGAACATTGACTCATTTCCCCCAAGCAACAGAAACTCTTGTGAAAATAACAGGATGGGCAGTCTAAGATGAAGAATCCAGATCCACTGAAGGTGTGCTGCTCCACAGAGTCTGCTGCCAACAAATTGGAGCAGTAAAGCATAGCAGACGCTGGGGGATCCTGGGTTTTGAGGCACTTAGCCCAGTAACATCCTACATACTGGGAACTTGCCTGGCTTACCCCTCTCAACAGTAAAGCTATTCTCTGCATTTATCTTCAAACCAGCCTGTGCTAAGGATGAGAAAGCCTATTTGCCTTAAGGAATGCACAGTTTGCTAATTACTCACTCAAACAGAACAGAGGTGAACACCTGATCAACTAAAAGGATATTAGCAGTGCCAAGAAGACAAAGATGGTAAAAACAGCATGGGTAGGAAGCTGATTTTGTTATTTTGGAGCACTCCAGTTAAAACTGTTTTGATTCAGTAGATTCTAACTATGTCCTGGTACTGCACTGTGAAACACATTTATAATCATGGGATGCCTTAAGGGCAAACAATCACATTGACATAATGCTTACCTCAGATCATATTAGGATAAAAGAAATAAAAATATTCATTTACAAAATTACTGAAAGAAAATACTGTTGTAAGAATTAATGATGTCATAGGAAGAGGAACTGTACAGTTACTGATCAACTTAGTAAATTTGTCCAGACAAATTCATACTTAGCTGAGGGTAAGTGATCACTTGCAATGCAATGAACACATTCACTACAAGGCATTTCCAAAACCAAACCAGTAGGTTTCATCTAAATGGTTTTTTTCCTGTCTACAAGCATAAGATGGTATTTGTGTCTCATTATTGGATCTGGATAGAAACAAGTCAGGATCAATTAAAACACAAGGGATCATGAAGATCTTGGGGTGAATGATCCCAACTATGCTTCTAAAGAAAAACCAGTAATCCAAAAAAGTGACTAACCCAGACAGACTCACATATCCAGAGGAGAAAGAATGATATAGAAAGAAATTAAACCATTTCATTATTCATTGATTATTTCAATTTTTTAATGTTTGTAATTGTTGTACCTCCATTTAACTTAATAAACACTCACTTGTCAGTGAGAAAAGACAGAAAGCTGTCATCTGAGTCAAGATTTGAATCAGGTCCACTTAGTCTTTAGGTTGTTGGTCTTCTTTTGTAGGCAACAACCTTTCCACTGCAGGAGTTTCTCCAAGAGGCTTACCAAAGTAAAAACTCAATAATGGAGTACTAGGTGAATTTCTGTTCCTACATGCACAATTCCATGAAAGTTCTGTGATTCTCGCAATATCTGCAATTCTGTTGAGGGTTTGAGGCATAAGCATACCATCCCTGGCATTAAGCAGCAAGAGAAAAGCCAAGAAGCACTCTGCCAAATAAGAAACCCCAAAAAATGTAATTCATGCAACTTTGAAATAATCTAAGGCCAAGCAACTGTAAGCTTGGGATATTAATGTATACAGTATGCCTCTGAGTGCATTTCAGATTTGCAATCAAATTGCAGTTCTGAAGGGTGCTGTCACTATAACCCAATCATAATATCATATATGAAGAGTTTTCTTAGAGCAGCTTGGAAATAATTTCCACCTTGAGTCTTCAATCTCCTTTGGAAGCATTTCAAACAAGGAACAGTGAGGAACCATCTAACTTGAGTAACAGAGCACTCCTCTGAGAAGGGAGCAATACAATGCAGCCATACATATTGAAATCACGAAGATTCTTAATGTTAAAGACTGAGGAGATGCTGCAGCTTTATTGGAAATGCTGTAGAACAGGTGGGCAGCTGGATCTATCAGTTATTACTATTTATACTTCAGAGCACAGAGAATAGGGTAGCAAGTATATGTACAATATTTACATATATGGTTCTGATGGTTAGACACTCCACTGGAAATTTCATGTCCAGATGACTAAATGGAAATATCTTTTTTCTTTTTCTTTTCCCAGATACCTGCAGAAAGGAAGATGTTGTAAATATAATATTAAAGAAGTAGTTTTCATAGAAGGTGAGAAGATATTTTGGAAATATACTAATTATTGCTTGAAGCAGAAAGTTGGAGACCAGAGAAGAACTACTAAGTCTCACAGCCACATTCATAGTGTATGGCAAAATCAGATAAATTGTTATAAGTAAACTCAAACACCAAAACTTTAGATAAAGTGTAAGATGGAATCATACCGTACCAAGACACCTAATCTGTAGTATTGATAATGAGTCCAGTCCAAAGAATAAATGGTGTTAAGAAGGCATTTGGCCACATTTGAATTCCCTGACTGATGTTTCATCAAGACCACTGTGAGGAAAGTAATCTTCCTAAATTATCTCATGAAAAGGACCTTTCACTGCATTTGCCTTCTGTGCTTCCATGACAGCCACAGAAATGTCATAATCACTGCAGAAGGCACAACTCTCCTTGTCTCTGTTATGGCTTCAGCTGGATTGTATTTGCCCAACATGATCATAGTAACTGGATAAGGTTCACTAAAATTCATGAATAGCTCCTTTCTTTGGGATAAGTGTATAGAACATACATGCTCTATGACTGCCAGAATTTTTGGGATACAAAATGCCAGCTTTGAAGACAAGAGAAAGGTGGCACCTCTAGAACTCATGAAAAGAAATCACACTTACCAGATCTAGACCAAACTGGGAAAAGAATGAGAGTTCTTAAAGGAACTTTTCCCCACCTTGCAGGAATTCGCTTGCAATCTGTAATCCCATTCCAGAACACCAGCTGGTGTCACTGAATGACATTATCAATCCTGCAAGCAAGGATGAGGAGCTTGGCTCTCAGCAGCTTCCACCTTGCAAACGCTGCTGCAGATTCTAGCACACACCACACATGTGGCATGCAAGCGATTGAGCAAGGATGCTCTGTCTAACAAGCTGTGGCTGGGTGATTGTTGCCAAAGACTCTGAATCATCAGCAGACTGGGACCACTGGCACCTACAGTCATCCCAAAGTTTAACAGATGAAATTCCTGTGGAGGCAATGAATGTACATGTGTTGGGGAAGGTCTCCTGCACAGGCTGTGAAAATTACAAAAGAGTGCTCACCAAAAAGGTGAGGTTAACTTTTGACCACAGTGTGCAAGGTCATTTCAATCTATGTTTTGAGGGACAAATAAAAGAGAATTATTATATAATTTAAAATAATCTGGATAGGCTGGGATTTACCTCCCTGAACCTTAACTTGAGACTTTCTTTACAGACAGAATAAGACATTAACCCTCCAGATGGTGATTCGTCCCATCTCTGTTGAGAGGGAATGAATCAACCTCTGATTTTAGTGCTTTCTCTGTTAATTACAAGAAGGGCTGAGATGATTATACTCTTATACTAAGGGCCTTATACTTACCACTCTTTTGAACACAGGTAAATCCACCCATTCTGTGTTCCAGATGCCATACAATTCATTCAACATTTTTTCATTAGGGAAAAATACTCTTAATCCCTATCAGTGCTATTTATTTAATGCTGTACAGAACCCTTTAAGACAATAAATGTACACCTTAAGCAGCAAATATGAGACTATAAAAATAGAGAACCAAACATTGTTCATCTATTGTTCTACAAAGTTTACTCTGGCCAACTGAAGTCAGGTTACAAAAAGCCTTTGAAGGCATCGTGGTGACTTCATCTCAGGTGGCACAAATAGTTAAAATTTCTTGCCTGGGATCATTGACTGCAGAAGTACCTCAATTTAATAGTGTACATCCCCACAGTGAATTTTGGAATCATTCAAGGTGCTTCGTTAGTGGCCATGGTCACTTGTCTCTCCCTTTTCTACCCCTTTCAAATTAAGAGTTCAAATAGGAGTTCAGTAGAAATATCTCCTGTAGAAGGCTGGCAAGCATGATCCCAGCAAGTCACCTGCATTGCTCACTGCAATTAGAAGGAAATATGTGGTTTTCAAAAAAGCAAGCTTCTTTACCTAAGCAACAACCATTGGAAAGTTCTTTTCCAATTTTTGTCTATTCTTCTGCTCTGAATAGTTCCTATCTCAATATTTTCCATATTTATTCAATCAAGTGTTATTTTATCCAGATTTATGGTAGGTAAACTAGTTATACTGAGCAGAGCATGATTGTTTTCTCATGGTTTAAAGCATTGCTGATTTTTATCATACACTCTACATAAAAAATCATCTCTCTATTGTGAACATACTCAAGTACTTGCTTCTAGTTATTTCCATTTTTCTCCTGGAGTTTAGGATGCATCTCCTCAAAATGGATGACATTTATTGTCTCTTCTTTTCTTCTAACTTAGTTTCCCACTTCAGCTGCACCTACTGCAATGGAAATTTGAAACAGCACAGTGAGAAAATGAAACACAATATATTGAGCTTCCTGCTACCTCACCTTTTGGCTCCCTCTCTAATTTCTTTACAAAAGGCAGGTCTTCTGCTCCATTATTTAGTGGTTTGTACAGAATAGATTCATCATCTCTGAAATTGGTTCTGCAAAACAGACATTCATTTTCTTTAAAAAGTGCTCCATTAAAATCTCTTATATATTTTTTATTCTGTGAGATTTCTTGACATGCAGCTACCAAGGAAAAAAAGCCTTGCCACCAGTTTCAAAGCTAAAGTAACACTGCAAAAGCTGCATCTTCCAAAATTCACATGGCCTTTAAGAGGGTGGAATTAGGCCAAGTATACAGACAGCCATCTTTAAGCAATACTGTGAGAGTTTTTATATTTACAAGGAAAGGAGGAAACAGGCAGTTGCCTCTCTTCCTCTGCCATTACCTCCTTGGATTCTTCTCCTTGAACAATTTTGAATGTGTAATGAGATATGGTGCCTTACATATGTGGAAAGTGGATGCAGGAATGTGGCTGCAAGTATGTGGGAAGAGCACTTAGGGAAGCAAAATTCTCTTTAATACTTGTGGCTTTTGTTTGGGGGGTTTTTTTTGGAGGTTTTTTTGGTGTAAGTTTTTTTCTGTTTTGTCTTGGGATGGGGTTTTTTCTTAAATTTCCCTGGTTGTTGAGGATAGATATTACAGTTCCTCTGATGTTTCTGTTCATGTGCAGTTCAAAATTAAAAGTTCCCATATAAAAAGCCCAAAATGTTCTCACTGGAAAACTGCAGTAATGCTGGTAAATGTTTTCTTTCCAAGAAAAATTGGAAACTGGCAGGCTGCTATCTGCAAGCTTGATTGTTTCTATTTTCTTATCTGTAGAAAGACTCCTGGAAAGTCTGTGAGTGCATTCTGTGTCTTTCTTCATTTTAGTTTCCAGAAGAAGGTGGAAAAAGGCACACAAAGCCATGAGAGTCAGCATTCAGTCTCCTGGAATTTGTCCATGGATTTTTATTTTCTGTCGAAGAGTGAAAAGGCAGTAAACTGTAAACAGAAATTATTTTGAAAATTTTCTTCAATTTAAATGTGCGTGTCCTTGTGTTTTTCATGCGAATTTGGGATGTATTTTGTGATGCAATTTTCCCTGGAAGTAATTTTCACTTTCTGAACACCTCAGATATTCAAAGGAAAAAGCAAACCTAATGCCCTTCTTCCTGTTAGTCAACCAAAGCTTTACCTGCCTTCATTCACAACTTTGGCTATATTTAGCTAAATGGGGAAAAATTCACCTTGATGTAATACCATTAATACCCTGGAGTTTCTGCAGTTTTGAATTTGGCCCCTAGGAATTCATTATTCTTTTGGATAGATGGCTGAGGTTTATGAATGACACTTTTAATGTGGTCTGGAGAGTATGATCTGGGTAGTTTGGTAGGCTATCTCCCTTTAAACCCAAAAAGTAGACGAGTCCCTCCATGCAGTGAATCAGGAATCAGGAATTACACAAGGTTATGTTATTCACTATATTCAGCCTAAACTCTGCATATGTGCTTGATGATAGACTTTGTAGTTATTTGAGAGGCAAAGCAATGCTAATGAGATTGCCTGATGATTTTAGAATAGTTGCTCAAAACTTGCTGTACAAGTTGCTCAAAATTTGTTGTACAAATCCATGAGGATGTAAAAAAAAAGCATGCCCATTTTCTTACTTTTTGCTTTGGTTTTTCACTCCATCCTGTTTTGTACAATGTTTGAAGCTGTGGCAGTCTGACCCTAGGGTTGACTGAGACGGACTACTGGCATTGGTAGCTCAAAAGGACAGGAATCTATCTAGAGTAATCTAGTTCACATGAGGTAAAGTAAATGAGTTTTTGATTGGATGGTTTCATCTGAATCAGAGGAATCCATTTTTATTTTGAAATATCTCAAATTTCTTTTCTTGAATTGGGGCTCCACCCCTCATTCATAGTGGAGTTTCTCCTCCAGTTATAAACCAATTTTGAAATTTTTAAGTTAGTGATGAGGAGAAGTATTTTGCTGGCAGTTTTCTAATCCTGATACTCATGTGTACTCAAAGCAGTCTTTTAATACAGCTACAACAACACAGTCCTAAGATGAATTTCGTACAAAGTAAGTTCTGTCCCAAACTCAATGCTTCCCTCTCATGAAAAAATTCCTAAAAACTGGATAGCTACTACAGCAGAATATATGCGTCTCTAAGAAAGAAAATGGAAAGCAAACTCTATATACTGTAGTCTATTACTTTTTTCTGGGGAAGTAATTATTATGAGAGAGCTAGTTGCTTTCATCTTTCTTCTTTTTCCTTGCCAAGAACTGCCTCTCTCTGTTATGCTACTTACCTGGTGGATAGAGCTAGAACAAGGTGCTTAATGAAAATGTTTTTCCAGGGGAAAACCTTTTCTTAAAATCTTCAATTCATTAAGTCTCCTACTTCAGGGTTCTGATCATCAACTAAGGTTCTCCATGTTTGCACAGCTGGACCTGTTGTGGACACAGAAGAAACAGGCATAAGAGAGAGATACAAAAACAAAGGATCTTTCCTGACCAGTGTGAAAGACAAGCAGCCCATAACACAAGATGTTAACCATCTTCTTTGGAAGGGCCCCATTCATAAGGATTATTTTCTTAAATGTTTCTGACTAGTCCTATTAAAACTATTAATAAAATCAAAGGGCAACATGAACAGGATGAAGAGGTATAATTGGTGTGCTTTATTACTGGGATCAAAGACCCAGTTTCACAAGCTAGTCTAACAGCTTGTTATCCCTTCTTTATTCACATCATCCTGTCCTTGGCAGAGAATATACGCAGATTTTAAAGGCATCACTTTTGAAAGTGGTTATATCCCCTCAGAGACATTCTCTGATACCTTTTCAGCTTCATACTAAATTAAAACACTATATTGTCATTTGTGTACCACTATATACACACATATAGGAATATTTATTGCACTGGGGAAATATCAGTTCTTATCTGTTCATCTCACTTCCACACTAATATTACTTGTAATTTCACTACCACCTTATAAAAATCTCATAGAACTTCAGCATCAGAACAAGAACAACCCAAATTCATTACACTTTCAAGAAAATGTTTTCACGGGGCAGTTTTAAGCCACTCCCGGTGCAATAATTCGACACACCTCAAAGTGGTCTTGCCTTATGATCCCATGAAAAAAAAGGAAGAGTTGCCTTCCCAATCAAAGACAAATCATTACATGTCAACTTACACAACTTTCTTTATGCACTCTAGGAGATGTCCCAAACAGCTAGGCCTCCTGAGGATATGTGTCCTCTGTACATGCATTGTTTCAGGTGCCAAATTTGGCTTTCAAAGAATGGTTTGGGTTGGAAGGACTGTGCAGTTTAGCTGGCAGGTGCAGTACTACTGGATAGGATAAGGATTTGTCTGTATTCCCATACTGTCCTTGCAATTCAGGACTAAAAATGAAAAAGAAAAAAAACCTGAAACAAACCAAATTAAAAAAAACAAACAAACAAACAAATGCACAAAATCAAATAAAACCAAATGAAAACACAACAGGGAATTGATCATGTCTGCTATTTTGCCTTTTTCTGGAAGAGGTGTGATTCTGAGAATTTTGATTCCCTTCAGTGAATAACACAGTGCTATAGAAGTTCCTCACTAGAATCAGCTTCCTGCCTGGATAAGAAAGATAAGTCCTGAAACACATTTTCCATAATCTTTTTCATGTAGGCCTAGTTTCACTATGCATTGTCTAAAAAGGATAGTCATCACAGTGGTTGCAGGAAATGGCAAATTATTGCCAAATTCGTGCAAGGAAACAACTCTTACAAGGGGACAGTTGCATTTTTCAAAAAATTTTCCTGTCATAAAATCTTAGCACTTCTGGATAAAGACATATATGTGGCAATATACAGACAAGAAGACTCTTAGAGGCAGCCAGTGAAACAAAGGAGAATGCTCCAGCCATAAGTATCCATAGTTTTTTTCCTCTAACTGCAGACCCCAGAATGTTTTCTCAAAGGCAAACATCATCACTGCCATTTTTCAGGTGGGCAACCTATGTCCCCCCTGTTAGGTGACTTGTCAAGAATTGATAAGCGGCTGAGTAAGACATCGGTTTCTCTGACTGATCCTTCTACTGCCAGGGAGGAAGATTATAGGAGAGCTACAAGTCTTCCTCAGGACTAGTGGAGGGAGAAATATGCCTGACATATGACTCAACCCTATCATCTAATTCTGTAACTCAATGCTCTTTCATGGAATATTTCTTCTTGCTCCTGGGAAAAACAGGACACAGGGCTGAGTGGACACTTGATCTCATCCAGCTTCCCTTGGGCTGCAGTCTTAGACATACCTTTTTTAAAGTTTAAATTTGACAACGTTTGACTACTTCATACTTTCATAACCACAAATCCCAGAATCTTGAAACCCACCTATACCAATTTCAGGGAAAACGATAGTAGCATTTAAAGCCTAAGGGGGAAAAAATGAAAACAAATTCCTCATTGCAATGGAAACATAAATAAAACAGACTTACAAAAATCAATTCCAACAAAGTGACATTTCTACCCGTGCCTCGTTATATTCTGTATAAAAGAAAAAGCTGGTTGGTTTTTTTTAATCATCTCAAAATAATAAAAAAAAAGCTAGTTGTGAAGGCGTTGGTTTACTCTGAAGAGTAAGTGGCATGCTGATCAATCTGGTCTTTGGTGAAGACAGGACCCTGGAAATACATCTCATGGTTTTATTATGTCACAGTTTTTGGGTGACAAACTAAGGAGTCACTGGGTTTGCAGCAAGCCTCACTGATATGTTAGAACCAGGAACTCAGATATTTGAGAGCAATGCAGGCCATTTCTGGCAGGTAATTTACAAGGATGGGAAACTCATCTTGTGTTCAGGGATTAGATATGACATTATGCTTAAATTAGCTGTACAGTGCTTCCTAAACAGTACTAGCAAAGTGCTTTCTTTATCAGGAATCTCATCTGATAATCTGCCCTCGTTTCTGGTTCCAGATAGGAGCAAGCTACTAATTTTTTTTCACTCATATTAAGTGGGTGTCTTAGTTTTCACTCACTGCTATTTTATCTGCACTGACGCCTTTTCGCCCCGATCCTGCACTGCAGGGCAAGAGCAAAGGGCTGTAGCCTCTTTCATTTTGGCTCCAAAATTTTGAAATCTATTGAGACAAAAGACAATGCTTCTTCAGTCCCTATTCTTCTGCCTTTTTAAGTCCCCCTTCAGCCTTGCTTCTGAGCAGCTGCAGGTACGCCTCCCACCCTAATGGTGGCAGAAAAACCCTACACTTCACTCCATTGACTGCAGATAAAGCAGACTGCAGCGGGGGAAAGAAACGGGGCACATCCTGTCACCGTTTAAAAAAAAAAAAAGAAAACCATCGACAAAGTGAGAGATGCTCAATAGATCATTGTGAGGGAAAAGACTGCAACTGTTTAATTTAGAGATGAACTCGGAAGTTACATAAAAGACTGAGCCAAATCTATAAATGATAAAATCAAGAGGCCTTATTGCTCACATCCCCCAGACTAGAGGAAATGCTATAAAATTTTTTCCTAACCCATGGAATTCACTGTCAGAAGACTTGGTATTTTTAGCGTGAAATAACAGCAAAACAGATTTGGTATATTTGTTGGTGTCTCCTAAAAAATTATAGTAGATGTGGAATGAAATGAGTGTGTTCACATAACTGACTTACAGGTAAAACGTGTTTGCTTAAGAGCCTAGCTAAAATGTGGGTAATGTTTTTGAAAATTCACTTTCTTCTAGTAGACAATTATAAAATTCCCTTGGCACAATCAGCTTCTGAGTCAGCCAAAGCCAGTCATGTATCTCCTACACTTATCCCATGGTTACATTACACAATCTGACTAGTTAAACTAAACTGGAATCACATCAATCACCTGATCCTAACATAGAATATTGTTTAAAAAAGAAAACCAAAGCAAAACAATGTTTCTGATTACAAGTAGCAGTCACAAACTTCAGAGCTTGCTATAATAAATCAAATGCATCATCCTGTGTTTCATGGGGCTAAAAAAGAATTTTTTATTTTTAAGACAAAAGATGGTCCAGCATAAGCAACTCAGGAATCTGCTTGTTTTAGATCCACCTATGGTGAAATGCAGTCATCACTAATTAATATTGCTAACATTTTCATTCCTCCTACTTTCTAAATGTGTACATCTGTCAGAACAATTGATCCCTTGCAGCAGTGACAGGAGGAGCACTGAATTTTCTCATTATGATCAAAATATGCTGAGTGATTATAACTTAACACATCTGATACCAAGCCTCAGCTCTTCAAAATTTATTGATATAATTTATTTTCAGAAATGCTGAAAATGAGGTAACAGACAATCAACACAGAACCTGAGCTCCTTCAAATCAGCAATATGATACTGCTCATGTAATTCTGGGAAGACTCACAGAATTCATGAGTATGGTTAAGTTGAAAAAAATTTTGACTTTGGTAAATTGGGTGGAATGTAAAGACACTGTGCAGAAGAAATCCTCGTCCTCCTGTCAGGGTACTATCCATGCTGCCATAAAGCCCATGCAACAACTACATGACATGATGAAACACAGCATCAAATAAAAAGTTAGTTTGGAAGGGATTTCTGGAAGCTGCCCAACCTGACATGGGACACAAGGTTATATAGATGGAGTAATATTTTTTATTCCTCATGGTTCCTCCAGATAATGCTTTCAAAACCATCATCTTTGCCATATTTTTAACTCCATCTTAATTTTGACTGAGTTTCTGCCTCCTTCTCCATATCCCACTTGCTAAATGCAAAAATTTCACAATTAAAAACCACAATTGTGAAGTGGGCAAAACAGTTACCAAAGACAGAAACAGTGGGAATAGAACAGTCAAAAAGCACCAAACCCCTTGGAAAACAATCTGGTTAAAACATACCTGCTACTGTAGGTTGTCTTAGGATCACTGGATAGGAAATAGACATTTGTCTCCAATCATGGCCATGGGCAGTGAGAGCCCCTGCGCATTACTGAGCAGGAGCCTGCAAAGCTGACATCAAACAATGCCTCACCCGGGTCTGAAAGGTGCAGACAGGGGTCAGCTCTGTGACTGCCAGTGGTGATTTAAAGCACATGTGTAATTGGAAACACAAATGGGAGCTTGTGTTGTTTGGCTTTAACAGAGAGCTTTTGAGAATGGCACCATGTGACTGCACAAATAGCAAAAACACCAATCAGCCCTGCAAAGAAAGAGGTACAGAATGGGACAGGGGAGTTTTCCTCTGCCAGGCTACAGAAACTTAAGTGCTTCCTGGCAGATCCAAAACATCCAGCACAAACTCCTGTTCCTCTGAGAGGGACTGTCACCTCACACGTAAGAAACTGCAAAGAAAGAGATGTAATTAATAATGTTTCTTCTCATCTGCCAGGTAGAATATGTCAAATGCCTCAAGGTCTGAGTGTTTGGAAGAGGCCCGAAGTCTTTACAATCCGATGCTGCTTTAGAAGTGCCACTGCAGCTCAGGTTTTTTGCCTTTTAATAAGGAGGCCATTCTTCTCCTGGGCCCTGGAAAGTCTGAGAGCCTTCAAGCTTCTGATGGTCGTGAGAAGCATAATCTAATGTGCATGTTGTGCAGAAACATTCATTTTGTCAGAGGGTTCAAGCTTACCTGCTACTGTCTAGAGTTCCTGGTTGCTCCTCTGCAGAGTAGCTGCAGGTTCCCCTTTATGATATTCTTTATTGATTTTCTGTGTTTATTGTGTCACATTTGATTAGTTTGGCCATTAATTTTGTTCAATTAAGATCAATGGAAGTTTCAGCATTACCTTGAATTGCAGCAGTCACACACCTACTCTTAAAATTTATTCAACCACCCTTTTTACTAGCATTTTCCCATACTCCCATTCATTCTTGTTGAACCTCAATTAATTCTGCATTATCCTTCTTATGATTAAGTACCTAGAACTGAATGTAGCTTTTAAAGTAAAGCAGAGCTACTAATATAAATAACGGCATTTATAATTGTTCCTATGTTATTATTTATCCTCCTGCATCCTTCTATTTTTTGGCTTCTCTTGCCAAAGCTGCAGATTAAGAAAAGACTGTATTGATCTGCCAAAAATTCTTTGGTTAAATTGTTTCAAGATCTCATTCTTCTGACTTTACCTCATAGCCTAAGGCGGAATCTTTTTGACTCTGAATTCCTAAAAGCCCCCTAGACAGCAGCCATATGTAACATTGCTGCAACATTCGTGCAGAAGATGGACAATAGAGTTGTACAAGCTAACCACAACATTTTGAAATACCACCCCTTGTTCCATATGACTAGAGTAGAGGCTGCCAAACAAGAACAGTGTGGGAGGAGGATCTTCAAAAGCTGTTAGCTTTAGACTGAAATCCATAAAACCCAGCGGGAAGCTCTTGTAAGCGAAAGGTTCTCCATGTTTACTGCACGCTTCTAAAGACTTGCTGAACTAACATGCTGCTGGAAAGACAGAATTTCATTTCTTGAATTCTTTCCTTTTTCAGGAAATGGCTGTGTTAAGGTCAGGTGGTTCTCAAAATTCAAGTCCAACTAGTGCTTTCCCAAGGGACAATAGAAAAGGATGCTGTTTTCTGAAAAGATAAGGAAGACTTCTTTGCCAAGAACTTGACAGATATTTCTGTGCAGTGGCTGCACTTCAACATCAAGGGCTTTCTCCCATCTCACTTTTCCACGAGTGTGAATTCCTGTCTCATGTCACTCGAGTACTTTGGAGAGGAAAACCAGACTGATTATTCAATCTATTAAGTTTCTCCAGGCACGGATATTCTTCAAGTATGACTTCCAACATTGTTCTGCTTTCTGTTGGTTCATTCTTGATCTGAATAAATCAAAGTGATGTACACAGTTTTGCACCCGTGGCTAGCTTTAGAGAAGCCCAGTGCTTTGCTCAGCCCTGCTGGGATTTACTTTCGTATACACACTTGATTTTCCTGGAAATTTGAATTTCCTTTTGTCTGATACAATTTCATGGCTGTGGCAAACCCACACAGTTCAGCATGAGGTTGGAAACTGTTGCTATCATAGTGCCAAGAGATAATTAGCTCAGCAATGTTAACACACATGCTTGGCATTCATTATCAGACAGGGTGGGAACAGAATGCAGCAAGATTTCCACCACAGTTGTCCACTGACCCTGCTGTCTGCTCTGTCCCAGCTGCCCACGCTTCCACTCTTCCTCTGCAGCCATGGCATCAGTCTGTTCAGGTATCAGGTGCCAGAAAGCACTATGAGAAACACGTGCATCTGTTCTTCCTCCTCTTTCAGGGCACCTTTCCTTCCCCTGTCTCCCCAACACCTCTGCACTGCCCAGCTCCTCTCTTCTCTCCATGTTGACCAGCAGAACCCTGCGGGTTGGTTTCCTACTTTCTAGGAAGAACAAATGGAGCTCAGAAGGATGCACATGGAAATCTCCATCCTTAAAATGAAAGCTCACTGACAAGGCCAGCAGAGGTGATATTTGAATGTCTGTGTTTCAAAAGTTCTGTGTTGAAAAGCCATTGTTTTCCATGTTTGGTGCATTTGACCAAGGAAGAGTGAAGGGAGTTGTCTAAATCAGAAGACAGCTTTGCACACAGGGTGTCTGATTAACTTGCAGATACTTCATTATTGACAATGTAAAACAGTGTAAAATGCTTTGTGCCTCAGAAGTGGTTGAAATCCACCTTCTTGGAAGCCATACCTGTGGGGTTTATGGACTCTAGCCACAAATCTTTCCTTCCAAGCAGCTCCTTTTAGCCCTTGATCATAATGTTAAAAATCCCAAGAGAGGCCTGACACAGTAACTGTTATTAATTATCATTTGTTCGTCTCTTTATGACCTTTTTCTCTGAGAAAATGGCTGCCCATTACTTGGTGAGCATTTCAGATGACAGTGCAATTTCCTAGACAGCCTTGATGCTGTAACAGTTACCTGAAAGAATAATTTCTGTACAGTTCTGCCTATCTGGATGATGTTTTATACAGCAGAAAGGAAGGAGATGATTCATACAAAAGAAAAAAAAGACAAAAAAAAACACAAAACCCCACAAAAAACCCACCAAAAAAACAAAAACATCCTCACTATTAAAAAAACCCCAATCCAAAAACCCCTAGCCTGACATATGTCCTCAAGCTGAAGATATTTGATATTATTTCTATTGGGACTGTAATAGGTTTGGTTAATCCTTGTGAGTATTTCATATTATGTAAACATCTATTATTATTACACAATACATTTTCTAATACATCCCAATTAAGCAGTCTCTCAAGGGAATAAAAAGAACTCTTTTTTACTTGGATGTACAACAAGCAAGCCAGATTGAAAGTCATATTATAAATCTCGAAGCAACAATATTTTTTAAAAACAGCAAAAAACAAACCTTCCCTGGCTCGGGAGCAACAGCAAATATGTTAATATATAACAGCAAGTATGTTACTATGTATGGGAGGAAAAAAAAAAGGAGAATAAACCCAATGCTTCTTCAAAAGTTATGTGGAAGATAGATTTTAACAAACACAGTAGTTCCAGAAATTCCAAAGCTAGTTTACTGGGCAAACATGAAATGCCACCGAAACCCTTTGAAAACCCAGGTCTAACTGCTTGTGTCTGAGATGCTGGACAGTAAATTCATTTGGAAAGTCAATGGCAAGTCCTAATTTTTAAGGCTGGTGTGCACCTACAGGTCTTACCCACTTTATCTTGGATAAAGAAATGATGCCTGCAATTTAACTCTTCCACATCTTTGGCCACAGAATCAATGACTGCCAGTAAATTCTGAGCCTAATTTCATCAATATTTTTGAACAAAATGTACAGAACTGGAAGAGACTCATAATATCTCAAAGAAACCAACCCATTTACATGCATGTGTTTGACTATCTTAACCCTATAGAACAAATACTTACTTCTGATAGAAGGGAGAGAATTTCAAAGTGAAGAGGGAAGAATGAAAATGCAGAAATGAAAATCACTCTGGCTTGTGTGATGAAAAACATGTTCATTGCATGTCAAGGAGGTCAGTCTAGTTAGCATCAGTATGTGAAAGATTTGGAACAACTGCAAATCTTGTACCACTACCTGTAGGGCTGAGGCAAAACAGAGGTGAAAAAAACCTCTAGTAGTAAATCCACTGCCATTTTATTTGCAGTTCACCTTCTTTAAATTCCAAGCAGATACAAACAAACTGCATGCTAGTTCTCTCTGTAGGAATATTGGTTTTGGAGTGGGATCAGCAGTATTCCCTAATCCCCATTTTTATTAGTAGTCCACAGAAAAATTTCAAAGTGACAGTTATAAAGTACTGAACCCCACTACATCAGCAGAAAGCACATCAACACACCAAGCAGCAATTCTTCCCATAAAGCTACACTGCTTTATGTAGGAGACATTTCCTATTCAGGCAGCCCCTTAGAGAACTGGACAGCATTTGGGATAATTCCCAAATATCAAAGAATACAAAGTAGGCAGAAGTTAAAGAAGACAGTCAGCCAAAATATTTCTCTTTCTTTAACGCTGAGAAAGAATCCTTTGAAAAGTGCCAGGGCAGAATCTGTCCATCCTGATTATTTTGAATAATCCTTTGTTCCACCGAGCCTACCCATTGAAATGAAACTGGAAATACTAAGAATCTCCATTAACTCTGTTGGGCTGAGGGGAATAAATATGAGAAGAAAGAATGAAAATCATGTTATAAACTTTAAAATAACACCAAACACACAAACAAACAAACAAAAAATGAATGAACCAAAGATAAACATGTTACAGGGTAAAATAAAATGAAAATCTTCTTTCTTTTCATTTTTTTCTTTTCTCCACTTCCTGGATAACAGCAGAGGGCTGTTTTTCCACTAAGAAATGCCTCTTTACAATAAGCATGTCCAAACCCGATTAGAAAACTGTTTTTCCCAACATCATTTGGCTTTAGTTGAATTGCTATGGTTTCCCACCCTTCCTATGAATCAGCACTCCTTTTCCATCATCCATCACTTTCCACACAGTCTGCACTGTTCTGTCTACCCTGGGCCTAAAAGAAATAATGCACTGGCTATACATCTGCCTTCTTTGAGGTCCTTTACACCCACTAATGAATGTACATCTAAAAAAGCAACAAGATGTACTTTCCTTACTTTGAAGAAATTAGGACATGTTGAATATAAAAATATTTTCTCAGAGCTATGCAAAATATTTTAATGTTTAAATATTTACATATCATAATAGAACTTGCAGGTTCCAAACAAGTATCCGAGATCCTTAGCTTGGGGCTCTATATAATGCAGCCAAAACACAAAGTGGAACACCCTAGAATAACAAGTAACAGAAGGATGGAATAGGAAAAGTGAAAAAAAAAAAAAAAAAAAAGAAACAAAAAGAAAATAAAAACTTCTGGAAGAATAATTGGAAGCTTAGTGAGTTGTGACCCTTGTTCTTATTATTTTGCAGTACTCTGTCCCTACCAAAGTAGCACAGAGATAGAAACAAAGGTATGGAGTGGATTTGTGGCATCTGTGAGTCTGGTCCACAAATTATAGTTAAATGAGAGAAGCAATTCAGAGGACAGGACAAACCGAAGCAGAAGCTTCAGAAAAAAGGACAAAAGAGATCAAACTTTTTAATGGAAAGGAGAGGAAGTAGAAAAAGCAGAACAGGTGATTTTTCCTGGTAAAATTCATCAGTGCTACTGCCTGGGTGAAACTCTCTCACCCTTCACAGGCTCAGCCAACCATAATGAGGACACGGGCTCAGCCTGTGAAGACACCAGGAGCAGAAATGTTTAGTATAGCACGGACTGATTCTCTAAAAGGCTGAAACAAAATCTAGAACAAACTTGGATCTTGTTTTAGCTGAGTGCTGACTGCTGCTCCCTGAGAAGATCAGACAGGAGCCCCAGATTGCATCCTGCAAACTTCAGTGGGCAAGAAAATCAGGACTGTTGTGATAAACTCAGCCAAGTGTGGGACAGGGTAGACCAAAATGAGAATAATAGGGGAGCTGTACTACAGGGGAAGGTTTCAAAGAAAAGAACAGCCAATATGCCACCAGGCATCTGTACTGCTGAGGGCAGAAAGAGAGATAAAAGCTGTAGGTCAGCTTCTACAGAAGTAACAAATGGCAGTAGTTAGAATAAAAGAAAATAGAAGGCATAAAGAGATAAATAAACTCTCTGTAAAAATTAAGTCAAGCTTGGCATTCAGACGTCATTGCTGAAGGCCATGCTACTGACAAAGGCCACTGATAGGCATCTTTTTAAATTTATCCATTTCAAGTTTTGAAATCACCATTAAAATCAAAAACACTGTAACAAAAAACAAGAAACAAAAAACCAAACAAACAAAACAACAACAAAAAATGAACAAAACAAATAAACAAACAAAAAACCAAACCAGAGCAGTGTATTTCCTTCCCCTGAACTATACTATCCTTACCAGCCACACTTGGGTATTGAATCCAGCTCTGGGCTCCCCAGCCTAAGAGAGGCATGGAACTACTGGAGACAGTCCAGCAAAGGGTCACAAATACACACTGGAGCATTCTCATGAGGAAAGTCCAAGAGACCTGAGGCCATTCCACCTAGAGAAGGGAATTTTCATGGGGACCTAATCAATATCAATATGTAAGAATATCTGAAGGAATGGTGCAAATAAGATGGAGCCAGGCACTTTTCAGTTGTACCCAATGACAGGACCAGAGGCAGTAGACACAAACTGAAACAGGGAGGTTTTTTACCCTCTGGACACAAGAAAACTCTTTTCACTGTGATTGTGACAGCAATGGCACAGGTATTCCAGAGAAGCCCTCTGGAGTGGCCCTCTTTGGAGATACTCCTATCTAGAAAAGATCCTGGGTAACCTGCTTAGGCAGAGGGGCTGGACCAAGATGACTTCCAGTGGCTCCTTTCATCCCCAACCATTCTGTAATTCTCTTTTACAATAACGAATCAGCTAATAACTTTCATTTTACAGAAGAAACAGTAATGTTCTAAGAAACTGCCCTCAGTTACTGGATGTTACTGACACAGGTTGCCTTTAGACTCTTTAGTACTGAAAACAGAGACAAAAGGACATGTTCAAAGGGGATGGAAGAACTTACATTAAATACCTACCCCCACAGCTCACTGGAATTTTTAGTTCATATATATTTTCACATGGCAACTGTGATCTCTTTGCTTTTACTACATGTTGCAAAGAAAATCATAAAGGCTTTTGAAGGGTTAATAGTTTGTTAGCAGATACTTTAGGGTATGTTACCAACATGGGCAGCATGCGTAATAGATGTTTATGGAAATGTCAGTGGGAAATGTTACACACAATTATAAGCAACCTGTTGACTTCTTAGAACTTAAACAAGGTATCAAATTATAATTTAATTATAATTATTAACTTTAAGCAAACTATTTCTGTACACATTCTTAATACTGTTCATGACTACCTTCTCATACCAATAGCTGAAAGAAACTTTCATTTCTATTGATATCCTCTACTTATTTCATAAAAGAGATTTAAAAGAAGTATTTCTAACCAGAAAGGTGAATTCCCAAACTGAAAGACTTCTTTTATTTTCCAGACCTGGTAACATTATACTTCCAGTGCATCCCCAAACCAAACACAACATCCTCAAAAAGTGAAACAGGAAGTAGCAACTGTCTGTTACAATTAAGGACAAAATTAAAGTACTGTGTTTGGTGTTTCTCAAATATCTTCTGCTTGTCCTTAAAAATATATGTTAATTTAGCATGACAGCATTGAGGACTGCTAGGATTTTCATGATGTTTCATTGTATTTGAAAAGTAAAATAAGATGGAAAAGTGTTTAACCTTTCTCTTTGGAGAACATAGATCTTATTGTCAGCTTTGGAAGCAATAAAGCTATGATTTATTTAGTGAGCTTGACTGGTAGTGACAGAATACAGGAATCCTTGGGGTTGGGCTCATAGATGTTGTGTGAGATTTAAGGGAAAATGATTTCTAAACTAAACTAAATCAAACAGTTAACTAGTCATCAGTTAACTGATAGCCAGGTACATAGGGGAGAGGGGAGACATAGAAAGATTTTATGCACAGAATCTAAATAGAATAAAGCTGATCCAGGCATTGTTTTGTATATTATCACTTCATTCTTTCCTGATAAGCAGGATAGCTGAGACAATTCTCTCAAAACCTAGGAAAATAGGAATGTTTCTTTTCTTCAGATGTTCATTGTAGAGGGAGGTACACGGGGAGAGATACAGATGCATATATGCACTCACACGCAGAAACCCACAGAGAAAATATGTGATGTAGTGGTGTGATAGAAAAACTTGAATTCATATGCTACTCCCACGTGGCAGACACCAGCAAAGTGGCCATAACATTCCAAACACATGTACACAGACTCCTTATTCCACACAAGTCTCATTATGAGTTCTGCATATGCCATCTATTTACAGTTCATCTATTTTAAAGAATTTCAAGCAGTCATAGTCATTATGTGTCCCTCTGCCTAATCATCAAGGGCCTTTGATACTATCAGTTCAGATACATTCACTGCAGCCAGGCAAAAATATGTGTCCAACAGGTTTTAGAAATCTCTGACTTCTTGACATCTTGCTAATAGGTAATGGTGTGAACATACCAAAAGCAGTATCTTTGCTGCTGACAGGGTCTAAATCACATGCAGTGTACCGGTGTGTGGTGTGCACTTCCAGTGCCTGGCAGACATCTCTGCCTTTAGGATTTTGGATTTTTGTTCTGTTACTAGGCAAGGAGCAGATTTTGCCTGTCCTGGGCCTCAGTGAGCTTTGGTGGGAGAGAAAAGGGATTAGAAAGAAACTGCAGTTGAAGTTACTGGGAGGGAAATAGTCTGGGTAGATTTTAATTAGAAATGTTAAATGGAATTCTTTGTCTAGACTTGCAGCTCATCACTGCAGCCATTAAAAGAGAGGGATACAACCTATTCCTCTATTTCTGCATCTCCCAATTGTCCCTCCCCACAATTAAATCAGGAAAGTATGGATTAAAATCTCTCTGGTTTCTGCGTCAGTTGCCACAACATTCCCTGGCAGCCCTGCGGAAGAGTAGCTGTGAAAGCTTTGTTCAACCCTGCATGTCAAAGTGCCTCTTTTGGGCCACTTGGAGGGCAGATGCAGAACTCATGTGCCCACCCCTCTGGCTGTTCCTGGAGCACTGCCCCTGTGAGTGCCCAGAACAGGGAGAGTCCTCAGGGGATTGCAGTGCAGCACACAAGGAAACCTCTATTAAGCTCACTCCAAGGCAGATTTTGCCAGACACTTTGAACTTGGACACAAAATTTGCCTGAAACACATCTCTCTGATCTTGAGAGATCATGCTGCAAGTTCTCTTCAGAGGCAAAAACTACAGCTTTTCTGGGAACAGCTAAGACTTTCTGGCAAAAAAAGGAAAAAAATAAAAAAGCCAAAGAATTAATTCCTCCCTAATTTAATTAAACATTTTAGCTCTGGCTTAAATATAAGGCAAATGTAATAAAAACTTCAGGCTGAGACAAACTGCTGTCAAAAGTGTTGGCCGGAAGCATTAAAATGTGGCAAAGTTGCACACAGCTGAGTATTGGCTGAGTATTGGTTGCTGTACTTGCTGTGTCTGTTTATGACACCACTGCCATGCAGTGTTCTGTACATTGCAGGTATTTTAAATAACTCCTTGCTCTGTGCCCACTGCAATCTCAGTTTTTGGAGGCCCCACAGAACAGATCTGCTTTTCTAAGTGTTGTGCAATGGCCATGTGGGCACCTGAAGCCGTTCCAGTCCTGAAATCTCTTAACAACAGTTCCCATGGAGCAAATATGTTATTGAAAGTGGAAGGCTGTTTAAAATTTTCCAGAGACTGACAATCTGGCCTATATCAGCTATGCAGCAACCTTGAAAACATGTGGATTCCCACTGAAGTAGAGATCTGACCTGTGAAAGTGCATTTTTAACACTTAAAATTCCTGAAAGTGACAGGATGGTTAAAAGCATGTTGAAACAATTTGAGGAAGAGACCAACCAAACATCAGAGACTCACTGTAATTATTTCAACTTAGGCACTGTAAATCTAGGAAGTTAATAAGTAGGTTTTAATTTAAAATAAGTAAGCTGAGTTGTTGAAATGCCCTCACCAACAGCAGAGAAACTGACTGTTTTTACTGAAACTGTGCCATGGTAATGCAGGGATGATTAATGTATAATAGATACTGTGACTTGAGACCCGAATACAGTTACTGTAAATGATACATTAGATTAAAATAAAATTATAATTTTGCCCCATTTTGGCACTAGAGCTTTCAACAGAGTTGAATACAAAGAATATTTGAAGAAGATGAGTAACAATATTTTTTTTCTGGCTAAAAATGTACTGATGTTTAACACTACATCTAGAAGAGAATCCAATTTTAAATTAGTTTCATCAGATAAATATGTTCATGTATTTGTTTGAATTTCATGTAAAATTCATTATTTGCCCAGTCAATGCTGTAATTCCAAAGAAGCTATATATAGTCTTCCTCCTTAGTGAAGAGAGCAAGCTACTGTTAACTGTACAAACTCATCTCACCTTAAAGAAGAACCAAAACTTTTGTAAAATTTGAAAAAGGCAATGAACCATCACATGAAAAAAATTCACCTTCTCTTGTCTTTATCAGACCTTATCAAAGTTTCCAAGACATATAAGCAAACTAAAAAACTGGGAACTGCAATGGGAAGGGAAATTCAATGCTGAAAAAGTAACATATGCAGTAGGAATAATTTATATTTTTACTAGGCTTTAAAGCTGCTATTTAATCCTAAAAAAAAAAACTAGACTGTTCCCCCAACCCAAGAAAAGTACGTTTACAAAAATTTAAAGATAATTAAGAAAACCTACTCTAAAAATGCTACTTCAGAGGTGGTTCTTCACAGAGGACTATATGCCAAAGATAGATGCCCCTGGGAGTTAACTAGCTGTAAAGAAATGTCTCTTTAAGGAGAGTCAAACATTCATGTTATTAATTTTAGAAAATAAAAATGCAGGATCTGCAATGAAAAAGGTACCCACAGCGTCCAAATGTGCTGTAAAGGGAAGAAAATCTTCACGCACAAGAATTGAAATCTAAATATGGAAAATTGAAAGCTGATCATGAGAAAAGCCTTCCCATCCTACACATTTCCTTGTGAAACTCCTTGCTACAAAGTGTTGTTAGAATCAGTAACTCAGAAGCATTCAAAGTAAGATATGGATACGGAAAATGCCCAGGGTTTTACACCATATCAACAACATAGTGTTTTAGAAGGGATATAGGCCTGACTATCTGATCATTTACTTATCTCTCTGTGAAATATAAAATAAAAGCTGCTGTTGAAGGAAAATACAGGCCTGAATGGACCAATCATCAGATTCAACACCACAAGACAGTGCCCACACTGCCATTGCTTCCCTGCTGCCAGCGGCCTTTCTTAGAAAACATTTTTTTAAAGAACAGTAACCCTCTCACCATTCACCTATTCAAATATACCTTATGTATGAGAGTTCTCATATTGATACCTTGGATTTTGGACATGCAGGCAGCCAATCTGTAGTCATCTGTCATCTAAAGCATGAGTGTAATGGGATGATGCCATGGTTTTCCTAAAGTGCATTGCAATCACAGATCTGTTTCTAAAAGCAAGAAGAGACCATTAGATAATGTAGTGTTGATTTATTACACAGGTAGATAGCATCAGAAGGAGCCTGTTTTGCACTCCAGCTGCCTTTTTTGATTCAGACAACTCTTTCACATGTTCACAGAAGAGATTAGCATATTTGGATACTGGCTTGTGTTAGTTACAAGCAGGTTTGGACAGTTCCTTTTTCTTTGATATGTGTATGGCCCAAGGCTATCCTGAAAATAATAATCTTGCTTAACAAAATATATTTCAAACTGAAAGAAGGGAAATACAGCTTAGATATAGGGAAGAAATTCTTTACTGTGAGAGAGGTGAGACACTGGAACAGGTTGTCCAGAGAAGCTGTGGATGGCTTATCCCTGACAATGTTCAAGGGCATTAAGCAACCTAGTCTAGTGGGAGGTGTTCCTGCCCACATCAGGGGGATTAGAACTGGATGATTTTTAGGGTCCATTTCAACCAAAATCCTTCTATATTTCTATGACATCGACATCTGGGCGTTGCTTGTGATGAAAAATTTAATAGAGCTTTCAGTGTTATATGTGAAAGAAACTTAAATGACTAATAAAATAGACCCTTGCCTATAAAATTGGAAACTTAGGTTCAGTTCCCTGCTTTAAGTGGTATGAGATTTCTTAACTAAAGCTCAGAGTTATGCCAGTCTGTGCATCTAATCTTCAAGAAGTTGGCCTCCAAGCATGGATTCCCTGAAATGTTTAGACTAACTCCAAGACAAATAACCAGCCTATCAGTGATGGGCTTCTACCAGTCCCTTACTTTGATGCCAATACATGCACAGAACTGTAAAAGTGGGACCTCTGGGACAAGCAAATTCAGAGAGCACAACTGTGCTGTCTGGAAGAAGAGACATTGCAGGTTGCCTGCCACAACCTCGTTGCCACAGTACCTCCCTCTGAACATGTGTTGGTGCACGCAGGGTGAGAATGAATCAGCACTGCGGCATCAACAACATACCACTTCCTCTATTAGGAACACCTGTTGATAATTTAACAGCCTGAACAACAGCTGAAAAATGAGTCCCAGTGCTGGCAGCCAGCACATCTATTCAACAGTAAATCTTTCCTCTTCAGCAGTTATTCAAGGCACTTGCTCCTACACTCTTGTTTACAATGGCTTAGCTCTGTTGGTATTTGTGTGTGGAGAGAACACAAGAAAAGAAAAGTAGGCAGTGTATTATCACCTGAGGTAAGAGAAGGCTGCCTGCCTCTGTGGCACATCAAAACTAGGATTAATCTCGTGTATGTGTAAAAAAAAAAACCAAATTAAAACCAAAACAAACCCAACACAACTTTTAGAAAAACTGTTCCCATTAAAAAGAACAAAACATCTCCAATAGATATCTTACATGGAGGACAGAACTGAGAGGCAAAGCCAGATATTTCCCACCAGAAGGAAAACGAGAGAGTGGATCTAATCTTCTAGTCCCAGAGGAGAGAGAAGTGGACCTGCCTCTTTCATCGTGGCCTTAGATGGAAAGCATTGAAAGGTTTCACTTCAATCCAAAGGTGAAATGAGAACATATATGAAACAATCAGTTCCTTAGTGCTGTGGACATCCTGTTTATCAGTTTTCTATCTCACCACTGACAGATGAGCAGGGGACTGAAAGGCACCTGAACAATCCAGCATAGTAGTAGCCCTTCACCAAGATCCTTGCCACTGTGTCCAAGAGTAATAAAAATGTTGTCCAGATATGATATCTATGTTGAGGTTGCTGTTGTGGCTCTAAGCATGTTAAGTTAAATCTAACCAGATCTAATCTCTGACAATTCTAGACAAATATCCAGCTGTGACATTTCACCAGAGCATATTTTTGTGATCCAAAGAAAGGAAATTTAATGTACTGATAGCAGTGTCATGGAGGGAGAGAACACTGACACAAATAGACAACAATAATGGGTGTGTATCATGGCAATATTTGTTTGTGGTTTCCTGTGTCAGGAGGGAATCATTGCTCTCTTTTGGAAGCCATACTATTTCAAAGGACACAGCCATAAACTTCATCATGGCAATTACAGTCAGCATTAAGAAGGTCTGAAAAATCTCTGACATATAGCTGAATTTAGAAAAAGAGCACTAAAATAACATCCTGCTTAAATGGCTGACAATGCTAGAAAACATTGTCTATTCTATTTATGCAGTGAAATTAAAAATAAACAATAATATTCATAAAAGAATACTTGAAACACTTTTCAAAGCTTTATAAAAGTCACAGTCCCAGCTCTCTCATATAAATCTCAATGATTTGAAGGGAAATGCTAAGAAGAAAATACTTCAGGGAAAGTTTTGCTCCAACTATTGTGATACCTTCCGATATATCCCCCTTCTTTAATTTTTCTTCTTGATAGAAACTTTTACGTCCTATATTCAGAGTATGGGCTCTTGGAGTGTAGACTGGTGAATTTCCTCATTCCCACACACATTTGAACTCTCTCTTTAACTGTTTGTTCTAATGAAGAACAAGGACAAATTTCATAGAATCACAGAATGGTTTGGGTAGAAAGAGACCTTAAAGATCATCTAGTTCCAACAGCCCTGCCATGGGCAGGGACATCTTTCAGCAGTCCAAGTTGCTTAGAACCTCATCCAATTTGGCCATGAACACTTCCAGGAATGGGACATCCACAATTTATCTGGGCAATCTGAAAGAATTTCTTCCCAACCTCTAGTCTAAATCTACTCTCTTTAAAGCCATTTCCCCCGTCCTGTCACTGCATGCCCTTGTAAGTAGTCACTCTCCATCTTTCCCGTAGGCTCCCTTCAGGTGCTAGAAGGCCATAATTAGATCACCAGAAGCCTTCTCTTCTCCATCCTGAGCAATCTAAATTCTTCTTAGCCTTTCCTCACAGGAGAGGTCCTCCAGCCCTCTAATCATCTTGGTGGCCTTCTCTGGACTCGCTCCAACAGGTCCATGTCCTTCCTGTGCTGGGACCCCAGAGCTGGCTGCAGCACTGCAGGGGGGGTCTCACCAGAGCGGAGCAGAGAGGCAAAATCCCCTCCCTTGCCCTGCTGGCTAAGCTGCTTTGGATATATTTGGCTTTCTGGGCCGTGAGTGCACATGGCTGGGTCATGTTCGGCCTCTCACCCACCAGCAGCCCCAAGTCCTTCTGGGCAGGACTGCTCTCCATCCCCCAGCCTGTGCTGATACCAGGGGTTGCCCTGACTCAGGTGCAGCACCTTGCACTGGAAACCTCCCATACTGCCACAAAAAGCATAGTTCTCATTCTTTGGCCAGCTTTCCTTGTAAAACAAATCCAGCTTAAAATCAGGTCCAAGAAAGAAAATAATTTATCTCAAAGGTATTGACAGAACACACACTGGCTAAAGATATTCGCAAATGCACTTACGAGACCATGGTTTTCAAAGAATGTTTTACAAAGTTTTGGATTAGACCTCTGAATATTTATTCTATGGAAGAAACAACACACAGCTCTCACTGCAATGGAGAAATGGAGGGTTTAGGGAAAAAAATAGAGTTAGTCAAGACACTCAGCTATGCAAGAACTATAAAAAAGGCTGTGTAAGGAAGAAGCAGTTTCTTCTTCAGCATCCAGTTAGAGGTTGCAAGAGGTCTGCTTGGATGACAAGCTGAGGCTGTTAGAATTTCAACATTATGATCAGTGATAGGTTCAAAAACTTAAACCCAATCCTTAATTAGATCACTGGAGATTAAAAAAAAAAAAGAAAGAAAGAGAGAGCAGGAGGGATAGAGGGAGACAGTGAAAAATTTAAGTATTCAAACATAAGGACTCCCTGATTGACATCTATAATTACATTTTGAAACCCATGCCAGAGCAGTATGTCTACTCATCTGTAGCAAGGTCTGAACATTCAGCTTGGTAACATTTAGGGATTGCATTTGGAATGTTTTACTGTGTCACTAATTGGGTTTTATTTAATAAACCTTTTCTTAAACAGCTAATCTCAGAGGAAGAAGTGTGATTTTTTTAAATCTTTTAACTTATTTTTTGTTTTGTCACCTAATGTTCTAATTGGATGTGTTTGATTGAACCATGCAGAACTGAATTAGGAATGGTTTAGTCATCTTGAATATTCTGTTGTAGTCCAGGAAGAGGAAAAAACAGTAAAAGTTCAATTTTAACATATTATTATTTTAGAAGAAAAATATTCTAAAAGTACATTGAAAACTGGTGTCCATCCACAAGTTTGTCATTGTAGATAATGTTAAATTTTATTCCTGCTTATTCTCCCAACAGAAGTATATTTTTTTTAGGAATATATGAAATGAACTGTGACCCATTTGAATAAAATGGAGACGGGCCAGTTTTAATAAGTGGATTTTGTTCCCTTCTTTCATTTCCATGAAGACCATGAAAAATTGGACCAAAATAATTGGCTGCCTCTTTTAGCTGGATTTCTATGCATGGAAAGGATAAATAGCACTTATGCCTGGTACTAGCACAAGGCCTGAAGCTACAAAATGAGCTCTTATATGTTTCCATTGGAGGCCAAAACCAATTTAAACATCAATGACCTCAATGGATTTTTGGATCAGACCACTTGGAAAGAAAGCATAGAATTAGTTTGGACTATCTCTGTCCAAGTTAGAGTGAGCACATTTTTCACCACTCTTTTAAATAGCAGCAAAGGGAGAATTAGGAAGGAAAACAAGAGCTTTTTCAAAGATCCCACCAGTTTTAGAAAAATGCCTCGTGTGTTTGAAGACTCTCTTCATATAAATCCAGATTTTTATAAAACACAAGTTTACTTCAAAAGTAAAAAACACCATATAATAATAAGAGTTTAAAAATACTTCAGAAGATTCTTAATGCAATTTGTGTTCCTTTAGGACTCATATTGTCTAAATTTTATCATCTGAAAACTGGTGACCTGCCTCAGCTAGACACTCTTTGCACACTTGTTCAAGGATTTGTGAAAATTACAGAGGTAATTCAGCCTACTGAGGCATGGTGGGCTGTTTTGCCCACAGATCATAAAGGGAACAGGAGAAAAGAATAGTTTGGATAAGATGTCTAACATTTTAAACAAATCATGTTGAGCAAAAAGAACCAAGTTCTTGATACAGATGGAAAGGCCGGCTTTAAGGTGCCAAACAGTTACAATTGAACTCCTGTCTCACAGTTGGGCCATTATAGATGAAATGGAATAATTAAATAATAATACAGGAACTTATAAAAGTTCTTGGAAATCATTTTTCAGTCTGTCCTTGTTACAGGAAAGTCTGTTATCTCAAGCCATTTCAAGGCTTTTAGTAATGTGCAGTTTATGGATTGCCTTGGGTCATGAGGATACACACCTTAAAAATAGTGAGAGACAGAATTGAAGCTTACAAGCACAGGGGAAAGAGTTTCCTTCTGATCTCACTACGTATTGGCCTATCTCAATTTTGAGACTATTCTCATTTTCAGACACAGAGACAAAAGGCTTTCTTGGGAAAGTGGAAAAATTTGAACATGTGGAGAGTCTTGCCAAGAATAAACTTCTCTTTCCATCCGTACCAGGATACAAGGAACGAGAGTATCCTCCAACAATGGGTGGCTGTTTGCAAGAAATATGAATCTCTTCAACCCTCACAAACTGTTCTAGAAGAGAACAAGTGCTCACAGCACTATGCTAAGTACAGGGGCAAGGAATTCATGGGTATCATGCAGCAGAAAGTCAAAGATTTGTGTTCAGTGGAACAGATCACGATTGTGACCTCCTTAGATGTGACTTGTATGAGCAGCTGTTGATGGGAGAGAGAAACTATATCACTAAACTTAGCATAGTTGGTATTTCTCACCCCTATTTCACTTCTTATTATTATTTCTTCAAAATATTTTGTAGTGTTTCCAAGAGTAGATTTTCAGCCAAGACGAGAGAGTATCAGTCACAGTGACAAAGAGAACAAATTCTAATTAGTCTCTTGAAAGTCACAATTAATAACATCAAAGTTATAATTTCTTTTAAAATTTCAATATATCTTCATGGATGATTTAATGATGCTTGTATTCTAGCAAATTTTGCGTGAGTGTTTCTATTTGAGTTTTGATATAGTTTATATCATATCCTCTGCTAACTTCTGTCTGGGAAACTGGGATTGGTAGTGTGAATCCTGAAATTTTAAGAGGTTGTTTTTTAAAAAAAAGAACAAATGAGCTTTAGACAAAAAAGAGAGACCAAAAATACACTGAAATTAGGCAGTTTATAATGACCCCCAGTCCTTGGAAAAAACAGAGTGAGGATGTATACCTAGTGAAAATATGATATAGTGAAATGATCTGGTGAAAGGTGTCCCTGCCCACAGCAGTGGGGTTGGAACTAAATGATCTTTAAGGCCCTTCCAACCTAAGCCATTCTATGAATCTATGATTCTGTGATGATTCTATGATGATTCTATGATTCTACGCTTCTATGATGTAATACCTTCTTTCACATTAACAGCTCCCTAGTAAATTAGTATCATCTGACCTACAAAAAGAGCAAATAATACTCTGAAAGAGAAAGAACAGATGGAAGTGGGAACATCCAGGCCAATACTACCACCATCTTTTCTGGCATTATAAACAGAGATTTCTCTAGTAAACTGAAATTAACCCCATGACTTCACATTCACCAGGGTCTCTGGTAGAGTATTTGCAAGCCAGAGGTTTTCCACGCTGTGTAACTTCCTGTCTTTGGTGGCAATGGGACACTATAGCCAGATTAGATTACATTTGCCACCCTACTGTATGTTTGTCTAGGCAACCACAGAAATGCTTTGAAACTAATGGGCAAGGACAGCTGTCTCAAAGGGTTCTGCAAAACCACGATCCAGGTATGACACTAGGATGGCTTGTTTGCACAGAAAAGTTGGCAGTTGTAGCTACTGTAAGTGAGGAGAAAACAAATGTGATTCTATTTTAGTTATGCTGGTATAATGTCCACATCAGAGAGTTCTATTTTAGAGAAAAATTCACTCTGTTCAGCAGTAACAATACTTTGCCTCACTGGAGCAAAACCAGACCTACACCTGTTTTTCTCAAATTAGAGGGTGAAGGGATTTTCTTGCCACTTTTGTTATTTTTCTCTTGGTGAAAAAAACCAAAAAAAATTATTCTGCAAGTTTCACCAGGAGGAATAAAAGAAGGGGAGAAAAATGGATTTTGTCTGGGTTCTTGCCCTTGCATCCATACACTAAATAAAGGAATACTGAGGACAAACAGTTCTAAATCACAAGAGAAAAGCATCAAAACTAAAATAAAATCTTCTGACTGAATTGCAATGTTGCCACTTCCCATGCCCTTTCTGGAACACTTTGGAATGAAAATGTTTCATTCACTTGTTCTGGGGTTTTGGTGGGGTATTTTTTTGTTTGGTTGTTTTTTTTTTGTTGTGAATAAAAATGACAGGAATCTGGAGGGAACATTTTTCCCTTGGTGGCCCCAGGCCAGTGGGGGTGCTGGAGCAACCACAGGTAGAGAGGAGAGAGGAAGTTGTGTCCCAGGTTGAATGTGCCACCACACATTAGTAGCATCCATGGTTATATGCGGACAGCACTCCTTGGATGTGCAGTCAGGGAGGAGGGAGGAGAGAAAAGCATGGAAGCCCATTTAATGTCTATTGACTGGCTAATTACCCAACAGGCCAGCATTCCAATGGAACATGACTTATGAAGAAGCTGTGTAGTGAATGCATTTGCTGTGGTACTGAAAGTAGGGACACTCATTTGATAAGAGGGTCTGTTAAGGACGGTGTGTCTCCCTGATGACAGTTCAGTTCTGTGGGAAGCTAGAAAAGCACAAAACTGCTGCTAAGAGTAGCTCTGACAGGAATAGGTAAGTGTGGGTTGAAGCAATCATGATTCATGATTAACTTATGGGAGCTAATCAAAAATCCTGTGGGCAATCCCTGGACCCCTACTGTCTTCAAAGCCTCTCACTGCAGTCTCTCAGTATGAAGAAGGGTATTACATAAAGATGGAGAATGATTTTTAAGGGACCTAGATGAGAATTTGATGGAATGGGCTCCTGTGCAATCCTGTGCTTGGCAGTATTGTTGCCTTTCCCATGACATATTCCTGTGATGTTGGCTTGCTTGGTGAGCCTGCTTGAGCAGGTTAGGATACACTTTTAGACACAAAACCAGATCTGAATAACAAATCAAAATGATTAGGACTCATCAAAAAATCTTGCCTTGACATGGGTAAGAGCAGAGAGATGCTGGGTGTCCTGCCCTTCTCCTCCCATCTCCCTCCTCCCCTGCTGCAGTCAGAGGCATGTGAAGGGTAGAAATGGTCAGACAGAGAGGCTCCATGTGGGTCACAGTGGGAGATGCTCTTGGACTGAGCAATATTAAGGTGATACAGCAGGAAACGGGAACAGCAGCTTTAATGTAATCATAATCCATATATTTTCCTTTGCAACATGAGAATCTGATAATACTCAGTGCTTGCTGAGCTTCCCAGTTTGGCCACAGAGCACACAAGGTTTATGTGAATCACTGTCAGAGGGCAAATTTAAATTGTGATAAGTAGCCTATATGTAAAAGCAGTATTTCTGCATCAAGTAATAAGGCTATGTTTCCTGGGAAAGGAGTGGTTGAAATCCATCCCTTGTCACACAGTATCACGAACAATAAATGCAATTTTAAATCCATTAAAGTGCTGCCAAATACATTAAACAAAAATATACAGAAGATTTATTCACGAGAAGATTTACAGATTTCCTGAGTAGTACATCATTATCGGAACTGTCAATTTGAAAACAAAAATTGTCAAACCATCACTGAAACACCATAAAAGCTGTGACAGAAATAGACGATAACTACTAAGTTTTTTAAAAATAAAACCTTCAGCAAACCCACTCTACACACAATTATCACCTTTGTTGACTACCAAGGAAACAGTAAAGTACTGAAGGATACCAAAGAGAAGTCTGGTATCCAGCACAGTTAGCATCAGCACTCTCCAATTATTAAGTGTACTGTTGAAAAGCAGCTTGTTGTGCATTTAATGATGGGATCCAGAGGAGCTAACATCCAAACCAGACAAAATCCCAGCTAAAAGATGATCATTTGTTCTCACTTTGCTGTGGCTTGGATATGGACCCCTTACTGGGCTCCTGACCAGTCAGCCTCACACTTGTTAGCCTCCTTGGTTAAGCTGAGACAAAGACAAGAAGTAGTTTTGTCACAGTCTGCAGGTAATTATTAAGTAAGAAATTTCTGGCACATAGCTTTGGGTAAGCCTTTCCTACTTACAAGCTTACCAGGCTGATGTGTTCAAATTCCAGGAAGCCAGTCCCATGCCTGGCTTTGATTTGAGAAAGCTAGAGTGCCATCTTTCCCTTCCACATCCTTTATGACCACTCCACCCCATTCTTTCCTGGTAGACACAAGATGATATTGCAATATTGACCCACAAGTAAAGTCTCGGGCTGTTGCTCCCTGATGGTCTAGTAATTTAAGCACACCTTTCTCTTACCTCCCATATCTTGCAGGTTCTCCAGATTTAGAAATAGACCCTCAAAGGACATCTGGCAGTTAAAACCAAACAGGCACAGAGCCCACAGAAGTGATTCTATATGTGGTTGATCTGAAATCCAATAGTATAACATCTATACTGTGTTGTGCTATTTCCCTTATGCAGTTTCTTCATCATGCCTGTTATGTTTATCCAGTTGTCTTCATTCTCCTTTTATTAAAATAAAACGGGTGAAATGTCGGGGTCTCCTCCCCCCGCCATGTACCCCTGGGAAGAGGGGCCCTGAGGGCACAGACACACGGGGTTTCCCTGCCCCTGCTCAGCCTCGTTCCCCATTGGTTGGTTTGTGCTTCTGCGTGGGCAAGGACCCTCGGGTCCCGGTGACTGTAGCAGTTCCTCGGCAGAGCCCGGCCATGCGGCTGGAGAAATAAACATCTCTGAAACATCTATCAAGAATCCGTCCATATATATTTCTTTTCCACGGGACTCCTGGTTTGATATAGGTGTTACAGCATCTCCACTGTAACAAAATGGTGGAGAATTGTGAGCAGAACGATCCCCGATCCCTAAGCGACTGGTTTGTGTGAGTAAACCCTGGAAACTTTGGATGCCTCGTCTTGGTTTTGTTTTGCTATTCCATATCTAAACTATGGAGGAACCGTGGGAAAACTCTTGGCTCTCAGAGCTGCATATGGACATTTATCTTAAAATGATTCTTGAACAACGATTTGTAAATTTTAGCTTGATTCAAGCTCAAAAAGAACTGAAACACTTCCTGGCATGGTTGTTTAAGAACTTTTTCTATGTTTCTTGGGATTTAATTCTTACTAAGGGCTTTTGGAAGACCATTTGGACACAGTTAATATTTGAATCAAAATATATGCCGATGGAAGAATATTTTCGTGAATATTATTTAATTACCAAGACTGTTGAGCAATGTCAGCTGTGTCCTGGTGAAGGGAAGCCTGGCTCGGGGACCATGCGACCCAGGCCACGTGCACCGAGCGCTCTGCGAGCAGCAGCGAGGCAGATCCCGCACGCGGGCGGAGCCACGCAAGCTGCAGTGTCAGTGGCGGAGCGGGGAGCAGCAGGAGTGGCGTGGCCCGGCAGTGCCCGCCCGGCCCTGCACAGCGCGTGGTGGAGTGAGCCCTATGAGCGCCTGAACGAGAGGGGCGATGCGCGGGCGGCGGCGGAGCGGAGCCGTGCCCAGCCGAAACGCGCGCTGGAGCAGGGCACGGGGGGGCCATCGCTTGGGGGCCTGGCCGAGATGCAGCGCCTGGCAGTGGCAACGCAGCTGAGAGCAGAGGAGGTGATGCACGGAGAACGGAGCGGCGCAGCCCGGCCCGGCCCGCGCGGCCCCGAACGTGACCCCGGGAAAAGCGTGCAGGCACCAGCAGCCCCGACAATTCCAACACGGGAGCGACCGAAAGAGAGAGCAAAGACACAGCGAGACAGAAAACAGCAGCCACTCGGAAAAAGGAAAAGACCATAGTAGCTAAGATCTTAGGGATAGTGAAATGGTATAATGTTAAACAAAATTATGGTTTTATAACAAGATGTGATAACCAGCAAGACATATTCGTGCAAAGAGCTGCTATTAAAAAGAATAACCCTGAAAAATGCATCCCAAGCTTGGGAGATGGAGAGGTGGTGGAATTCGAAATCATACAAGGTAGAAAAGGGTTACAAGCATCGCAAGTCACTGGGCCTGATGGTGTTCCTGTGAAAGGCAGTATATATGCTAAAAATCATAGTCCTGTTAGACAATATCTCCATTGTAAACCCCCCCTACAGTCTCCCTTTCCTAATCCCACCTTTCCCTTTTATCCTATGTCCTATTACCCCCTGTGTATTCCCAATCCGTTTTTTCATCCATGGTTTCCCTCACAAAACCATGCCTTTGCCAATTGTTTCCCCAAAAATCCCTTTCCAATGCCGAGTGGGGGATGAAAAGGGGGAGGGAAGAAATTAAACACTCTCCTGCCTCAGTTTCCCCACAAAGCTTGCTCAGAGAGTTCTGTCTCCCTTCTGTCAGCCCTAAGATGTTCCACAGAATCTGTTTGGACATCTAAAGACTCAGGAGGGTGGCTTGTTTTGTTTTGAAACTGTTCTTGTTATGTTTACCCAGTTGTCTTCATTCTCCTTTTATTAAAATAAAACGGGTGAAATGTCGGGGTCCCTCCCCCGCCCTGTAGCCCTGGGAAGAGGGGCCCTGAGGGCACAGACACACGGGGTTTCCCTGCCCCTGGTCAGTCTCGTTCCCCATGGGTTGGTTTGTGCTTCCCTGCACGGGAAAAGGACCTCGGGTCCTGACTGCAGCAGTTTCTCGGCAGAGCCCAGCCATGCGGCTGGGGAAATAAACATCTCTGAAACATCTACCTAGAATCCGTCCATATATATTTCTTTTCCACGGGACTCCTGGTTTGATATAGGCGTGTTACAGTATCCCCGCTGTAACACATGCCTGTCCACTTTCTGAAGATAGAAGGAGCCCAGGATCGTTCACTTTGACACAGCTCCTTCTTTGCACCATGTGAGCTCTCTTTCCCAAGAAGCCCACGTCCTGTCTTGCTCACTAGCTGAGTCAGATCCACTTGCAACAAAAGTGTGCCTCACTTTCCTTCCCACAAGACGGTCCCTTATCACATCTTTGCCATTATATTTTTAAGATGCTACACCAAGCACCTGTTTACAAAGAAATTCTTGTCCTGGTCCCCTGCAGGGAAGGTCTGTGCTGTTACGATCTCACTACTTCACAGGGCTTCTGCTTGGATGAAAGTCATTTACTCCATTATTCTTCATGTTAATTACATGTCCACTCTTGATAAGATTTCACTGACCGCAGATATAAAAGATAACAGAGAAAGTAGCCAGTGTTCCATTCAAAATGAGTTTGCAGTTTCACACTTGGAAGCATAAAGAGATCTGAATAGGTGGCTTATTAACAGATCAGGAGGAGTCTTAATGAACTCCTATGGCTGAGAAATGAAGCAAGACTATCCCAGATTAAAAGGAACCCTTTATACAGGAAGAAAACTTAACCCTTTAAATGACTTAGCAGGGACCATGATTCTGTGCCTTTTGAAATCTTCATGATAAACTTGCAAGTCCTAAAACAACTCTGTCGGATCCTCTTCTCAGGTTTGTACTCAGAAGCAGGAGGGATTGATTATCAAAATGTTTCCTGGTTTAAAAACAGTAGCTTTGCTTTATGGAGGGGTATGGTGGCAGTTTCACTGCAAAAATATTTCAGAGGAACTTGGTGCTTGCACATCATGTTACATCTTGGAGAAGATCAACAAAAGAGAGACACCCATAGAGAGCTTTTCTATTAAATGACTGACCATAGTGAAAGAGAATGAAGGGACTGGTGTTGAGTCAGTATTTCTTCAAGATGTATTTGAATGTGGTCTTCATTCTGGAATCTGATGAAGGCAACATTAAATTGAGTGACTTCACTGTATCCCTGGGTTGAGGATCTGGAGTTTTGAAGTCAGTGACTAAATCTGCATCAGCTTAAATAAAACCTAGTGAAAAGTTGGAGGGGTTGTGACACAAAAGTGAATGGAATTACTGCAGCATAGCAAGTTCATTGTGGTTTAGATTAACGCATTAGTTTAATGCATTTTAGATAGCATTTGCTGGTGGCAAAGGACGCTGCTCTAATCAGTTCCTGTAGCTCTGCTGATGTCACTAAGCTGCAGTAATTCATTTGTCTATCATCATGCTAAGCTTTTCCCGGCTGCCGGTGTTCCCTGGATTATGATCAGTTTTGCATTATTAGACTGCAAAAACTGACCCTCTGTTTGGTTGTGCCTTTATTCATCTTTGTAAAATGCTATTTTGTCACTTAATACCATGCCTTGTCCATACTATCCTTAAACTGTGCTACTCTATAGACAGATTTGAGTTGATGCCTTGAATGTCCTTAGCTGGCCTGATTATTTATTCTTGCTGGATCTGTACCCCAGACATATTCCTTTTATTTCACACAGTTGCACTTACAATATTATTATTTATTAACCCTATTTTACAGATGGTGAAGAAATTGAAGAAGCGATAATGAGTGAGACTTTGAGGAACCCTGCAAACTCACTTCTGCTTTAAAAAAGAAAACTGCAGTAGATATGGTAACAGAATCAGACTCTCTCAAGCACAAACACCACCACTTGTTTATGTTATTACTCCCTTTTGCAAAGCAAATCCCAAAAGCTAAAGTAATTTTTGCAGTACAAACATAATTTAGCTTGATTTGCACGTTGTTGTCCTTTTGAAATCCTGGCAACCAGAGATAGGTGTCCTGCTTTGGCTGTGGACATCTGGTCACCCTCAAATGGAGCCAGTAATGCTAATTAATTCTAGCAGTACACAATGCCTTGTTCTGTACTGTCATAATTCACTGAAGGCAGTGAAAGCTATACCCCTCTCTGTGAGGTTGCAAGCAAGCACGTGATTGGAATATTATTCCATCTGTATTTCATGTTCTTCATTAGCCCTCATTTACTGCAAAGGAAAGTTCAATTGCTCATACTTGGGAAAAACAGCAGGTTAATTTAACTTGCTGAATAGACCTTTAACCACTAGGAAAGCTTAATAATTTCTGAAAACACCACCAATTTTTTTTATTGCATATTAACTACAAAATAGTTTAAATAAACAACTATCTTATCTTCACTTATCTTCCTAAATCTCACAAACAAACAAAAATTCAAGCCAGTACCTTTCAGTTCCAGTAAGGTTTAGCTGTTTAATAGCCTTAAGAGCCTTTGAAAATACACTGTTTAATGGAAGAAATGTTTTAATATGAGGGGTAGCAAATACTTCACGTCTGCAGAAAAGGATAGTAATTCATGAGTCCCAATTGCTTTACTTTAAGAATCTGGGGGCTAAGTGACATTTTCAGTACAAGTACCAAATATCTATGTATTCAGCTTCTTCTATCACTGGATTTATCTCCATTCCAGATTGTTGCATAACATGCTTTTAAGGGAAAATTTCAGCCAGTGGAACCCAAAGCTGGATGGCAAGGCATGTCTTAGTGAAAATATTATTTCAGTGACAAGTGTGATATACCAGATTTGGGGGGGATAGGGGTGGTGACAACAGGGGGGACTCAATAAATACACCTGCAGACTTAATTCACATGCACACCAGACCATATCTTTAAAGCAAATTTACTGGATTTCTACATTTTCCTGTTGGATATCACCAGGTATTGTGATGGCAGCAGCAAGGGAAGGTGGAGTAATAACTCAACAGTAATTTCCCTAGTGCCTGTAAATAACAAACATTGTTAGCAAATGAGTGATGGAGGTCAATGGGCCATAGAGTCATTAGATGGTTTAATGATATGCTGCAGGTTATCTCAGGGCACCGGTGCTCTAATGACATTCTCAGCCTACCCCGCAGCAAATAACCTCTGCCACCCGAGATAAGCAGTTGCGTTCTGCAATACATCCAGTATCAAATGACCCCAGCAAGAAAATTTCTCTTCTGTTTGACATTTAATGCTCAAGTATCCGTCAAAATCTGTCCTGGGAAGAGCGCTGTCCTACTTAAATCTGGTTTTGCTAACTGAAAAGCTATTAAAGGGCAGCACCCAAAAGTCCTCAGACCTGTGGCTTGCGGCTACAAGGGTAATATCTGGAGAAGAATGCCTAGCAGGAAGTCTCTTGCTTTGCTTTCCTGGCTGTTGCTTGGTCTTTGCAAAGGCATAGTCCAGTGAGTAAAAGTATGAACAATATGGCCTGTTTTGTGCTGGAGGTCATAGTAAAAGGTCATAGCAGACCAAATAACCTCAGTCTTTGAATTTATGAGAACTGCTGGATCACTTGTCAATGGGAGGTTTAGGAATACGATGGTAATTCAAGTTATCTTGATTTGGCATCAGCACATTAAGTGTAGAAGGGTAAAGAAACTTCAGTGTTACCCCAGAGGTGTCTGTTCAGACTCTCAATCACTGAGAATGGTATAAGGTAAAACTAGAGATGGAAGACCATGTAAAACCAAGGCATGAATGACATTTTTTCAAAGAAAGAATAAGGCATCACAGACTTGGAGTTTCTCAGAAGAGACACTATAAATGAAACAGAAAATATTTACCTGAGCTTTTCCATGACAAGGAGTTTAAATGTAGACAGTATATCTATTATTTAATTGTTTTAAAATTTAATAATTAATTGTTTGATAAAACAATGTTTCTTAAGCATGAACAAGTTTGTAATTTAAAAGCAAAAAAATGCAGTAGAAAAAGTGTCTCATGCCACAAGGGAGATAAGGAGTAGAGGCTGGAAAACTGCTGCAAGAGTTCCAAGAACCCCCTTTCTCTTGAGAAGGGAAGGCTACTCAGCGAGGTCATGAGCTGGGAGTCACTTCCTTCATCTGCCTTGTTACTCTGTTATGATTTGTTAGTGTGTCAGCTTTTAATCTGGTGATCACTTAATGTATGATTGCAGCAGTATGAGTTCCTAGCTAGTATCTCTGCCTCACCACCCAAAAGCAGTATGTATACATAGCAAGGACAACTAATAAGCTGAAGTAGTTGATACCGCCCTAAATTTATGATCTCTTAATATAAGACCATAAAACTTTTAAAAATACAACTGAGTCAAAGTCTTTAAACAAAGAAGCAATATTCTGATGATGAAATACAGTCTTTTTTTCCTCTTCAGAACATAAAGGTACCATGAAATTTCCTGAGCTCTGTTTACTGGGAGAGCCTAACAGTGGGCGTTTTCTACAGCAGTACCCTCTGTTACCATCACCCTGATGAACAACTATGTGAGAAGTAATGGACAAAGTTGCAACACAGGTCATCTATTTTTGATAAATGTTATTTTAGAACATCGCTGGGAACACCTGTGTGCAATTTGCCTGACTTTCTGGGAGGAGGAATTGGGAAAGGAATGTGCACACACGACATTTTAAACTCAGAGCTGGTGAGACAAATATAAAAAGGACAAAAACATGAAGGGAAAAGCAACATAAACTGTGGAGCAGATTTGTGCATTTATCAGGCTTCTAAATGGGCAGGACTTTCAAGGGGATCAACAGCTCCCATTTAGAATAATTGAACCACTTCCCTTTGGGTCAGATAATGTGATTGAGTCCTTGAAGGTCTCACTGGATTCATTCAATTGCAAGTCTTTAAAAATTTCCTGAAGACTGCCAGTAAAACTTAGCATGCTTTTTTTTAATGGCACCAAAAACTGACAGACCAGCCCATCCTGGGCGCTGCTGTGTATATGTGAGACTTTGGCTTCCTCAGTTAAATTTCACTGACATCAATCAAAGTGTACAAAAACTATCAGAGCGAAATAGACAAATAGATATGGACTAAGAGCACAATCACCCAAGTCTTGTTTTCACAGGCTGACAGGCTACAGAGTTGAAGTCAGGCATCTGGAAGCTAGAAAGTCGCATAACCTCCTTACAGGGCAAAACAAGGTCTTCAGGAATGTAGTTGACAAATATAACTAGATTTTCTACTCTTTTTCTTAGCTATTCTGAAATTTTAGAATGCAGCACACAGGGGCACTGAATTCACCACTGAAAATCAGGGGCCTCCAAGCCACAAAGGACCTTTCCAGGGTTCATTTTTTAAACACACAACTGATTTGGGACATCATGAAAGCCCTGGGGTCTTGGGTCTTTCAGGATAAATCCAATTACTTGAAAAACAGCTGGGTGCAGATGAGAATGTGACTTCTAAAATAAAACATGCATCATGTTTGTGAGTATGCACTGTCTATCTCTCACAAGTGAAATTTCATCCTACTAAAACTAATGACAGCCAGCAAAGAGTTGGAGTCAACAAAATGTTAATATACTGAAAGCAGGTTGCCAGCACATAAAATAAGGGCCTAAGGCCACATAGCCTGCAAGGTTTAGACTACTTGGCATGGGAAGTGGAGCTTCTATGTCAGAATAAGAGCAGGGAAGACACTTAGACACACCAGTCAAAACACCTAGATCTCAGACCCAGGAGCAGCCTTCTGCAGCAAAATTTTTTTCCCACTGTGATACCCACAGACATCATCAAGTTCCCCTTCACCTCTCCCCTCATAGACCTTTACTCTGACTTGTTTTTCTGTGTAGATAATATAAATCTTTCAGAGGCTTCCAGAGCCATGCCAGAGCTCCACAGAGTGGGACTGTGCCCCTGACAGTGCTGCTCATTTAACACCCCTGAGGAGTCAGGGGGGCCTGAGCTACAGCCAGTGTACACCACAACAGAACAGAGTCCAAGTGGATGTTTCTTTCTTTGAGAACCTGTGCACAGCCCTAATTGTGTGCAACAGCCTTAGTGTTAATGAAGTCCAAATCCTGGACTTCACCCAGAAATAGTCCTGGGACTATCCAGTCCCAGGAATGAAAGGCAAAGAAAAGCTTGACAGGAGGTAGAGGCTTGGCAAAACCCCACAAGTTTATCCTTATCATATTGCCTGCCTCCCTACAAAGCTGAGATTTATCCTATCTACAAACTTTTAGTTTCTTCCAATATATTACCTTGAAGTACCTGTTTTTAAGTGCTAGAATTTCCCTCTTTCCTCCCTCCCCTATTTCTCATTATCTAAGGATGAGGCACCAAGTGCAAGATTTGCTTCAGAAAGGCAGATTCACATGGTGGACTCTGGGGTTTGATGCTTCCCAGGACACAGAGTGAAATCCATTGAAACAGCCAGGGCTCAGTAAGAACAGACACAAGAGGGTTTTGTTTCTGGAGTATGATGATAGCTGTCATTGTGAGTGGAAAGGAGGGCAACGCAGTATGAATGACACATGTACGAGGCAGTAAACAGAGTAGTGCCAACTGTAGATGTTTCTGCTAATTTGGATGGGATTGGCTACAATAATTTACTGTCCTGCCCTGGAATTCACTGTTGTTTTTTTTTTAATTGAAACTTTCTTAGCTGCAGGGCTTAATTAACTGGGATTTTATTTGGGGCAGGGGGGAAGGGGGAGATGGAGGACGAGTATGAGGAGTTGTCTTAAATGGGAGTAATTCCCTTTAAAATCTGTCTTACTCTACAGCAATCACTCACATAATTATGTATGATACATTCTGGTGTAACTCAACCTTTGGTCTGCTCTACACAGGGGAAATTAACCAGCAGAGCTGTTCTGTAATAACTTCTATTATTGCTATTTTGGTATAATTTAACTATTCTGGAATAACTCCCCAGTGCAGACATTCAGCTCCAGAATAAAAGCAATTTTATTCTAGAATAATCACTCTGCTTCCAGGAGGGAATAATCATTCTAGAATAAAGTCACTTTTATTTCAGAATCAAATATGCAGGGAGTTACTTGGGCATAGCTCCCTAACAAAGTTATTGTGGTGCCAGTTAATTTTCTAATGTATGCAGAAATGTTAGTAGCCTTCAGCAATGATGTGTCTTGTTGTATTTGTCTCTGTTTGTATGCTAATCTGCATAAAAATAAGCACTAAGATCTAGTGGAGAATGTGTTAAGCTGTGTGAATTTTCTTTTTTACCTTGTCACACACAGACAGTTCAAGATTTTGTAATAAACACATATCTAAACTGAAGAAAGAATGTTGGAATACTTTCCTCTGCATAAATTGTATGATATGTCAGTGCAATCTGAAGTTTATTTCCAACATTTTGCAAAAATAGTCAAACAAAAAAACAAGTATACGTGCATACATAAAACTATTTTGAGTTTCAGAATTGACTTGGTAAACATGTAAAATGACTGCAAAGGCAATCTTAAAGCAATTATATGGAACAGATCCTCCTGGAAGCTGTGCTAAGGCACATGGAGGATGGGAAGGTGATTTGAGACAGCCAGCATGGCTTCACCAAGGGCAAGTTCTGCCTGACCAAACCCATGGCCTTCTGTGATGGAGTGACTCAGCAATGGACAAAAGAAGAGCTACAGATGCCATCTCCCTGGACTTCTGTAAAGCCTTTAATACTGTCCTGCATGTCATCCTCCTCTCTGAATTGTAGATATATGGTTTTGGTGGGTGGACTCTATGATGGATAAGGAGTTGGATAGATGTTTGCATCTGGAGAGCAGTCAATACCTCAACATCCAGAGGGAGATCAGTAATGGGTGCTGTCCCTCAAGGGTCTGTATTGGTATCAGTACTGTTTAATATCTTAGTATCTGTTTAATCTCCTAATATCTGATTCTAGCTCAGACTACAAAGAGTCAGCAGAAGTTTGGAGGCACTTGCCTACCTGGTTAGCCAGAGACTTCCTCTGAACCACTTTGATATTGAAAGAAATGTTCTCCTTGCATCTCAGTCAAATCTTAACTCTGAGACAAGAAGCAAATTAATAAGCATTTAATGAGAATTTTTCAGTTCCCGTAGTTTCAGTTATGGGAAAGTGCACATAAAAGCAAGCAAGCAAACAACAATTTAACTTAACCTTAACAAATTTTTGTTTATAAATACAAAAATTAAATATAAAAAAATTTTAAAACTATAGGACATCTGTTATGTATAAACAATGCTGTGTTGTTTCAATTCAGATCAGAAAGTGAAGTTGGTAAACTGGTATTTATTTGAGGTTAGGAATGTTCTTTCACAGTTATTCTGCTGTCTGTGAAAATCATCTATTTTGAGTAGGATCCTGACAGTTTCTGAGCTTCTTCTGTCAGGCATTCAGCACCTGTCAGAAGCAAGCTCTTAGGTACTTCTTTTTAATACACAAATTTATATATACTCTATGTTAAGGGAGTTGGCAGATAGACAGACTGGTATGTATTTTGAAGAAATAGCAAATTGTTCTTCCTCAGTGTAGTTATAGGGTGCTTTCATGGTCATTAAAGCCTATTTTAACTTTATCCAATAATTTTCTTCTATTTGTATTGGAAAATCTTAGACTGAAAATTGTACCAATCATGCTGAAAAGGAATAAGGACACCTCTGCAAAGTCTGAGAAAGGATATTTAGGATTATTCTGGATTTATGGTAATAAATTTTGCCTGGATTTTAGCCATCTGTTCTTCAGTTACTTCACATTTTCAGTACTATCACCTTGGGATCAGGCGGCTGTATTCAGAATGCAGAGTTTATATTTAAATTAATTAAAGACTTGAACTGGATTCCTTGGGGATCTTTTGGGGAAGTTGCTAATGATTTCAGGGGCAAAATGTCCAGCTATATGTATGATGCCCACCTTGTTTTTAAGTTTGTCAAGACCCAGAGTACACTATTGTCACATGACTATCTAAGTTGATTTGAAACACAACCAAGTCTTGGTCTCCAGATCTAATCTAGAGTGTATCTTCTGCACATCTCTCATTCTGTAATTAATTCAAAGTCCATCTCAAAATGTTCCACCTGGAAAACATGAGATATTAAGTTGATAAAAAAATCAACACTTTACAAAACAAGGAGATTTCCTATGGATAATCAGCACAGTTACAGGGGTAAGGAAGAAAGTATGCATATGCATATTTAAAAAACTAATTACATTCTAATCCATTTCATTCAGAGTTGTTTTCATTTGACAGATGGAGTGAATTTTGCAAACAGTGTTTGAACCAGCAGTATAAAGTAGCTCTTTCTGGCTATACATTTTGGTAAGAGCAGACCTGCAAAACGATCTGTACGACATTACTGTGCTCTCTCAGAAATAGCTTTCTGAAAGTTAAAAATGGAACACTAACTTTCCAAATTAAAAAGAAAAAATAAAAACCCAAGGGAAAAAAACAACTAACAAAGCAATATGATGGGCCACTCCCTTGTCAAATTATATTTTCTGTTTTTCACAATGAAGCCTGACACTGGCACACTTGTTCTGGTTTTAGTTCCATCTTTCAAAAATAGCCCATTTCTCCTGACTTTTGATTGTTCTCATTTTGCCTGGGAATTTTGCATGCCCATTTCAAGTGAGAATAGGGTTTTTATCCCAGATTTAAGAGACAGCTTGAAAAAATATTGGTTTTGCTGCAATAATTTTACTTTAAAGCCAAAGTAGCATTCATTACATTTCATAAATCATTATTTTTACAAAGCTTGATATTAATTTGCTATACCAGTAAGAAAAGGCAGAAAACATGCATATATTGAGTATGTATGCTTCACAAAGAGAAAATATAAATTTTAGGGCAAAATTAGTGAATAGTCTAAGGCCTGATAAGGGATTTAGGGCTCTTTTTAGACATATGGTTGTTAACAACCCACTCTGAACAGTGATCCTGCCATCTGCAAAAACAGTCCTGCACTCAGACCTGCTAAAAAGCACAACAATTTCATAATCCCTCTCTTTCAGTAACTTGCCTGGGATATTCCTGCGCAATTCCAAAGATAACGAAATTACTGCATTTACAATGCAGACTGATAGTGATCCTAGAGTCTGGTGAAGTGGTAGAGCAGACGCACACATTATTCCAGTGTTTTCTGGCTAGAAATATGTTCTTGTGTTTTATCCTTTCGAGTCCAGTGCTTTGTGAAGCATCTGATTTGCTGTGTGAGAGCACTACCTTCACAGGAAATCCTAAAAGTCAGATTTATGGATGATAATGCAGTTAACCATTTGACCAGCATTTCTGCATGACCGGAGTCAAGCCAGAGTTCTGCTGATCTCACAGGCTGATGGGATGCCAGCAATCCCAGCCCATGTGCCTACATTTCTCCTTCCAAATGGCCAAAAATTTTAGCTGGAAAAAAAGCCTAACTGTGTCATTTAGAAATATCTGAATGTTCCATATCCAAAATTCATGAGTTTGTATTATTTAAAACCTTTTCTTCTAAGCCACCATCATTCTTGAAAGCTTTGAGTCAAGTCATGAAAGTATATACGGTAAAGTGAGGAAAAAAACAAACAGATGTAACTGGATGAAAAAAAGGGAGAAAAAATTTACCAACTTGTCCAGATACCAGAAAGATAAATCCAGCTCGATTCAGACTGCATAAGAGTGCTCCTTTTCATCTTTATAACATACAGATCTCAAGCTTAACCCACTCAGTTGTAGGTCATAGTCATATGTTCATAGTGCCTATAAATACACATGGTCAAAGTGTGGGGCTAGAAGTACTTAGGCAGCAAATAACTGTCTGATTTCTTCCTAAATTTCCCCCAAAATCCTGGCAAGGGATATGAGGTATACTGCTGGGTGATATGGCAGAGCTTATCCAAATGCACTCTCTAATAGAGGCAGCACCACCCTTGCCCCAGTCTATACCTGCCTCTGAAAGCTTTTGGAAGCATAAAGGCACAAAAGGTCTTTATAAGTAGCTGACAAGGGAATACTAAACTTTGGACAAATCATAATTTCTTCAGTCCACCTCCAAAGCCCAGCTGGATACATTACATGTTGAAGAACGGAAGAGACTGCTCTGGTTTGGACTCTTCTCACTGTGGACTTTTTCCCTTATACTTTTGAAAGGATTTACAAGAAGGAAATTTAGCAGCTGGCTGGAGCTGCATTATCACAGTAGTGGGAAATTCGGTGGGTATCATCAGATTTTTGTGAACTAACGTCAGGCTTCCCGAACTGCTGCTTTATTTGTGCCCTGTGGGAATGCAGCCAACATTGTCATGGTATCTCTGAGGCAAATCACAGAACAAAACCTGCTGATGATTTCCTGCTTCCTACTCCCTATATGCCACCCTGTTGCCAGTGATTTCATGAAAGAGATATCACAGCCCATCCAGATGCACTGGACTCCTTATTTATACTTCATTACAAGGCACCCCCGTCACGCCATCTACTTGCCTTGCCCTATTATGTATGCATGATTTCAATTGAAAAGAAAAAAAGAAAAAGAAAAAGAAAAAAGATGCTCCACTTTCAAAGGCACTCTGCATATCTGCATTCTCAGGGAGAGTTTGCCTCTTAAAAATTTCCACTTGTCTTCACTAAACACCTTTAAAAAATTTGGACTTTATTGGGGAGAGTATTAATTTTAGGTATTTTGGTCCTGTATAGTTAAAACCCAGATGTCCTAGACTGTGGAAAAACCACCCCCAAATTGTCCATTTTCCTGTCTAGTACAAGGACTTTACTTTTGCAGACTGTCACACATACAATGCACCTGCCCTTGCTTCACATCCTGACTACCATGGTGAAATTAAAATGCATATTTCCCTTCCTGAATTTCCTCTTCATGCCTCTCCCCCCGTGACAATTAGTCCTACTAGTTGAAGAAGCAGCCTGTGCAACAGAGAGTGACATAGAATAATGTGTCATGTCAAATATATTAAGCATTTTAAGGCATCACAGACCTGGAGGATTTCAGACAAAAAGAAACGATTATTTGAATCCTAAAAAAAAAAATTATAAAAAACCACAGGGAATTTGAGCTTTAGTAGTGCCTGTGATTTCTGTTCAAGGTGGAAGCATGTGCACAGTTATGGCTGTAATGTTAAGATTGTAATTGCCATCAGCTTTTTAATAGCATTGTTTTGAAAGGTCAAAATTAATGTTGTGTGCTTTGGGGGCTTTTTCACTCTTTTTTTTTCCTATGGACATTGATGACAGCAGCAGGGTTGACCCAAAAGATATCAGTAACTTCTGGTAATCACCTCTGCCAAGTGACAGTGAAGTAGGATTTTCTTTGCTTTAGCTTTATGGGTTCCCTGATTTTGTTGTGATGCTGTGTGGCTGCTGAACACACTCAGTGCTGAGGGCTGGTGTTCAATGGGGCTCTGGACAGCTGAACCACCTAGAGGTTCTTAACCCAAATTCATGTAGAAGTGTGAAGGTCAAAGGCCTTGTGGTGTGCTAATAAGTTACATGGATAGGCCACAAAACCTCCCACAATATTTTCCTCTTTCTTTTTGCCAGGAAATTTATTCCTAGAATCCACTAACAACAGCACCAGTGTTACTTAGAGTAACTAGGAGACAGAACCACATTCTTACCCTTTATATTTCTTTTTGGTTGGTTTAATATTAGTAAATCTGCTGCTCTGATGAAGACTCATCTTTATTGCGTGATGAAACCCTAAAGCTTGCCACAAGAATGCTGCCTAATCACAAGAAAGAAAACCACCAGGGAGAAGGCAGTGAGAAGAAGCTCCAGTGCATCTGTAGAAATCCAGTGGTTGTTTGGGTATGAAAATAAATTGATGTTTGAGAGAAAAGAGGATTTGTTAAATTTAGGATTATTAAGGCTGTTCCACTGGATTAGATTAACATCCTATCTCAGGAAAGAAAGAAAAAACTTTGTTTATCAGAAGTGGGCCCCAAAATTTTTCTGCATGACCAGAAAGAACACCAGCTTTGAGAAAGAGTTTTGTACATGAAACAAAAGGAAGCAACACTTCAAGCCTTTATAAAAGTACAGGGACTTCACACTAACCATGTTACTATAAAGAGGGAGAGTTTTCAACACTCATAATTTAACCTCAGTTTCCCAAGGACATCTGAGGAGTCATGCAGAAATTACTAGATGTCCTTGACTGAAGCTTAGAAGAAAAAAAGTAAAGTGGTATCAGTCTGCAGAAGAGAGATCAGTCTCAACGTGTTGGAAACAAAGGTCAGTGCTCAGTGGACTAGATTACCAGATCACAAATCACACTGTCAAAGCAAAACTGAGAGGGGATGAGAGGCCTTAAAAATTCAGCCGATACTGGACTAGAGTAAAGAGCATGAGAGATTTCTTGCCTCCTGCACTGATCACAAACAAAAGTAGCATCCAATCTTGAGACAGAGCTAAAAACACATCTTGAAAAAAGCAAAGGTTGTTGCTTCTGTAGAATACGGAGGAGGGTGAAAATATGCCTGAAATCAGGTTTCATAAAGATGAAAACTACTGTAGAAGAACAGAAATCCACATTTAAAAAAAAAATCAGATAGACAAAAGCTAGACTAATTGTAAATCTGAAATAATAAAGATATGGCAACTTTCCAATACATATGAAAACACCACAGAGAAAAGTCCTAAAATAAATATTTTCAGCATGAATAAAGTCTTGGAAACAGGAGAAAAGGTAGAATAAATAACACAATAAGATTATGTACATATAACTGTGCTGAAGAGACTATAGAATCCATGACCCAATATTGTCAGATGTGTGTATGCTGCATAAGGATCCTACAATGTTCCCCAGCAGTTGGAGTGAAACCGAAGTGTGAATACAGGTGCTTCTCCTCAAGATTTGTCTTCTTTGTAGAAGCTGCACTGGGAAGAAGGGAAAGACTTCAGGAAGAATGCGAAATGCCTTCAGCTTCTTCCAATACAGCGCACAAGGGAAATGGAGAGCAAGGGTGTGTTTCCTCTAGCCCAGTCTCTGCCTGCTCAAAAATAAGTTCCCCAGGCTGAAACAAAATGGGTTCATCCACAGTCAGTCCTAGGGAAATGCGTAAATTAATCTCTGAAGAGAGGCACCTAGCAAGCTTCCTTGACAACAAAGGGAGCCTAGAGGACATCTCAGGTTGTGTGTCTAATATGAAGATGAGTAAAATCAGCTGGGATTGATCCCATGAAGAGTTTTGAAGATTCAAATTTCATGTAGGGAGCCAAAGCATCAAACAGCATTGCAGAGGTTGCTGACCAGAGCAGTATGGGACTGAACCCCACAAGTTTCTTCATGTGTACCCAAGAGGGATTATTGCATGAACTATATTTCTGTACTAGCTTTCACTGCAAGGGGTAAGTGTAAAATAATTCCCCCATTAAGGGCTTGAAAGATTTTGATTTGAGCCTGTAGCTGTTAGAGCTCCAACTTGTTTTATGTGCTCTAGAATAAGTGAAGCAACACACGAGGCTCCTTAGTTATCATGCACAATGAACAAGCCCAGCAAATTCAGTGTTAAATGTGAGAAAGCTCAAACACACCAAGACTTGGCAGTGCATACTCTTGGCACAAATGAAATTTTAACTTGTCCCTTTGGAATATCATGCAATACCACTGTCATTTCAACAAGAGCACTTGAATAGCTTTGACCCAGATGAAACCAAATCACTTTGGTTAAGACACCATGGTTTATTTCCCTGTCTTCCACTGGCATCAGCAAAGAGAAATTATCTTGCATGGCTGCTCTAATTATGTGAGCCCACACCATGAAACTTCCCTGTCTTTTAAGCAGTCTAGTTTAATTCATTGGAACATGTAAACTAATCATTTACTCGTAATGCCTTGAAAAATTCACCCTGTGCCCAGAGAATAAGTCTTGTCAGCTTGCAGAGGTTACACTGTGGTTTTATAACCCCAGCCCTTTGTTAAGAACAAAACTCAACTGCACAATGCCATGAGCAAGAGCCCCCAAAGTCTAGAGCAAGGTTTCTGTGCTCAGAGCCCACTGCAATGCCCCCTCCCCAAGCCTAATATGAAAGAGTTTATTTTCTATAAGTCTTTTACTGCTGTTGACTGCCCATGTCACATCTTCATTTAATAGCTGTGGCTTCCCCTAAGTTTATTTACTTGCCCCTGAAGCTTTGAATGAAGGACCGTTTACATTTAATTACTTTATAAGGCAGCTTGAATAGTAAATGTGTGTGTCTGCTAATTGATAGCTCCTTCTCAATGAGGCTTTGTATCTTATTACTGCCTGTCCCCTCGGGTGCTCTGGGTAACTTCATTGTTAGGATTGCTGATTCAAATAGAAAGGGCACAGGAAATTCAGATTTGATACTGTTCAGCGTAGCCCAGTAAATGTGATCCACATCTGACCTCCAGGGAGGTGTGTTCAAAGGGGAATAAACAACTGTGCTGATGGCAGAATCACATGGATTGCATGTCTGAGGCTAGGTTGCCATTGCCTACCCATCCTTTACAGCATAATTGTTTAAAATAGACGTAGGTGAATTAATCAGGTCAACTGAAGACTGAAGCAGGTAATCAGCACTCCAGAACCATTCTCAAGAGACAACTGTCCAGAAGGAGAAACATCAGTGTAAACTTTGCCACTAAGCCGAGCAACAGTGAGCCCAGATGTTGTAAACTCTGGAATTGTGAAAAATTTTCAACCACTGATTGCTTTGTTCAATAACACAAGCATCATGCCTCTACCCAGGAAACTAACAACTGCTGCTTTCTACTCCTGCCTGGGATGGGGCCCTCTCAGACATGTTTTCTACTTCCTAGAGGAGTGCCCTGTCTACACAGGACCTTATACTATTCAGGAGCAAACAACAGTTCTGAAAGAGGGAAGATCAGTACTCCTTGGACATAAGATAATTAATAATTTAGGGCCCATGCACATGGCCAGGCTTTTGCCCAAAGCGAAATGATCTTGCTGAAACAGAAATAAGCATTATGCATTGTTTAAATGGGAACTCAATATCTGAAGATAAAGTCTTTGCTGCAAAAAGTTTGGGGAATTGTTCAGGTAGAAGCAGTGGCTGCTGAGTGATGTTTCAGGATGACACAGCACCCAGAGACTTGGATGAAACTTTTCATATGAAGTGCTAAATAAATGAGCTGTGCAGTAGCAGAGACAGGCTATTTAGTATGCCTGCGACTGCTACAGGACTCAAAATGTTTCCCTTTGGGAAAAGAAAAGGAAAAACAAACCAAAAAAAGTTTAGAAGTTTCTGGACATGCCACACTTACAGACAAGCAAGTGTACATGGGTTATTCTTGTAGTCTGAAGTTTTGCACTGAATGCTTGATAGGAATACTCTAGGAAAATCAGCAGTGCAAATATAAACCTTACAACAGTATCCAGATGACTGAAGCTATCATTTCACTTAGAAAGCCTATTATGTATTCCTTGTGTTATTCCAATAGATGTAAAACCAACATTGTGCTAGGCACTACATTAGAGAGTATTCAAAGGTAATTGTCCAAAGTTATTTGGGGGGTTGGCATAAATTGCACTCTTAAAGAAAAAGGAAAAGCTTGCTCTTTGTGTCATAATATAAGAAGTAGACTGGAAATTACATCCTTATAATGTGATCATAAGCTCCAAATACACGGCAGTACATCCATGAAGGTTTGGAACCTACTTCCTTTACTCTGCAAGTACATAGAGATTTATGTAGCATCCTTGCTTGTACAGGGTGTAACATGAAATATTTCTGGTTTGCTGGAGCAACTGATAAACAATACCAAGTTTCCATTTGTATATCAGGATTTTCAATCTTCTACGCTCATGTACAGAAAATTATTACTGCATAAGGATTTAACCAGACAACATTTTCAAGCAAAAGCAGGCATACATTCTTTCCAGAGATCAAAACTGGTCAGAAACACATTCACAGTTAATTTTACTATTCTTTATAAACTTTCTGCAAGTCAGATGAATTGCCAGGCAGGTTTCTGTTGTTCTTTTTTTTAAAAAAACCCTATTCTTCAAAAGCCCTCCTTTTGCTTTGTAGTTTCAGTGGAGATAAAACAACTGTGCACATCTGTGCTTTTCTAGTTACTGTATTTATTTGTTTTGTTCTTGCATTTCTTCCTTATTCTTTGCATATCTGCCTGAATTGTGATAGAAATTGCTGTGCTCAAACAAACTCTTCCTGGCTCCTTGTCTTCTCTGTTTATCCTTTTCATATGACCTTGGCATATTTTCTTCTCTGTTGTCATTCCTAAATATTATTTTCTCTTTCAGGTTCAACTTTTCTGACTTCTTGGCTCCCATCATTACTTTTATGATTCTTATTTTAAAGCCCATCATAAAAATCTTTGTTTTCTGTTTTATGTCTCTGTCTTCCCTTTCCTTCTTGTAAAAACACTGACTGTTTTCTCGGGAAGCTGTTAGGTGCCATTTATTTTCCCTTTGTTTCCCCTACACTATAGCTTTAGATAACAGGGGATATGTAACAAAATATACATGGTTTTGAAGCAACTACATACAATTGAATTAAAATCACAGCACAAAAATGAGGAAAAATAGATTCTAGTGAACTACATGACAAAGAGCAGATGCCATTCACTTGTTTTGGTACTGGACCTTGCTGAGATCTAACTGTGCAGGTCTAGCCTTATAGACACGAGGCTCTGCAGCATTCAGCCCTTAGAGCTTAGGATTTTAGATGTACTGCTGACAATCTTTCTTCCATCTACTCTGGTTTCCACCCTCCAATTTCTGAGCTGCAGCTATCGCTCAGCCTTTCATTTTACACTGAATATGATAATAAAAGGATTTCCAACATCAACAAAGTACAGTCACAATAAATAGCAGGCATTGTCCACTTGGTCAGAAAACACAAGAAGTTTTTAAATTCATTCCTTCCAGGGGCAAATGCCTTATCATAATGCATTGTCATCCCCAGAAAATATCTTTATCAGAAAGTTAATTCTAAGATTACACCATTTCTTTTGTTATTGGTGATCATGTCTGGATAAATGGAACAGAATATTTCAAGTGAATATTCAGCATTTGCAACCGTGTGTTCCAATTATTTTCTACCATTAATTTTTTTGGATACCAATCATTAGAAATGGTGCAAAATGGATAGTCAGATTGGAGAGAAAAACCACGTTATATGAGGTGGAATTTGCTTTGTTTTGGTTTTTTTTTAATTGTTATTTTCAACAACTAGATGAACTTAAGTAGGACCTAGAGCTCAAACTGTCGCTTGACCCCCATTAAGACCCTATTTTTCAAGTGGGCCCACTGGAGTGGATAAAAAAAGGCAGTTGAACAACACAACTCAAAGTCTAAAGCTCAGCATCATGTAAGACATCCAAAGTGTCACTGCTTCAAGAGTAAACATTAAGCAAGATTTTTAAAAGGGCATTAATTCATTAATATTTTCTGTAATCTAATACTTTCTCGTAACCAACAGATTAAACATTACACTCTGCAAACTGCTCCACTTCCTGAATGAATCATTACATGAAATCATGCAAGCTGGTGCACTTCGTAAGCTCTTAAACTTTAACTTTCATGGTATTATGCAGTGATTGTTGAATGTAAAAAAGAGAACATCCTTACTTAGAAAGCCTGCACCCATTCCCCAACTGCTGTAAATCACTCAGCATTGACTATCCAGGATGACTACCCAAACCATTAGGAGAGAAGGTCACATCTGTTTTCAGGTTCTTTTTTTTTGGTCAAAAGTGTCTTCTGGGCTTTGCTGAATAAAGTGGGAAAAAAAAAAAAAAAAAAGGCAAAATGACCTTTAATGCAGACCAGCACCTTTCTGAAAAGCAGACAGCCTGATGTCTATACTCTGTTGAGTAATAAAAGTTTAGTATTCATCTGCATCTTCTGCACTTTGTGGGATCATGCACACTTCACAGGCATTTGATTCTCTCTTGTGTTAGGGGGTTACCTGGTATATTTTCCCATGTGAATATTTGGGAACTCACACAGATGAGTACTGATTTCATGATCAGGGTTAGCTGTGACAAGGTAGGTGCCCTATCCGAACAAATCCATCTTTACTTTCTACGTATTATTATCCTCTTCTCACTTAGTCCTCTCCAGAGTCCTGGGTTTCCTCCTTTTTTTCCATGGTGATTGGTATTTCAGTTGCTGTGTTCTCCATTTCCTTGAAGGCCTTCATTGAGGAGTAAAAGCTCACTCTGTATACACTGAACGACTCATTTACCCCAGTTGAGCTGTACTGCTTTCTGCCAGCTGAGAACCTGACCTACCTTTAAGAAGTATAAGTTGACAGAAGGCACTCTTTTAACAAAAAAATAATAAAATTGTTTGTTACCTATCTGTACACTGATAAGTTCTTTCATTTCTGCAACTGACACCTAAATATCTGAATTCAACATCCAGAGATAACATAGGCAGTGATACTAAAAGACTTTATGTACTCCAAGTAGTCCCCTGGCATAAATCTCTGAAGGCTCAGAGCCCTAACAAATACAACTGATGTACATGTATTGGTTCATAAATTCTGTTTATTACATCTTTGGCTGCCCTCTATTTGTTTTCCATACTCTCCTCTGCATGCTGAAAAAGATGTTCCCCTACAGCTTGTGCCTACTTTGGTCCATTTTTTGCTATAACAAACTAAAATACCAGAATAGGTTTGGTAGCAGCGATTTTTTGAGTTTTGTCTTTGCAGTGACAACAAACACATACTAATGAATAGTCAAGTAAGCAGACATAAATAATTAACAGATTTTCTTATTATTTTTAGAACATGCTAATTCTGGCTGGATCCTGGCATATAGAACAAGGGAAAGCTTTGTAAAATCCCCTGTTGTATTACAGAAATGTTACAGAAATGTTACCATTTTTTTTCTTCCCACTCGACTTTCAGATTCCTATTCCCTCTTGAAGAGCAAGACAACAAAGTCAACCTATCACAGCAGAATTTTAAGCAATGGTTAATTAGCCATTCAGCTTCAATTTAAAACTAAATTGCTTTCCAAAATATTTTTGTATATTTCCTGAATTTCCTGGATGAATTTTTCCTTTAAAAGAAAGGAAGGTTATTTAATTGAACACCACAGGTTTTGCTTTCCAGGTTCTTGTCTTTTTTTTTTTTTTTTTTTGGATATGGTCTTACTTACAGTGATAACTGGCAAGCAATCCTGCTTCAATAAATCAAAAAGCACAGCTGGGTGCCAAAAGAAAACACTTGCAATGAGTCTCTCCTATTGAAGCCACATGATTTTAACTGATATTGACAAGCAGTACATTATATCTTGGTTGAGAAAATTTAGTTAATATTGAATCACACACCAAAAAAAGGAAAAAAAAATTTTAGAGATCCCAATGCTCTAGAGGTGACAATTTTTCTACCTTCAGACACTTTAACAATTACCCAAAGGGATGCATTTGAGGGTAAAGCGAGCAAGACACACAATATTTAATAATGCCGGACTCTAATTCTGACCCGCTGTTGTGATTTTCTTTTCAAACCGCTGCGTGTCTTTCATTCACGAGTGCTTTATACACTTTGGAAAATAAGAGATGGTTGAATATATGACATCATTGCTGCTAACACCAGGAAACAAAAGAGGCACATTTACATGAGAAAGGTGGCTTTTCTGCGGCAGTGAAGGGAGGGAGGGTCATAGGTTCATTCCTCTGTTTGCAGGCTATGGATAGTGCTATAGGCTTACCATGCCTTACACTGCGGGGCTCACAGTCAGCAGAAACAGCACTGAGCCCATTGCTGACTACAAAAAGACCATTATCCCCTAATAACAGTTGTGCTGTCTGTGACTTTTGCATGGCACTAGGAGTTCGTTTCATGTTCAATGGCTCTCTGAGAGAAGAACAAACCAGTCTGCCTCTTCTTTGTACGGGTTTGTTCTGTGAGGGCAAGGGACCAAGAACAGGGGAAGCTGTTTCGTGACTGCTGTTGTCAGCAAGTCTCCCCCATACAGTTACTGACTAAATTTGACCTCTTTATGGTAGCAAAAGCCATGCACATGCTGTGCAGAAATTAAAAGATGAGGCTTTGGATCACAGGAGTTCTTCAAAATCCCCACAAAGACCCCAAATTAATTCCAATATATTGTTTCCTGCAGCTCAAGAGGTCCATAGTATAAATGAGCCTACATTAACAGGGGACATTTTGACAATTAAAGCATATTGTAAATCTAGAGTTTTCTTTGAGTGTACTTCCAACATTTTTGGCACATACAACAGCCTTGGGGAAAAAAAACAAACCCTAGGATCTTGATTTTGGTTTGAGAAAAGAAGTAATGATCTGAGATTACAAAGTTATGGATGTCTGGAAATCTTTTTACATCACACAACATGCTCTTCTTAGTTTCAGGGAGAAAGTGGGAAGTGTGCTGTTCCTCATCATGAGTTGTGAGACTAGCAGGAAGAGTGCTTTTGAAGATGCTCTGCAGGCTCAGGAAACATGTTCCCTGGAAATAAGCAAAATAAGCCACCCCACTCCCTTTCAGCAACATCAGTGTGATCCAGTGTTGCACAGGGTACATAAAAGTGAAATTGCAAAGAGGTACATCTAGGCTTTTTCCATAAAGTGAAATAGTTAACAGGAAGGACTATAGATCCTCATGAAATTATAGATAACTCCAGTGCTATTTCTTTAAACAGATATTGAATGGACAGGACTCTTTTAAAGTTCAAATCAGGTAGCTCTTAACCATCAAAAGACTAATCTCTTCTTCCTGCTTACCCTCACATGCTGGAAATGTCTGTCTCTTATTTGCCAACAAAATGTCAAAGGCCTTACCTAACTTTTTTAATAGATAGCTGACCACAGGGCAGCCCAGAAACTGCTGCATCAGTAAAGTACTCTGAAAGGGACACTGTCATCTTAAACCAACAATGGCTGTGTCCAAATTAAGGGGCACAGTAATATTCTACTCTAGTGTCTCAATGAAATAACATCAGCAATTCCTCCCTATGCACAAAAATCCCAAATGGGCCACAAAATCCCCTTGCTTTACCACTGCACCTGAGGTGACCCTGCCACAACAAACCAGCACATGTTATCGTTGCTGGAATCCTAAGCAGCAGACAGACTGTTTCACAGAGCAGGATATTTATATACCCAATGTGCTTGACAGGCTGCTCAAAAGAGCAGATGAGCACAGCATTCAAAAAACACTGGGTGTGTTTGTATGATATGCCTGTGTATGTAGCCAACTCAAAACACTGTTCTCTTGAACTCAGACAGCTTCCAATATCAATTTATCTACTTATTTATTTATTTATTTATTTATTTATTTATTTTAGTGACTATCTGACATTCCTTGTTAAGCTTAGAAAATTAAGCCTCCTGCTTCATCACTCAACTCCTTCCCTGCCATATGGTTGCTCTGATTCATCCCAGCCATCAGCTGGTACAGTGCACAGTTCAGGGATGTTTTAAGTTTTACCATATTTAAGGGCAGGACAATTTATATATTGCTCATCTTTTTGATATTCTGGACTTGGATGTGCCAACTAACAACACTCATCACTGTCTGAATTAATGATATTCTTTTTTCTTTCAGACAACCAGGCAATGCAGGAGGTGGGAAGGGGAAAAAGTATTTCAATTCCAATTCTCCTATGCCCAAAGCTGTGAAACCTGTAAATGTAATGCAGTGTACTTTCTCTGTTGCAAATTTAGCCCAATTCCCTCACAGCAAGTTCAGATACATTAAGAAAAAATAGACCACATTGTGTACAAGTGATTTAAGCCGCAACTGCTGGGCTTTGGTGTTATATTTATTCCCTGAAAGGTTTATCCAAATGGGTTTGAAATGCAGAAAATTGATGACATTAGACAGCATTATACACTGGCCTGCTCTTTAAGTACCAAAAAATCATTCAAACAAATAGCTCTACAGAGGGAAACACAGGCAGGAAAATCATTTTTATAAAGGCACGAGACAGGGCATTCCCACTATGGAGCTATTCCCACACTTTCCCTATTCCCCGGAGACAAGAAGACATTTGTCTGCCAAGCCTCAAATCTCAAAGCCCAGAACCAATGCTACCACCAAGGCCATCACCAATATCCCCATGTAAACAGCAACTATCAGATAGACCTGCCTTTGTATCCACAGCTGCTTCAGATGAATGTTGCACACATCTGCCACAAAATACACAAAAAATCAAAATACAGTTTGCCCAACCCATTACAACAACATAAAGCTGACCATTTTGGGCTTTTTTTCAGACACTAAACAAACCACAGAGAAGAAAGAGTAAGATGGATCAGAATCGAGCAAATAATTGCAACCACTGGAAAAACAATGTGTGTTTTCACTCTATTTAAAAGCATAGGCCACAGACAGCTTTATCCAATTTAACGAATTGTTTTCATGTTCAGAAATATTTGCAAAGGAAAGAAGATTAATTTCTGATGGTTAAAATCTGTTTTAATGGTGTGACTGATAAACACTGTGTAACATTTACACAATACTTTTTGCATATGTTTGGGCATTTAAAAGATTGGGGTTTGGATTAGATTATCTTCAGAGGTCCCTTCCAAACCTAACTATTCTGTGATCCTGTGACTTGCATATGTTAAATTGCATCTTATACAATTGACTCTAAAAGAGTATTCCTAAGCCAGGCAAGATTTGAACCTCAAAGAAGTTTGTTTCCTGGTGGTTTTTTTTAATTACTGGTATAGTCAAAACAGACAAGCTTTCAAGTATACAGACTCTTCTTCTTGAAAGAAAAGCTTGAAAGAAAACCAGATGTCTTTGGAGTTACATGGAGGCTGAGAATAACCACTTTGAATTTGTTAATCAGTTAGATCATTTGAGAGAAAATGCAGCAGGTATCTCAGAAACACCTGCAACAAAACAGATGATATGTATCTCCTGAGAGAAAAGGACAGGGGTGATTGATCATCAATTGTACTGCAAGAATTAGCAGTCATGGAAATAAGAAGTGCTATGAAATATGCTATAAAAGTAGTATTTCTCTAATCAATTCTTTATTTCCAATAGTACTATGAGTTTTAGTTCCCAGGTCTTTATTCTGAAGCATTTCTCAGGTTTCCCTTGAAGATAAGAACTGAATAAGCAAAAATTAAATGAAGGGTTTGTAAGAAATATTCTTTCTGAGACCTTTGAGTATGTCTGTTTTCCATCAATTATTCACTCATTCTGATGTCTATTGACTGGTTGGTTTCACACATGCAATTTCCTTGTGGATGTTCGATGTGCTTGCTAAAGTATATTACACATGGGATATGTAAGCTCCAGGTCTTGTAATGATCCAGTGGACAACAAGGTATTGTAAGAGTGGAGATGTGTGGGCAGTCCTTGCACGTGATGTTCATGTGTTATGGATCTGTTTGTATGTGTTTGTCCATCAGAGCGCTGCTGCAGTGTTTAGTTAAGATCCGCACTGAGGGCTGGAGGGCTGTTGAAGGAGCTGCCTCTTAGCAGGGGAGCACTTATTGCATTTGTGGCAGACTTCAGAGAAAGACTCCAGATGATAAAGGTGTCATTTATATAATCTGAGGTACAGCATAAGTATAAGCAGGAGCATGACGGAATAGACATTTAAAATATCTTTTTCAGGGTGGCTCATTGCGAAAGTAACATATTGCAAAATCCTGTGCGTGAGGCAGCTGTGCCCTCCTGTCAGACAGGAAAAGTGAAGTTATGTGTGAAAATGAAGAGAAGTTGACCTATTTGGATTTCTGAGGATTACTCTCCATGTTGTACATACTCAGGGTGGTCTTGGAGGCCTCCATAATGTGTGGTGTTGATATCTGAACAGGTAACATCTGTCAAAACTAGGCTGGTGCTCGTGAAGTTGGGCTTAGGTTGTGTGGTTTACAAAGGAAGTCTTCTCTATCCTGCAGCCAGGAGATGCAGCATCTCCTTCAAGTTCCATCACCCTGTTCAATGTAGTCTTTGTGGATCAAGACATTATAGATCTTTGTCTGTGGGCTTACTCACCATGTAAGGACTGTGTTTTAAGCACTGCTAAGGGTGGTTTTCAGAAAGCGGCTGTGATACCACATTTATATGCTGAATATTTAAATGGTCATTCTTATCCTAAAGTAGTTATTCTAGCTGCCCTAGGTGGGATTTTGGCTAAGCTTGTCAACCAGGCTCCTTCTTTAGATGGTGGAGACATTTCCCTGCAGAGGCAGATGATGACATTTTGTGTAAGGCAGGCGGGAAGCACCATCTGAAGATATCCATGGTACCCCCTTAGCTGCCTGTAGTTAATACAAGGACTCTGTTTTCTTATCAAACATTCTCTTTCCAGTCAGATTCTTCACAAAAAAAAATGAACTGTTGGTCCTTAACAGGGTGAGATTTACAGATTTCTTTTTCCAACCCATTGGCATGAAAATGCTTAATGGTGGTATTCCTACAAGCTCCAAGCGTAAGGTATTTCAGAAGAAAAGGCAATTCTTAAATAATTTCTGATTAAAAAAAAAAGCTATTAACTCTCAAAATTCCACCAGAAGGGGGACTGAGGAAGAAACTGACTCAAAAAATGCAGGAGTAAACTCCTTGAGCTCAGCAGTTCCTATAGTTCCAGAAGAGTGAATGTTTCCAATAGAGATCTTGGATGAGTTGGGCAATCCATCCACAAATATTTACTAAAGATGTGTGAGCTGGCACTGGTGTTTGGGAATCAGTCTCTATCCAGATGGTCTTGCTTTAATCACTGGACCAGGACTGTTGAATTTCTCTTAGTTTACAGCATCTAGTCAAAATAGGACAATATAAGTTTCCTGCTCATTTCTACATCCAGGCTATCTATTCCTGTTCCTGCAGCCTTGGCTCCACTATTCCTGTTTCAGCAGCTTCCCAGCCAAGAGCTTCCTCTTCTATGGTCTCTTGGGACAGAACGAAAGGAATGGGCATCCAAGCACAAGCAGCTCAATCACCACGCTGTTACCCATGACAGATTATGGCACTCTTACTCCTACAAAATACTGGCACCACACGCAGTCTAGCTCTGCCCTGTTGTCCTGTCTGTACAATCTGACTGACTGAAGCATTGCCCAGCAGCACTTTTCAGCCATCTCAGGCTTTCTGCAGGTCCAGACAGTATCTCATATGCCTAAACTTCATGTTTTAGATTTTCCTGATAAAATAAGACAAAAACCTGGCTGTTTTGCTTTCAAGGGAGGGTGAGTTGAAGAAAGATATGTAACCTTAGGAACTGCAAGGCTTCTGAAGGACCAACAGTTTATCTCAATCCATCTCAGCAGATCATAATTTCTTTCCAATGACCATTTCTTTAAAAACCTGAGATGCTCTGACAGTAGCAATGTCAAAGTAACGTCATTCAACCTAGTCAGCATCAAATGCTTCCTAAAACACTGCTAACCACAAACAAATTTTGCCAATTAATCAGTGATCAAACTGCTAACATAGCAAGGCATTTTAGTTCATTAACAGTGAATATGATAATAATAAGTACCTCAGGCAATTAAACCAAGCACTGCATTGTATTAGTGTACTTGCTGCACTTTGAACAGCCTGGTGAACACGTATTTCATGCAGTCCATGCAGCAGTGAAATGGCCCCAGTTCGAAAACTGGCTACATCTTTGGTGCTTCTCTTTTTGTTGACTACAAAATCCTGTCAGGTCTGTGCAAAAATCTCTGAACACAAGCAAAAAAAGGTAGGTGGGTGCTAATAAGAATGGCTTGAAAGCCTGTTAATATAAAATCCAGAAGTTTCTTATTAAAGAAGTCAGAAGTATTCTCAAAGCTAGCACCAGCTGCCAGTGCTGCTATGCCATAATTGTTTAGATGCTATGGTAACAGACAATGTGAAAAACACTGAGGTAGTTTTACAATACTTCACTTCATTTGACCATAACATTTACTTTTAATTCATATGCACCTACCAGCGGATGTTTTAGATTAAAGCTCCAATGAATTCAAAATCTGAAATAAACTTTAGCTAAAACATCCATGCTTCACTCAGTTAATATAGAAATGAAGCATACACTGCTAGTCTGTGCATCAGCTCTTAGTCACTATCATCCTCTTTTTCCTCTGACCCAAACACAACTTTTTTATAGTTTTAAAGAAACCTCACTAGAAGTTTTGATAAGTGTGAAAGAAGGCATAATTCCAAGATTAGGTCAAACAGGTCATGGAGACCTAAGAATTGTCCTGCCACTGTTCCACTAGCAAAAAATAATATATAAATTGGAAAAGTTCAAAAAACCCCCAAACAAACAATAGAATTTCACACATTCTTCCCTAAGTACACGGATAGTAACACTTGTGTGACAAGGAAGGATTGCACATATGTCAGATCTTCCATATAAGGCAAACTACGGGTCAAATAATTATCTAACACCTCACCTTTTAGTATCTGAAACCAACCCCATCATTCCTTTAGCTCTGCCTCTGGGGAGTAAAGAAAGGCTCTTAATTCAGTGTTAACAAAACAAGAGCAACTAGGGTAGCTGGTAGCTACACTCAAACAGGACTGAATAAACATATCAGCAATGCAGTTGGGTAGCAGCTACAATTTAAATTAGATAAATGTGAAGTGATATGGAGAGCAAGAAAAAGCCTAATTATTTTTCACACACTGCTGGGATCTAAATTACCTAGAGTATTTCAGGAACAGATCTGGCACTTGTCGTCAGCAGGCCGGCGTGGTGCTGAGATTTCAGAACAAGGAAGTGATTGGGCAAAAATTATAAAAATGCAAGGATTTCTAAAAGAAATATTGGAATAGACTAGGATTTTATAATTTGGTGATACTTTTTCCCCTCCCTCAATACTGTGCTCAAGGTAGTCTGTCTCAAGTTCAAACTCCTGTGTGCCACAGATGGTAAAGTTTTGTATGGACAGGAGATAAAGGAGTGGAAGAGAGATTAAATATTGAGAACAATTAAAATAACCAAGGCTACTTAGTTTAGAAAGGAAGAGTATAAGAACGATGACCCAAAATAATGAATAGTTTAAGGGAAAGAGATCTGGTACTCCTCCATAGCCATTCCCAGCCCCATAACACAATTACAAGAGACAAGTTGATTAAATTGACAGGCAGAAAATGTGAAATGAACAGAAGGGAAAGTGTTTTAAACTAGCACATTATCAGTCCATGGAATTCAATGTCACAGGAAATTGTTGAGGAAAAGAATTTAACAGGATTTTAAGAGGGTTGAGTTATTTATATTGACAAGTAAAACTTTTGTGCCTACATGAAGTTAAGTCGAGAGTGTAAGGGGCTTTAACCCTTCAGGCTTTAACCCAGCAGTTGTGTGTAGGGCTTGCAGAGAGGCATCAGGACGCATGAAGCCAAGGGGAATTCTCCTTCCTTGGAACTTCAGAGATGGCAGAGAGCCTGTTAGGGCAGCCTTCACGTTTCTAATATTTGGTGAGGAAGGAAGAAAGAAGAAAGCGCTCTGGCATTTGTTCAGATTTTGATTGTGGCCAGGATAACATGTAAGATCCATGTGAGTTCTTCCTAAAACACCAAAACTCCAGCCATATTTAATACACCAAAACTCACTAGACACAGGGTTGCAGGCTTTTGCTTGCCTGCAAAAGCTGGACACATGCTCACTGCAGTGCTGTCCCTCCCAGCTCTTTCCTCAAGGAATGACCGTGTGTGCTCAGCTAAAGCACTGCTACAGTGCTCTACTACACTATGAAGACTGAACACCTAGACTATTTTCTTTTCAAATGTTTTGCAGTCTTTTAAGATAACAACAATGAGAAAAGATAATGAAAGTATTGCACAGTGTCTCACGTTCCCTTAACACAAATGAAGCTACAATGAATAGATGTGCAACGTTATTACACAAATCATATGATACTTATTTGAATGGGGCACTTTTAATAAGGAAGCATTCATAAGGAAACAATATTATTGCTGCTAGAAGGCATGTGAATTACTGAACTGCAATGTTTGGGTATTTTTTAAAACCAGCTGAAACTAAGGACATTACCAGGCTTAGAAATCCTACCAGGCAGCATGGATTGCACCATTAGCTGCCTAAATACCTTAGCACTGTGTTGTTTTGGTTCTCAAGAGTTATTTAATTGTCTTGTTCCCAGGGACACTGTTAAAATCAAAGGTGCCTACGTGAAGGTTCTATGTTTCCTGTAGTGCAAGGATAACATTGTCAAGCCCAATAGGCATACTCACTGCATACACCCTCTTCCATATCTGCTGCATCTCAAAATGGTGTTTGTTTGTCTCATATTTGCTGTGACCTTAGGCGTGGATTTAACTCCCAGTGAAATCAGCAAGGCCTAAACTCAGACCTCAGGTTAAACACATGCGAATGGATTCTGAATGAGATGAGAGTTTGGAGTTATGATGTTATGACATTACAGAGGGATAACTACATAGGTAGTACCAACCAGCAGCTTTGTGGGTTTCCATTTGTGTCTCCAAACTGTTTGGTGCATTGTCAAAATGTCCCTTTTAAGAGCTCTGGAGAAGCATATTTCCCCTGTTTTTCAAGAGATTGCTTTCATCAGTTCCTGCAGAGTTTCTCTAACTAAATCAGCGCCTCATTTTAATACATTTGACACAATAATGCTCTGCAGCTGCACACAGAAGGCAGGGATAAACAGAGCAGTAAATTAACAGGCCTCTGAAAACTTCCCCGCTAAAATTCTTGTCAGATTTTCTCAGTTACAAAAAAAGAAAAAGGTAAAAAAATCTCCAAAACCCTAATAAAATACCCATGTTCTTTATCATGCATTTAAAATTCAGATCCAAACAGGTTTTGGGTTTTTATCCCTTCTGACTTTCTCAAAGGCATTTAATTGATATTTAACCCTTCTGACATTCATTTAAAGGGACATGTTAACAAGACTTGGCACATTTCTGAATGACAGGGAAACAGGCCTATAATGCTCGTCTTTACATCTACTTGCTGACTATTCAGAAAAAGAATTAAAAGAATTGTGGCATGTTAAACAATTAGAATCCACCTTCAGGTAAGATATGAGCCTATGCCAAGGCTGAGGTTCCAACTGAAATAATATTCTTATATTTAAATATCCTCTTTTATATCACTTGAAAGATTATGTTTCTGACCTAAACCCATCCACTCTCTTTGGTATGCTGTTAAATGTTTCCCAGGCCCAGTAAGGCCTGACTTCTAAGTCTGAAGTCCTTCAGGGTGACAAGTGCTGTGGTAAATCTGTTTTATAGTAAGAAACTATTTTTTATTCAATTAGGTTAAGAAATTGTGTGAGGAATTTTTTTCCATTTAAAATAGATTTTTAATGAAAACTTTCACTAATTGTGTTTTTAATCAAAGTGCATCAGGTTTATGGCAAAGGCCTCATTAATTTCAGTTGCAATTGGCTATGAAAACAAAATGTATTGCTTTTGGTTGAAACTTTCACAGAGGAAAAACATTACTTCCTAGCTATTTCTAAATTTGCTCCTGGTCTAATATGGAAAGTACAAAAGAAATAAAAGCCAAGAAAATATAAAGTTTAGCCACTGATTATCCACATGTGGTTGCCTCACTGGAAGGAGGAATAACCTGGGAGATACATGTCAGATTCCTTCATGCACAAACTTGCCAGGTATCACAAGGGGTGCAACACACAAGCCTGTGTAAGAAACTTTGCCATTCTTGCAGAAAGCTGCAGTGCTTTAATGCAACGTGCTAAAGGAAGTTTTATGCTCAGAAGATTCAGTTAACTTCTGAGCAATGTACTCTCAGCAATATTTAAAACTCACTCTGATAGTCTGCAGCTGGCAGCTATTTTCCACTCACCAAATGTATTTCCCTTTTCCACATTTTAGGTAGCTTTTTGCTTGCCTCTCTACTCTGGTTGGTCGCAGTCTATGAATCTCTCTCCTTTCCTTTCCTGATTTTTCCTCCTGCTCCTCCTCCAGTTTTAGACAAACAGCTGCAGCTATCCACTGGCAATCTTCTCTCCCTTTCCTCTGGTGGATAACTCTTGCTTTGGCAGCCCTTTTTTCCCAGGTACTGCTTGAGTTCAGGAGCCTATGCAATGCACTGTAAAACAGATATAGGGCAATGCCTGTGGCATATAATATGGAAGAATCACATGTTTTTACAGGGTCAGTGCTACTGTTGTTCTTCCTCTTAGTGTGTGGTTTCATTTCTGCCTACATTGGTCATTTGTCTTCTGCTATAGAATAAAAGTTTATGAGGGCATAATGATTACAGTTCTCTATCCTTCCATGCATATAAAATCTCAATTTTCTACCACTGTTCGGAGGGGAAAATGTGTGCCCTATGACGTATGGGGATGAATGCTCACCAGTCCCTAAAATCCATAACTACCTGCTCTACCTATCCTGGCAGAGTCAGTTTATGTCTTTATTCTGCAAAAATAGGTAAACAGTGATTTGGGATCTGCCAGATCAAAAAGAGTTCAAAAAGTGACATTGTAGCTTCTTTGCATGGATATTAAACTTCTCATGAGATACTAGCTAAGAATGGGGATTTGTCTTGATGTTCTTGCTCAAAGGCTCAGCTGCAGAAACTGTCCAGTACCTCAGCAACTGATGTATGTCAGAGATGCCAACAATTTTCTGCCAAGAAGAATTCACTGATGCATTCACTTGTTAGTCAGGATATCCAAGAACTCCATGTATAGCCTGAGCATATTTATACTCTTTAGGTAGAAATATGTTGGGTGACTGTGCAAGATTTATGATGACAGTAGCATTATGCCCTTAAAATTCCTGTTTAGCTTTCCATTTTCCAAGGAAATGGATTCATTCAAATAAATGGGTTGTTAGGCTGGGATTTTCAAAAGCATTTAGCATTGGCTTGTATCAGCTATCTGAATAGACACCATGGCCAGCAGACTCATGACAGTGATGAGCACTTTGAAAGACCCCACATACACACACATTTAGTCAAATTTATCGTGCAAACTTAAACTGAAGATGCACGTAGCAGAAGCACTCAGCACCCACAACTAGAACCAGCATCTTTACAGAATATAGTCCAAATCAATTGTCTTTAATACTAATTGCTAGTTCTACTGGAGCAACCAGATCTCTTACTGACACAACATCCTACAGATTGTGCCTGAGCCCCTATTAAGATGTAACTCCTGGCTTCAGTGGCTCAGAATTGGACCCAGAAAAGAGACAGTGCGTGACTCCGAGGCAGACAAAGCCTGGCTGGAAACAAATCTGTCAAACTCAACACCTGCTGGCTCCTGTTCACTGAGCCAAGCTAAAACAGGGCTCTGGTGTAACTACCTGAGGAACTAAATAAAGGTGTAAGCACATAGGAGTATATCGATATGAATCCTTGGTCACTGTTTTTGTGTGTAGAGGTACAGAATTATTGCATGTCTTTGTCACAGAAATATAAGAAAACAACTCTGCACTCATGACTCTGCAGCCATTAAAAATTATAGTCTGCATATTCCAAGATGTCATTGAGCACTTGTATTAGAATGCTTTTATGTCTTGATTAATTTTTCTTTCTATTTTAGCTAAGCACATTTCCTTCATTAGAGGCTACATACAGAACACACAATATTTGAACCTCTAAAAGAAACTAATCTGGCTCATTAGAAACTCATTCACCAGAAACCCCACCTAAACAACAGCCTCAGAGCAAGAGAATACCTGCAAAGTCTTCCCTATGCTCAGAGATGTTCATTCTTTTCAAACCTTAGTATGAAAATTCTAACCTTTAACTTCTTCTCCCTCTCCTCCTCCAATTTAAAAAAGAAAAATTCTAAATAAGAAAGATGCTAAAATGGAAGTTTGAGTGTGCTATAAAAGAAAAAGAAAAAAAAAAAAAACAAAATCTGATACTGGGGAATTTCTCAGAAGAAAGGTTTGTTATGAAAATCTAAACTTAGAGAAGCCAGTTCCTGGCTGTATCTCCCATCTTCAGGATACCACACCTCCACTTTCATGCTCCTCATGGGGCTCTGGTAGAAGAGTTGGACGTTTTAATCCAGAAATGTGTTTGAGCTCTCCTTTTGTCAAAGCAAGGTGAGAGGTGTCAGGGGATTGTCAAGAAGTGTGGGAATCTCAGGGATCCCTGCAAGAGTCCCTAGTCAACACCTACAGGTGTCCTGGGCTAGCTGAATCACTGGTGCAGTTTTTCTGTCCTACATCCTCAGTGCAGTTTCTCTGTCCTACATGCTCGCCTCTTACCAGATGCCTGTGTGGCACATCCCACATTCCTGGTGGAACACGGCCAGAACAAGGTAACTACAGCAGACACAGGCGCTGCACTGCTATTTCCAGCCCGTACATTGTACCAATCAAGCTCTTCTTTGAGAGAAACAGTCCTTATTAATTTGGTGACATGTGCACATAAAAGTTCTGGATTCCTAAACAACTCCCCCAGTGCCTCCCCCACAAGCTGAATAATAACCATCTGGTGGAGCAATTTTTAAAAAGTACAGAGATGCCAGAATTTTTTTGGCGAGGTTTAAATCAAATTGAAGAAGGCAAACCCACAAACAGTCTCCTTCACTCCACAAGCCTGATCCATCCACAGACATTATCCCTCCTGTGGTTTGGAGGAGGAGTCTGGTGTCCTGTAGGGAAGAAAACACCACAGTGTATAATTGTTTTGTTAAAAATCATGCTTACTGGGGAGCAGAATAAATCCCACAGATACTTGTGTTTCTAGCATTTATCAGCTCCCTTTTCTTGATTCTGAAAACTCAATCTTTTGCATGTTTTGTGTCTGTGTGAAACTGTAATTGCCAAATACTCTCCAAGTCTTATTTCAGTTTTGATTTTCTGTAGTGCACTTGCTTTGAAAAGTTCTATCCAGTGAGTTTCTGGGTGAATATCAACTGTTCAGACTTGGAATTGGGACGTTTACATGCAAAGTTTTTTCTTTGACAGAGTTTCTTTCAAAACCCTGTGAGAAAAAGTATCATTTTAATGCAGTTTGGATCGTGCTCTAGCAGTTGGAAGATGCAGTGACTCTACAAAATGGCCTTACACTTTAAAAATGCCCTTTGAACAGCTCACCTGTAAACTATTCTGTCTCCTTTCCCAGGACAAAGTCTTTTATAAGGAATATTATTTAGTCACATTTGCAAAGATGCTCATATGCACCCAGAACAACTTCGAAAGCCCTCCAGAGCTGCTCCTACACTTACACAGGCAGGTGTCTGGGGTTTCCTTCTGCTATTACTTGCTCTTGAACTGGAATGGGAATGCTGTGTCTCTTTATCTGAATGGACAACGCCTGTTTTCATACTGTAATGTCAGTGACTCCTGCCTGGACACTGGGTCCACCCAAGAACTGGAGCAGGGCTGCATTCATGCAAAGGCAAAAGGGTTCCTCTGCACCAGGAACAAGACTCCTCTAGTGTGGACTGGGAGTTAGAGTGATCATCCATCTTCACTTCAGCTCCTCCCTCTCCAGCCAGTATTTACACTGCCTCTGCTGAATGATGGCAGGAAGGCAGCTGGATGAAAGCAATGGCTAGTCTTCAGTAATTGGCAGCATTTCAACAAATACAACTGCTAGAAAAGATGTTGTGCTTGGCTGAAAGGTCAAGCCCCTACTATCTCTTTTTCTTGATTATCAGATTGCCAGAGTTTGCATTTGTTGGATTTTAATCTCTTCCTTACACAAGGGAAACAATATTTCATTTAAGATAAAGGCCCTTCTTCAACACCTCTTCCACAGCAGGGTGCTGATTTCAATACCACATGTCAGAAATAATCAATCTGGTTTTATTTCAAGGTTAACTAGAGGAATTTTATTGCTTTTGAGTAGAGAATTAATGTTACAGAGCAGAAATAGCATATCCACTCAAAGCAAAAGTGCTTTGGCCTCTGGAGTTAATGGAGAGTCCTCAGCAATCTGTGACAGATATTGCTAATCTTTTGCCTAAAATTAAAATAATGTAGAAATAATTTCACACCTAAATCAGAAAATGGTGTTGGCCCCTTTTTCCTATTTTTTTGCTCAGCTTTGGGAGATGTTTGCTCTGAGCAACTGGATTTAAAGTTTCTCTTCATATTTAACTTATATTTAAAAATTTCCAAGTAATTATGAAGTGTTTTCAGCAAGTCCAATCAGTTGGCTCCTGATCTTATTTCCCTCATACAGTAGCTTGATAAAGCTCTATTTGTACAGGCAGGAGCACAACTTGTTGATTTTGTACTGCTGCAAATCAGTCTGAATCCCTGCACTATCTCACCCACCTTGTTCATGCCTAGGTACAGTGACTGCATTTCTGAGAGTGAAAGCAGAGAACTTTTGTTTCAATGCTTTATCTGAACCCCAGACAGCAAAACCACCTGCAATTTGTATTTCATAAGTGCCACTACTTCCCATTTCTACCTCCAAAATCACATCAGCATGGTGTCAGAAGGGAAGATTTTTTCCAGTAATGGGCCATCTGACAGACTTATCAGGAAACTCCAAGCACATCGTTAACATTTTCTACCAGAGAAGCCTTGACAGTGTCTGTGCTCATTCATCTTTTTCCTTCACCCCACACCCAATTCATCACACTGAATACTCATTCTACTGCGCTGCTAAGCTCCTGATGAAAAACAGGGACAGCCCTGGTCGCTTCACAAAAATGTCTTAAATCCATTTGTTACTTGAATGAAGAAAAGGATGTTTTGTTTGAGGAGCTAACAAGTGAGGGAACATTCCAGACACTCTAAAAGTTACCCATCTTTGGTTATGCAAGCTGAGATCATCCCAGAGAAAGCAAAAAAATCATCCTTGTCATCTGTTGTTGACATGCCTGACAAAGTGATACCTATATTTTCACAAACATCTAATGTGACAGAGATTTTCAGAGAGAGATTTACTGGGACTGATCGCAGAACAGGGTAGAAGACTTGGAATATTACAATTTTTCCTACTCCTTCCCCATAATACAGCTCTATTTTCAACGTTAACTGGAGAAAAGTGCTACTAAGAGAGCATCTGCCTTGCTAAATATAACAGCCCTGAGTGTTTGATGACCTTTTGTATTGTATTGTTCACTTCTGTGTTTGCCTACTGTAAGTGATAAGGATAAAAAACCTAGTAAATATTAAGTATATAAGGTGAAGCAGGGGAGGGAAGGCGTTTCATTAGATGATTTTTTTTTAATTAAATATCTTTGGAGGAAGTTCCGGAAAACTAGATCTCCGTGTGACAAGACAGTTTGGGACTTGGTTCAAGTAATGTCTAACATTTATTTAAAGGATTCAGCCTAATTTTTTTTTTTTTTGCTAGTAGTAGTATTAGTCATAGTACTAATAGTATTTCACTCTTTTGGTTTGTTCTTGTTCTGCTTTGGTTTGAAGTCAGTTGCATCCCTTTCTTAGTCTAATACCAAATCAGATATTCTCTATGTAAGCAGTGCAGTCAAAATGCTTGGAGGGAAAGTGGCAAAACCTGCTTTCCTTCCTGCATTGACATCTTTCTCCTCTTCACATGCACATCAGTTATAGACTGAAAAGAACTTGTGTCCCAGAAAAGATGAAAGACCTTTATGTGTGCCATAATATTAATCATCCTTCTAATATTATAATAACATTTGGAGAAATTCCCATAACACTGGATGATTTCTAAATGAATATGTTATTTTTCTTAATAAGAGCTTTCATAAACTATCATTCAGTCATTATCAAAAACTGAATACCTGTGCCTGCCATGAATTTGGTCTGCTACAAAAATGTTGGGGTTTATTGACTAGATTGCATGATTGAAAAATGTAATTCTTTGCATAAGAAAACTTTAGGGTTCAGGGTTCCTACTTGGAGGCATCCAGCTTGAGCTGTAGTGCTAACAAAAGAGAACTTTACAGAAGAATTTCCTCTTTGGCTTTATGGAATCAGAAGAAACCAGGAGCCAACTCCTGTTATGGTGGCTGGCATAATTTCCATGACAAAACAAAAGTTTCAAGCACTCCTTCAGAAGTTGGCTGAACCCCTGAGCTTAATTAGCAAAGTAATTGGTCTCTGGTTCAGATGGAAGAACTGTGGTATGGTAGAGATGCAGCATGGTACAGATGACGTTTAAATCAGGTTTCCTAAATACGCACATTTAGTGTACTTAATTGACTGTAAAATAATTATTCTGTGCAGCATAATTATGTTGTGGCAGAGACCAAGGCTTCCAAACATCTCAAAGGCAAATATTTACAGGCCCAGAATTAAGACATTATTCCCTCCTAAAATATACAGCAAGACAACAAAAGTGTTTTATCTCCACAATGAGGTCTTTCCATCAGACTTGAGGCTATATTTAAGATTCTCTCATTGTTTTCTTCCTCTAGTTTTCTACCCTTCCTCATGTTATTTTAGTTTAGCAATACAGATGTAAATAGACTTCAAACCATGCGTAGCAATGAGGATTAAAATCCCTGTATGACATGAGTGGCTTCATCTGGATCAGAATATCTAAGCCTACTCCAGTGAGAATTTCAGGTGTCAAAGAAGTAGGCATCTCCCTGTGTTGAGTGTTGAAGGTGGATGATGGGACAATATCTCTTTGAATGCTGATCTGTGAACAGACCAGTGTTAAAGAGACAAATCTGTTTTCCTCCAATTTGAGAATTGTAGCCTAAGCTTGGCTGGTGGCAGGGGCGGGGGCATGTTGCAGTGTGAGGGTGTTCTCCCCCGAGGGAGAAAAGCCAGCTGGGAGCACAGAGCACAGTTATATTTCAGAAAAAATTAATGAAGTACCAACTAGAAATCTGACTTTCATAGCTCTCCTCCTCATCTAACACTGCTGTTTATTTTCAAAATACCATCAACACAAAGCAGTGTTTCTTCACAAAGGTGTTGCCTCTACAAAAGGTTCATCAGGTCTTGTATCCTCTACCTGGATGCTTAGGGAGAAGCACATTGTGTGGAACAGTCTTATTTTCAATTTGCTTTCCAGAAACAACAGGCACTAAGTCTTTCCAGCTGGAAATCTTTCACTGCCACCAGTAGTGTTTCCCAGCAGTCACATTTATATGGACCACATCATTCTTACTGAAAGCTTTTTGGTGTCATTTGCAAGAAAGACCCACCTTTCTAATGAGCCTCATGTTCTGCCCATCAGGGGGAAGTGAATTAGTGGAATTAGGGCTGCCTCTGCTTATGATGGGGACAGAGGAATCTGCACAACATCTTCATGTCAAGAAGAGGAAATTAGCAGGTGGGACAGCAGGAACTGCAGATGGGGCTATGTTCTAGGTTAGCATTATTGTGTTATCAACATGGAGCATTGAGCCCTGAACCAGAGGAAGCATCTGCCCCTTTGCCAGGGAGCTATATGTAGAACTGCTGAAACTCTCTAAAACCCCTCAGGAACAGAAACATCTGGAACTCCACTAACAATGTGATGAGAGAACTGCAACACTGGCAACAATTTTAAATAGACAAGGATTGACATAGCAGAGGGAAAGCTGAATTATTCTTTTGATTAATAATAAATCCTGTTGCCCTTTAAGTAGACATCTTTAATGCTTAATATTTATCACGTATCTTAGATAATAGAATACCCCAAATATAGCCCATTAGCTTTAAACACTGGAGGACATTAGCAGAACAGGCTTTTGTATGTGTAGAAAAAATGGGAGACAGATTTGATAAATTATTGGTCATGGAGAATTTGAGCAGCCCATCTTCTCCATTCTCAAATGCAATAAATTTTTAAAGATCAGAGTGTACGTCAAATGGAGTTCATAAAGTGGAAAATGACACTATTTACTTTCATCGAATAAAATGCTGTCAAAATTTATGGCTCTGTACCTCAGAAATCTGTCTGAATGTTAGTCTTGTTTTGTGTAACACTTTAGCAACCCAAGCTAATAGGGCCATAAACTAAGTTATGCCAGAAGAAGTTCCTAAAAAAATAAATTTAAAAATCCTAAATTCATAAACATACTCCAAGTTTTTGACTGCTGTGTAACGGGAAATGTTGTAAGCTTATAACTAGCAGAGATGGGAATGTCATCTAAAGTCAGCTGAGAAACCTGACCTCTATCATGACCATCATACACCTTGAAATGAGATGTGATGGTTTTAAGCATCTTAACATGCAGATACCCACAACTAAAGTTAGTAAAAACAGTCCTGATTCAGTTTTACCAGCATGGTGTTTAATTGCACAGTGTCAGCTGGATTTCTTTTACATTGCTCCAGAAATCTCTAGAACATTAACATGTTCTACATCCCTGTTTCAACTACACTGAGGCAAATTGGGCCTATTGCATCCCCAGTCTCATCTTTCCAACTGAAGTGCTCATTAATATTGTGATAATTTAGACAGTCATCTTGATCCACCACAAAACTAGTTTTTTGTGCTTTTTTCACTCCCTCCAGAGCAAGGAAATCACAATTGCCTGTCTCAAACATGCTTAAGATCGTAACTTCCCACCGTGGCAAAGTGTGTCAAACAAAGATCACCCTGAGTTTTGGGACAGATGTGGTGAGCATCTTCGACCACCAAAGCTGCCTTGCCTGCTCCCCCTCCTTTCCCCCACTCAAATATGCCTCCATGGATTCCTGGAACTGGGACTGTAAGTTAGGCCACCTGATGGGAGCTTGAGATAAGAGATAAGATAAAGGTGGTACTATTGTCTTGAGTGTTATCTTGGACCTAGGATGAGGTAACAAAGCTGGGGGAACACTAATAATGGATACAAAGGATCCTCAAGAATGACAACTCAGCAACTGTGCTGAAATCAGCTAATTCCAGCAGGGGGAGAACACAACTCATCTACTCAACACAGGAAACCCACCGACCCAAAAGAAAAGAGAGAATGAGCACAGGACTAATTGACATTAGAAATGAGGGAAATTTTAAATAATAGAATAAGAGAATTGTGTAGCCAATGAGGATTAATTCCTTTGTTTGCTGATATAAAAACAGTGAAGTTTCCAACAACCTTGGGACCCATACCTCTGAGGTCTGAAAATGGATACATCTACTGCAGGTATGTTTTGGAACAAGGCTTGAATGCTCTTGTAATAGTAGAAACTGAAATAACTCCCTTGTAAAAGGGCCAATGTACAGTGGTGGCACTCATCTTCTGCATCTGTCCACAGATCCCCTTGTTGCTTTGATTGGAAGAATCCCGCTTGAGTACAGGTTCATCTAGTTAAAAACCTGAGGTGTAGAATTAACACCTTTGCTGGTAATATTCTGATTTCCCTTGATAGATGCAGCAGCTTGGTAAAACATCAGTAGAAGTCTCAGTTAAAAATTTGTCCCCTATATCAGAAGGGTAACTTAAAAATATAGTCATTCATACTTGTGAGGAGTTCGACTACAAAGATAGTCAATGCTCTTTGATGTTTCTTCTGTAAAGTAAAGCACTGAGCAGCTGGAAATCCTTAAAGGGCTAAATGGTGACTTGGCTGGGTTTTTTCCTACCTGACTTTCTGATTGTATCTCCCATTTCTTTACTCCAGTGTGTAGTCAGAGCATTTACCCATCAAGTGAACAAAAAGCACCAGGCTGGGTTCTGTGACCTGACCTTCCCTCCAGTAATGTATACTGAACTGCTACAAGCCTAGAAATGAACCAGCACTTGGCCAAGAGGCAACAGAAGGGAGACAGTACAAACTGCATGAATGCAACAACTTTCAGTACAGAGCCTCCAGCAGCAATAGCTCCCCTTGATGTTAAACATGAACCAAAGCCAAATTAGGAAATACGTTGGTTTTTTTCCTTCCTCTTAAAACAGTTTGGACTGAAGCCCATTTTCTTTTTCCATGCTCTAACTAGGAATTCTCAGTTAGCATTCCTGCTAGAGGAAATATAATACCTGCACTTCCTACTGCTGAAGAGTCTGGGCAGAGATGAGCCACAAGCTCAACCCCCACATAAACACACAAATTCATCTTGAAACTCCCTCTCTAATTTGAGTGGTAATCAGCGTGGGTAGTTGCCGTCTGATAATTATCTGGCATTGAGATGTTGTTAGCCAGATTTCTCCCATTTCAAGACACTTTATAGAGTTGCATGATGACAGGAGAAGGATGAGAGCCAATTGTGAGCCCCAGAGTGCACAACATTCCCTCTAAAAGGAGCCTGACATGTATCGGCAATGCAACAGGGTGCGGAATCTCAAGCGTGAGCAAATGAGCTTGGGTCCAGGAGATATGGGCCTGTACAATCAAACAGCTCACACGTTACACCAAACAGATTGCTGCCATTAATATTTATACATGGAAACTTGAGATCTGTGACTCAAGGAAGGACAGCAAGTTTATAATAAATCACTGTGCTGTTTATAGTTCTGCAAAAGACGAGTAAATGAAACGTCTCCTTTCCACGCACAATCTTTGACAATAATTATACTTAAGAATGCACATCCTACAAGCCTTTGTAAACTAATGTCATGCAATAAGGACTTTTCCTTTTTATGTTGGGATTAAAATTCAGCTTTCTGTGGTGAACCTTCTCAGCAGCACTTGAGACTGAGACAGGCAAAGGCTCAAAGCTTCATTTATCAGACTATAATCATGAGAAGAAATTTAAGAGGCAGAGCGCTATTAGCTTGACCTGTCCATACACTTGCCACAATGTGCTTCATGCCCTTGCTTCAGTAACTGACAGGAGTATTTAATATAATCTCTCATTTCTCAAAACCAAAGCCATCCACGCTGAAATCAGTATGGCTTTTGCCCTGTGAAAGCACTGGCACAGTACAGGAACAGAAGAATGCTGTCATGGGTGCATATAACACCCCTTGCTTAGCTGATGCTTGTCCTCGTCTACACAGCTGACCAACAGACCTATGGAGCAAACCTTCTTTCTTCTTGTAAGTCCAAGGTGTTCTTATCTGTACCTCACAAAATGTGAAACTGTATCTTTTCATCCTATTAGTATACTTGCAGGAAATTATTTTTGCAATTATCAGATGTTTCAGATTCACTCTGACATTTAATCAACTACAAACACAGTTTATTTCTTGATGTGTTCAAGTGCCATGAACATTGTCCCTTAAACAGAACATGTTTTGTTTTATGGTTTAATTAGTTACTGCTAAAAGACATTATCTTATTGCATTCATGCTTGTCTAGATTTTCTATTTGCTGCAATCGGCAGATAAAATGCGGGTATAGAGTATTAGCAGAAATCAAGTGTATGTAATTCCATGCATTCTAACAATTTGCCAATAAAGACATTTTTGAGGGTAATGAAAGGATATGAACAGGTTTTGAAGAAATTAGCAGGGATGTTATCTTAGAGCACAAAGATGGAGGCAAAGCAAAGAACACTTTGGCGGGTTTTTTTTAAAAAGTCACAGCAAAGCGACGGTTCAGAAGTACAGTGTGTTGGCATCCACTTCATTTCCCAAATTCCTAGGAAGTTGTGCAAAATGGAGATACTGTGCTCTTGTTTTAAGGATGGAACACAGTAGGTGGGGTTCTCTGCAGTGTTTCTATCTAAATCTGCTCCAGCCATCTTCAGGAGAGGGGTCAGGCTTCAATAGTCTTGTCCATCAAAGTGGCTGTGTGTCTGCTACTACCTCAACAGCGTGTATAGCTTGCAATTGCATGGTCACATTCACCAGGCATAGTAAAGCTGGAAATGCAAATATTGGTCTTCTCTCCTAATGCTAGAGGTGATGTTTCCATCCCAATAGCTCCTACATGTTGTGCTTAAATATAGTTGCAACTTAGCCCAGCTGGTCAAAGTGGAGCACAGACTTGTTCTGCTTAGCTCAGTGGTCCTCTGTACTTCAGCCATGGGGAAATCCGTGGCCTGTTTGTCACCCTTGTAGAAGGCAATTTAAAATAAGCTGGTTTTCAGTAAACTAAATTCATGTAACAGTGACCCACATCTCCACTGGAAAATCTAGAGGTAATGAAACTCAGAGATAGAGGAAAACTGATTCAGGATGGGTCTCTTTGAGAATTGCTATCCCTAAAAACTGTTATAACCAGAAGTGCTTTCTGGAACACAACAGGGTGGTGGATGCCTGAAACTTGCTGTAACTGCAGTGCATTAATAATGTTTTAGATATCAATTCAGCAAACATGCATTGAGACTTGAAGGATGTAGATGTATTCTTCATCACCGAAGTCTGAAAATACAGCTGGGCAAATTCTTTTCAGAAGATAATAAGCTCAAAAATGTGATTTCATGAATTTTTGGGCTGAAGTTGACAAAATGTTTTGAGGAAAAAATTGTAGGCTGTAACATCAAAGCACTTCAATGTTTTCTAAAGTAGAGTTTTCCACTTTTTACTTGGGAGTGCTGTTCATAATTCAAAATCGGAAAAAATCAACAATCTGAAGCCCTAGGAGAACTCATTTACTTTAAAACTTGCCAACATGTTATGAGTACACTCCTCTCTTTCCTGTTGGATTTTTGGTTTAATAAAAGTTTGTTTTCTATCTGCCCAAACCAACACTTTCTTGTTGGAACCCTGGATTCTGAGGTTTTCAGCCTTTCAGTGCTGACAAGCAGTGATCCTCAGATGCACACAGTATTTGACCCGAAACCTTGGGAAGAGCTTCCTAAATTGTGTGATAACACTGAGGCTGTTGCTGTGTAATTAAAACTTATATCACTGGGTGGGATATGTAGATATGTAGAAAATTAGGTTTAGGGGATATAGGTAATAATACGTTACAATATGGAGGATTTTGGGTGTGGATCTTCTTCTTCCTTTCTCCTTTCATCTTCTTCTTCACAAATCTAGGATTTCTGCTACTGGGTCAAAAGTCCTGCACCACGGGACAAGAAAAGTTAGTAATTGGGTTGTAAGTAAAAACATAATACTTGTTATTTCATAATTGGTTAATTTAGACTTTAAAAAGCCTTGGAAGTTAGAACTCATGGCCATTTTCCACCCTGTAACCTTGGAGGCACACTCTGTGCAGCTGTATTACTGATGAGATATAATAAACAACTAAGTCCGAATAAGAATTCTTGATCTCCTGCATCTTAATTCAAACTCTGAGTAAAAGAACTCAAAATTCAGAAACAGAGAAAATTAGTATTTTCTTTTTTATTTCAGCACCACCACCACCACATTTTTTCACTCTCTGTTCACTTTTTTTATTCATTTCCACAGTCTTCATGTTACAACCAGGACACAGCAGAGTTTCAAAGCCTATCAAGTCACATATGAAAGTCAAATATGCTAATGCTAATGTTAGTAATTTTAAGATGTTTCCAGGCAGGATTAAAACACAGCAATTCCTTTGACAGAGGAAAAAAAAGGCTGATCAATCCCCACAGCCAAGCTTACCACCAGGTTTTTTTTAGGGGATTTTACTCAGTAACATTCTCTCACACAGGCAGGCTGGAGACATTCCTCACACTGACTTCCTCCCTGTCCCTTTCCTCCCCCGGCTTCCTCCCAGCTCACATCACAGCTCATGTCTGGCTGCAACAGCCGTGTTCTTGTAAGGCTACATTTGTCACTCTCTGCCCACCTATTGGAATTGCTTCTGTAGTTATTAATTAGAGTCATCTGGGCAGTCACAACTCATCACTGCTCCCTGTTCTGGGAATTCGCTGGAGGATAACATCCATGACCAGACCTTCCAGAACATACATACACAGAAATGCCTTGAAGGGTACTTTTTGCACACATTTTTCTTTCCCACAGGCATGCTGTTGACCTTCAAAATCTAGATTATTTATCTCATTTCAAGCTAGTTCTGCATGCCATTGACTTTGCTATGCAGGAGAATTCTCTTTGACCTCTCATTGTAGCTCTGATGTAGGAAACACCTTTTTTTTCCTTCCAAACAGGAGAAAATCAGATGGGGATGTTTTGAGAGCTTGATGAAATAATTAAAATGTCCCTAAATAAATACATTTTAAGGCTCTGTAAAAAGAAAAAGAGAATGAAAAGCAATGAAGAGTACATTAATTGGAATATTCTAATTTTAAAGGTATTACTTTTGCAGATGTTGACAAACCATATTGTAGACAAAATTAGCCAATTTATTATCCACATTATAATAATCAAGGATTGCAAGGTTAACAGTGTGAAATCCCTTAAAACCTCTGTTGCATTCCAGGGTATATTTATTTCTATTATTTAAATCTGAGAACTAAAATGTACTGAGCTTATTAAATCCTACTAAATAAACTGCATATGGATAAAGGGGAGATGTCCTAGACAATAAAAACCCTAGTATCTCTTCCCAGGTCTTTCAGGTCTTTCATACAACTCTCCTAATTTGTGGTTTAATGAGAAAATCTGTGCAGGATCAACATGTTGCAGAGGAAGAAAGGCCATGGAAAGTATTTATGTTCCTGATGCAAATGCATCTCTTTCTCCTACCATTAGCATACTGGTTTATTCTGTAATGAATTGATACTTATGTTGCGTTACTTATCTGCTGGCATACCTTAATTTAAATGCTTTCATTGTCTGACATGACTCAGATTTCCAGGAGCATCTATTGGAGCTGGACACCCAGATCATAGAAAGAGGGTTCAGCAAGGCACTTTGCAGAAGGTCCTCAGAGGTTCTACCACAATTGTAAGTGATTCTGGAAACTCCTAAGCCCCAAATTGACCACAACTTCTCTACTTGACCACACAAGAAGTCTTTTGGGTCTCAGCAGCCACATGGTCACAGCAGGCTTGTTCTTTTATGTATCTTGTTTGGAAAACAACTTTATAAGCAAAAATTTACTTGTGCAGATGTTCAGAGAAACTACGAATCAGAAACTCTGAATATCACTGCAACCAATGGCCCATGAAGGCACAGAGAACCCCTTTCTGTCTTCTTGCTTTCAATTTCTTTTGACACCATATAGAGTAAATTTCATCAATAGCCTCAGAAAGTCCCAATGGCAAAGCCACAGGCTTCAAACCATAAAACATTTCCAGTCTAGTGTCACTTACACAACATCACCAAAGGCTTCTTCTGCTGATTAACTAGTTTATCACTTAAACCAGTCATTTAATAGTCCACAAAAGTCTGTAATAAAATGCTCTGCTGGCAATTATTGTAATTAGGCATACCTGTCATTTTAAATCTGATTCTGCATGCATCTCCAGAGATTTAATCATTCAAGGTAGATCACCAAGTATCTGGTTGAGTTAATTATTTGAATAATCTACAATTCAGACACTTAATATTATACCTAAGTATTCCCAAGTGTGCCTGCATTTTCTGCTCAAGTCTGCAGAAGTTTGGCAACGCTAAAGGGAAGCTTTGCTGTCAGTTGTAACAGTACAAGATAAGGGCATTGTTAATCCATTGCTGCTGAGGATTCTTCTGTCCCCAGATGAAATGGGTTGGCATGAAGACTCGTGTATCTGGGCAGTCAGACCAAGGCACAAAATCAAGAGTTGAGATGCTGAGGCTACGTAAAGTTGAACAAAGAAATTTAATCTCGACTTGTCACTTTTAGAGCTGCACGGTGGTGTGACGCTGGCTGGATGCCAGGTGCCCACCAAAGCTGCTCTTTCACCCTCCCTCTTCAGACAGATGGGGGAAGAGAAAACTTTAAAAAGGCTCATGGGTCAGGATAAGGAAATCTGTTGGACTTGGGGGAAAGCTGTTGGCAGCTTCCCAGAGAATCTATCCCTGTAGCCGTGCCCCACCACTACAAAAAGCCTTATCAAGCAAACCCAACAAACACTGAAAATAAAAGGAGCCTGTGTCTTAGTCGCAGGTCCTAAGAATAAATCCAAGATTCCTTCAGGTTTCAAGCGAGGCTTTTTCAGTCTAGTGGTAGAATCTGGAATTAAAATGTGCTCAGAAGAGTATGAAAGCAACCACCTAAAGCATTTAAAGGAGCTCAGCGAGACCACCACTGTAACTCTCTTATTTAATGTCTCCACTCTAATACCTCCTTTTAGGGAGGAGAACTGATGGCCTTTACCAGTTACCCTAACAAACATACGAACCACTCAGTCTGCTGAAGGAAGAAACAACTCAAATGCCCACAAAGTCTATTTTTTTCTGAGAAAACATGGATGGGGGAATAGCATTTAAAGACGAAGGACAAAAAGGACAAAGAGATTTTTGGATATTACAAACCAGCAATAGGCTGCCCTGGCAGACCTGGCACAGGCTCTGCTGTGACTCAACTACTGCTAGCAATGAGCAGTGTCAAAAACACTGAAAGAGCTATTGGTAGTCTTGCTTGAAAACTTCAGTGTTATTCCTCTTCCTCCCTCTTCTTCCTCCTCTTACTTGTAGGAGAATCCCTGTTCTTCCCTCCAGGTAGGGGTCATTGAGATCAAAAACAGGCAAGGGAGCTCCTGAACTGTAACAAGAAGCTTTGTGCAGAAGGTCCAAGATAGCAGTGGGAGAATGAATCCCGTGAAATGAAGAGAACAAATAAGAATGCAAATCTATTAAAGAAATGAAAACAATAGTCCTCAAGATCTCTGTTGAGGAGGAAGAAGACAGCTGACCTGTTATCTGTAAATTCTAGAGGTTGCTGCTTATCCTTAATCTTCCCCTTCTTTAAGAATTTTCAAAATAAGATATGAAAGACTGCAGCTTTCTCCCACATAATAAAGGTAGTAAAGCATGATATTCATAAAGGTCACTGTGCCTTAGCAGAGGAGGAGAGATGGATTTCTATTACTGGATTTCTCTCTTCTGTCTGCTTTTGTATGAATCACAAGCTGACGTAATTTGAACTAAGAGGATACTTGATAAAAAAGATAAAACATTTGTTTACCCCACTGTGCTTGCAGACTACACTGACAGAGGCACTGCTATTTACAGAGAGGTGGGTGATGTAATCCACCTCTGCAGATTCCAGCAAGTACTCAGGAACTTTGAAGGGGTTGGGAGCATCATGAGACTCTCCCCCTCCTTTGCACCTCTTGGGGCTTGGAGCAAAGAATGTGTCTGCCACATCCTGGTGAGCATTTTCCTGATCTGCACCAACAGGGAGGGCAAGGGCTAACCTGGGAAACTGCAGAGGGTTCATCCCCTCCTCAGATTGTTTACATGTGTCCTTTGCAGTGTGGCTAATCCTTGAGAAAATAAGTGCCTGTAAAGAACCCAGCCCTTCCTCATTACAGAGCAAAAAGACTGTCTTTTGAGTTGCCATATGTGAAGATGCATTTTTTAACAAGTGTTTAGCATACAATTTTTCCAAGTAGTGATGTGCAGCAGGCAGTTCATTGAGATGTATCTTCATCTAATTGAGTGTTTTCCACTGACAGTATCATTGGCCAAAAGTCAAATGAGAGAACTTGTGGGGTAAGATACGTATCCAGCACATCCCATATCCTGCAATACACCCACAGAACCATGGATTGCAGAGGCTGATATGAGCTTGGGAGATGGCCTCAAATTGAATAATGATGATCTGCATTTTCACTGCCACCTGAAGCACTCCTGAGGCTGCAGTCACACAGCTCCAATCAAAGGAAGTCTTTGCTAGTGTAAATTTATTTTGTGTCCATAGTAGTAGATAAGAATAATACACATAGCACCTTCTATTGAAACCATATGTTAAATCAGGTTCATACTTTAATAAAAATGTACATCTCTAAGGAGAAATATGAATAGTAAAGGCATTGTTTAGCAGAAAAAAAGGTTGGAGAAATTATGGATGCCGCCTTATAAATGGTAGTTCAAGGAAGTTCACTGAGCCTGAAATGTTGCAGCACTCTTAAGTTTAACCCTGACTCCTGAAAGGTGCATTCTTTACAGTTACCATATATCCATGAAAAATTGTGTTTTCTGTGGAAAGCGTGACTGGCTTCTTGTTGCATCTTTATGTTTTCTTTCCTGTAGAGAAAAGGAAATAGAGCTAAGATTTTGAAAACAGCCAGCAAGGGTCTGGTCTTATCCTGCTGAGGCAAATAGAATTCTTACACCAGATTTTTGGAAAGGAACAGAGCTGCCTCTGCACTGGAGAGTTTGGAAAACACTGTCCTGCTGTTTGCAATCATGCCTTTACAAAATAATTGTAACTGTATTTTATGTTGTACATGTTGTTTCACAGCCTTTGTAAAACAATCAGGAATTAACCACTAGAAAAGCCTGACTTGTGCTTTCCAAAATGGGAAAGAAACCTTCCAAAACACAATATGTCTAAACTTGATAATATTTTAAATTTCTATTTGCCTGGGTATTCAACTGATTGATGGTCAGGCTTACAAAGTCAAACACTCATCTGCATGTGTCTGCACAGCTAAATCCCATCAAGCCAGCTTTTCAGGGTCCTTGCTCAAGCAGCTCAAGGCTTTTTCCTGATTCCAGGAAAGGTGACTCTCAAACAGGGCCCAATGCACTTCTGTTTTCCATAACTAATGCTTTCAAATTGACAGCCTAATGTCTTTGAAAACAAAGATTCCACCTTTTTTTTCACAGCACTTGCTAAGGTAGTTCTAGTCTCTGTATACAAATATAATGTTCAACAACATTTATTCAGTATAAATTTTGAGGTACAGAAAAACTTGTGAGGAATAAAATCTGTTCCTTTGCTTCTGATGAAGCACAAAATAATAATATGTCTTAATATGTAATAGTAATATGTATTTCCACTTTCTCTGTGTGCCAGGCTATTCTTTGCTTCCAGCTTTCCCTTCAAAATTATGCATGCACTTCCCAAGTAATGTGACAAAAGCTGTTGGCTCAATGGGAATCAATGACCAAGGAAAAGACATCAGTCTCAATAGGAGCAAAAGGTCTGATGGGAAAAAATGATAGCTCTGTTTCTCAAAAAGGCCAAAAGGAAAATCAATGACACAGTTAAAAGACCACAGTGCAGAGGAACTAGATCAGTCTTTGACAACTTATTTTTTGCCATCTTGTTTCCCCCCCCAAACACACACAAAAAACCCCAAAACAAACCATAATCTATTTTAAGTGTCCCTTGGACAAAAAAATACTCCAGTCTTCCCAAAGGAGGGATGTGATCATCTGAAGCAGTTCTGTTGCTAAGAAACTTGCTAACATTAAAGCCAGGACAATGTATTAATCAGCCTCCTGCATTTGTTAAGGCAACCTCCCAGTGTCCTGTGACTTCTGTGCTCTTGTGAATCGGCTGGAGGTTGAAGTTAATAAACTGGCTCCATGCTCTGAAGAGTTTGCAAACAGCAAAGTAAACATTTCACCTCATCACAAGCTCCCAAGAAAAGGACTGGCTGGGTCAGTGAAGAAAGCTTTGGCTTCTTGTAAAATAGGGAGTGCACCCAAAGTGAACAGTATTGAAAAATACTGGGTAGTTATTTCAGGGTTCTTACACTAAACAGTTCTGCAGAGCTTCAGTGTTTAGTGCTCATCTGTAGCTGGACAGAGCTCCATACAGTTCATTCAATCACCTATTTTAATAAAGAATGCAACTTTTTAAACCACAGTATTGAATTCCAGAAATACTGAAAAGAAAATGCACACCATGGGCTGTATAGAAAGTTTACTGAAAGGTAATACAATTTCCCCATATAGTACTGATTACTGTGGCACAGGTTCAATGAGTTAAATGATGCATGCTCAAAGAAGTGGCAGCTAATTTTTCCAGAGAATAAGTAGGATACTAGGCTTTTAAGACTGGAGAGCTCACTTGTGTAAGTCCATAAATGGAGAAAAGCATTGAGGGTTAGTAACCTGAGCACAGGACTGGTCACCAGGAGTGCTTGGTAAAGGTATATTTGCACAAATTTTACCATTTTTCTCCTAGATGGGGGTGGGAAATAATCAAGGCATTGTGAACAAAGAAGAATTGAGAGTAAGGCATTTCAGTCCACATAGATTTTTCCAAGAGAACAGTGATGTTCTTGAATTGGCTGAAATTTGGACCCATTTCCAATTATTTCCTGTTAGTAAGGTATTGTGTTTCTCTGAGTCTGATACACACTGACCTCTACTCATGCCTCAACATATGGTGTCCTTTTTCCACAGAAACTCAATAGCACCTGAGTACCTTCTGATTGATCTCCTTTGAATGTTAACAAGCAAAGAACACGCCATTAATAAAATCCAAAGTACGAAAATCTATCTGTCATCAGTATGATGAATCTAGCCCATAATTCCACAAATCAAATCCCTCTGTGAAAGCAATGGCTGTTCATAGATCAATTTGTGGATTCAGAGTAAATCAAAACTGAACTGCCCAGAAGCAGAACATTGAGTCCATGTAATTTAAAAAGCATTCTAGTTGCTAGGTCAGATTATTCACACAGAGTTAGTATATGGCTGCTTATACCTACAGCTGCAGGTTGGAGTCACCCTTTTAAACGCTCTTTACAGTGAAAAGTGGGTACTTGGCAAAGCTGTGGAAATGAGCCATCACATAAGGACTGAGCTGGATGTGGACATTTGCTGTACTCCCAAGTTACAAGTTATTATGGCTGATTTTTCTTGTTTTTACAGGAAAAGACATTAGAAATATTGCCTTACTTTCTGGGGGGGAAAAAAGGGACAATCTGCAAAAAAGAGTCCTTTCACCTCCTAGCTGATCACAAGCTGTTGCTTTCTTTATATGTGAACATGAAGAATGAAATCCAGTAGATGCAAAGGTGGGTCATGTTTTCCAATGGCTTTCGCCATCCACCCTGGGAAGAATTTGGGTTCCTAGGCAGCTACGCTTAGCCTGCCTAAACAGTGCAGGAAGAAAGGTGCAAGGCTGAAAGCAGAAAGAGAACCTTTACAACTTTGCTGTTAAAGAATTAGTTCTTGGTAACAGTGTCCTGGGTTTGTTCCAGAAACTCTTTCATATAAAACTTAGAATTAGTTCCATGAGGAAAGACAATACTTGCACCTTTGCCACTTTAGTGCTCTGCTGCTTCCTCTCCTGCTACTACCAGTCCCTGGGACTTGAATTCCCTTCTGCTAGACAGACATTTTCAGCAGCACAGCTACTCCAGCACAAACAGCCTCTTACCAAGTGATTAGGGAAGTTTCCAAAGGGACAGCTCTCCTTCTCCACTCTCTGCTGCATATCTTTATTGACAGCCCTAACCTCTATACTGTTACAGAAATGATGAACTGTATGTCCATCTTTTGAAGGAAAAGGCTGAGCCCAGTATCCTACCCTAAGCACAGGATAGCTTTCCTTCTTTCTACCTTTGCAGATGCACTTAATAAAAAAGTGTTTTCCTGTCAATCCCCTCTCCACAGTATTTGGTATTAGATGGTATAAGCATTCCTTATCTATGCTGTATATAGTCCCAGCCAAGCCATGGCTTTCCTCAGTGTGTGTGTGCAACAGCCAGGGCACCTTGTAGATCATCTCATATGGTTCAAGCTGAACTATATCAAAACACACAAGGAAAATCCTGTCCACTCACTGTGGTAATTAACCCCAGGATATTTGCTGGACTTTGCAATGCCTCTGGCACTTTTGAGCATGACGTGCCATTGGTTGGGAGGAAAGAGCTGGCAGGAGGACAGGAAACAGCACTCTGCCTTCTCTATTTAACAGTCACCATATTTTGTTCATTTTTGTCTGCAGAAACCACTTAATTCAATATGGATACACAGCTAAGAGCAATAAGGAATCAGAATCATATTTTACAGATTAGGCACCGGTGGAACTGAACACTTACATAACTCCAAGAGGATTTCGTGTGTCAGTCTGTGCTTGCCAGAAACAAAGAGCAGGAGAATCTCCAAAATGGAAAGCCAGTGTCCAGTTCAACCATTAAAATCTGGCAGAAGAGCAAAAAAGTTTATACTGGTAAAAACCAGCTGCTAGAGAAAAGAAGAATAAGACACAGGAAAGGAGAGCTGAGCCCTCAGAAACAGCTTTTCAAGTGTCCAGCACAGCAAAAACACATTGAGGAAAAGCTTTTATTATCAGTAGTAAACAACAAACACAGATGATCAGGGAAATGCTGGGATGGGTAGAGAAGTAGGTATGAAGACAATAACCTTGTAGATGAAACACTAACCTTGTGTCAGTCAGGGAATACAAGGTACAGCCTTAGAAAACCACCAGTGAAAATGAAACCAGGCCTGTACAAGCTGTGAAGACAAATAAAAGCTTCTGCAGTCCTATAAAGCAGTAATCTTGCTCAGTGAACACCGTAGGCTTTGAAACACAGGGCAAGCATACAGAACCAGGAATCTCAACGACTTCCTTACATCTATGCTCACCAGGGAGATCGGAGGAAGCAGGAATAATTTTGCTGCATGTAAACAGGGGAGGAAGAAAATAATTAGCAAGTGAGGAAGGTCAGAAAGGAATTAGATCAGTCAAAAAAACTCCAGATTCAGGACTTGAAAAAATAAGACATTTTCAATATTTTCATTGATGCTAGCTAGGGACTAGAGAGAAATTAATCTGACCTCCCCTGTTTTAAGATGTTAACAAGGGAGGAACCATGAAAATACAGCCCTTTACAAAAAGGTTCACAGGTGTTTTCCAGTGAAATCATTAGCTGATTTTGCGATCTCATAATTAATGAGATACAAATTAACTATTTTGTTTCTTTAATAAGTAAGTAATTATATCTCATTGCAAAAAGCTTCAGAAGAATAGAGGTTTTGTGTCCAAATGAAGTTCAGGTTTTTCCCCTCAACGGTTTGGCTGCTGTTGTTTCAGAAAACTGGTCTTTAACAACCAACCCTCCTTTCAGCTGGAGGCTGCAGGGAAGTCGCAAATCCACAATGATGATATCAAATTGTTGCTATGAAAACAAAAGCCATGCTACAGATTCAATACCAGCAGTTTTCCAAGATTCAGGAGAGGGCAAGAAAGTCTGTGGAAGTGACAAATCTTACTTGAAATCATGTTCTTCATAAACAAGCATATGAAACAATAGAACATAACACTGTCACTGTTAATTGGAGACATGTGAATATTTTTAATCTTGAGGCCTCACTAAAATGCATTAACTGCTATGAAATATGACAGAGTCCTGGTCTGTCTTTTTGTGGGGGAACATGAATACCATCAAACTTGTGCTAGAGTGCTACAAAAGAAATGTGCTTTGCATATTGGATCTTATGTCAGATATTGTCTCTGACACACTGACGGCATTTTTTTGCACTTATGCTACAATATGTGAGATTCTACCTTAAAATTTAGTTCCTGTCAACACATGGATTTATATTAATATCACATATTTCACTTAAAATGCATCTCTGAGGACAAATTTGAAAATATGTACCTGGCGTGCCCTGACAGAAAATAAGGATAGACACGATCCTTAAATGTTTTTTCAAAAGATCCATTTGCCTTTTAGTTAAATCACATTTTCACTAGGACTGACTTCTGTCTTTTTTGTTTGCTACTAGCAAAACTGCCTGTATGAATTAATGCAAAATAGAATTCGAACATTGCAAATAACATACATGCTCTGCTTTTTTTCAGCCACCAAAGATAGCAACTGACACTTTTCAAACAAGTTGCTTTAATTTGCTGCACAAAACCTTGTGGCTTGGTTCTGTTGTGCTGTGTGACTTCTCTAACCTTGGTGGGTTTATGTGACATGTAAAACCAGATGTATAAACCCAAAAGAAGGAAAAAAGCATTTTGGCAGATATATGGAGCAGTAAGCAGTGCAGTGTCTGCTCTGATGGACTACAGAATGGTCAGAAACAGGGTGTGTAGAGCTACATCCCACCAAAACAGCACTGTTACCCAGAAATTAGGACAAGGTGAGGAACTTTCCCTGCAAACTTTAAGGACTGTTGGAGTGAAACAAATCATTGTTTCATAGCAGATTTGTTGTGGGGCTAGAAAGACACTGTGAATGTTCACTTTTTCAATACTGATGTTCCTATCACTCCCAACATATCTTTCAACCTCTTCATAATGATGGAACAGACTGTATAGATTTACCTTCAGAAACACCTTGTTGCCATAAGTAGGTCCCTGAGAAGAATAGTTTTTGTGTGCTGAACACTTCTGCTCCTGTTTGAATATTTGCAGGCTTTTAGGAGTTTCAGTAAGAATGTGGTGAGCAAGACAAAAGTGGTCTGTTGTAACTACATCACATGCAGAGCCTCGTCCTTTCCCTCCTCTGCATTGTTTTCTAGACAGTGTTTCAAGGACTTCAGCAGTAAAGCTCACTGGGTTTCAACAGGCTGGACAGAGCACCAAAGCTAGGCTTTGATGGTTTTCATTTATATGATAGCTGTTCTCCACGCTGCAGTAGTATCAGCACTGTCAGATACTATTGCCACTTGGGTTTGAACTTCTCCTTGTCAGTAAATGGTCTAATCAGCATGGCAAGTAGCTGTGTGCTCATAACAAAGCAACAAATTATTATCATTATTGTTGCTTTTGTTATTATTATTATTATTACCATTATTATCATCATCATCATCATGGTTATCATTATTATAATCATCAACACCAACTGAGAAGTTGTTAAAAACGTTAGTCTAATTAAGGTGAGGAAAGTTATATTTTCTGAAATTATTGGAATTCTTTACCAGTTAAAGTATGGGGTAAAAGCCCCTCAATCTGAAGGCATATTCTGCAGTTGCCAATTTTGCCAACCATGCCATTGGTGAATATTCCAGGAAAGTATTTTAGCATCTTATAATGGAAAAAAATACTCAGAATACACATGGACTGGAAAACTTTATTCCATGTGCTATGCACACTACTCATCTTGCTTTTCTGAGAGTTTATTTATTTATTTATTTATTTATTTACCAGTAGCCCTCAAATCACAGAATCACAGAATCATTAGGTTTGGAAGGGAACTCTGGAGATCATCTACTCCAATTCCCTTGCCAAGAGGGGTGTAGCCTAGAGCAAGTGACACAGGAATACATCCAGGTGGGTTTTAAATGTCTCCAGAGAGGGAGACTCCATGACCTCCCTGGGCAGCTGTTCCAGTGCTCTGCAACCCTCAATGTAAAGCAATTCTTCCTCTTGTTGAGGTGGAACTTGTGTTTTAGTTTATGGCCATTACTCCTTGCTCTGTCACTGGGCACCATTGGAAAGAGTCTGGCACCTTCCTCTTTGCACCTGCCTTTGAGATATTTAAATGTACTGATGAGAAAATCTATTAACTGTTGGCTCAGCTAGTACCTTAGATTTGGTGAGGACCAAATGGGTACTAGTTTTGCAATATCCCTGTCTATATGCATAAAGTACAGTAACAGTAAAGCCTTTTTTTCCTCCCCCCACAGCTACTCAAAGTGTAAGCATCTTGACAAGCTTTGGAAAAGATGCAAATCTATCAGAAACTGCAGTTCTGCCTAGTCAGAAGTGACAAAACAGCCAGGCTCTGATTCCTGGAGAGTATTTCCCCATTACAGCTGTCCTGACAGGATCCCATAAGAACAAGCATCAGATCTATGGGAGATGCAAAATCAACCAATAGATATATGGAGAGAATACAGCGCATGGAAATGTGGTGAAACCTTGTAACTATTAAATAAAAGGCCTGTGCAATTTATTTTAACATTTAATCTGCAGAAGCGTATTCAGCTGTACTAATTTCTCCCAAAGCTTTGCATTTAAGAGTATGTGTTTAACATTAAGTCAGACTTTCCAATGCCAAAAGCAAAAATTGACATGATTTCCAGATGTAGATTTTAGTAGATCATGTCTCGGATAATTAAGGGCTGTCAGATCTAGTGGGTTAATAATTGAAGCTGTATAGAACACAATTTATTGTCAAACAATACCAGACCCTCACTGAAAAGCAGAAATCACATCTCTCTAACACAGGCTTTTCATTCTGGGAATAAGCTTGGAGGTATGGATTGAAAACATCATATTTCCCTTCCAAATGGAAAAGTTAAAACAAACGAAAAGCAGTTCCCTGGAACACTCTTTATATGTGCTGTGTTATTTGTCTCCCCACCTTCCCGTGTTTGCTTCTTGTTTTCTTCTGGAAAACATGTACAGATTACGCAGTTTCCCTAACCTACTCTACTTAGAGGAGACAGACCTGAACATCAACTGTTTGTATTCAGCTCAGTGCTGCTCAAAATAGTTTATAGTTGAGAATAAACTGAACCATCAGAAATAGGATCTCAATCCTTTGAAATGTCAGCAGATCAAGTTCACTGCACAAGCAGGAGCTGAATTTTCAATCCAGAAGGCTGCATCATTGTCAAAAGCTCAAGATTATTTAGGTGAGCTGATTTACTAACATGGCAACTAACGAGATTTGTGCTCCAAAGCTTGATTTATACTTTAGATTCATCTTGTCAGACCGGCTGTAAATAATATCTGCTAAGAGCAACATTTTACATGGTCCATTTTCAGTTTGCTCAGATTGCTGAGAAGCCCACAGTAAGTCATTTCAAGCATCAGACTCAAACTCTGCTTTGTCCTGGGCCACCATGTAGGAAAGCTAAAAGAATAGTGGCAAATGGGATGCTGGGGGCTGGCAAGAACCTGACCCAGCATCTGCAAAGGCTAAGCTGGTCTCCCAGTTCAGGATATCCCTGTTTATCTACTTTGCCAGTCAAACAGGCCCATGGATGGAAAGAACCAGACCAGTGGCTGATCTCCCCTCCTTCTCTTCACTGACATCCAGGAGCAGGATTATCTCATGCTGATAGCATTAATTCATGGCAACAAAGTGCAAAATGGTCCTTAACTACAGCAGGTCTTTGGTTTTACCCTAAGAGAGAGAATAAAATGCACACAGCCTTCTCTCAGTCTGCCCTAAAAAAAAAAAAAAAAAAAAAAAGGTGACTTGGACAACTTTGACACATCAATGCTGAAGATAAATCAGAGAGCAGAGAAAGGTAAGAAAGGGCTCTTGCTTTCCAAATCCTGTCAGGGAGCTTCACAAAGTTGTTCTTTCACAGCATTCACACCTTTAATCTTTTATTGTTGACTAGATCTGAATATCACAATGAAAAAAACAAAGAAGTGTTGAAGAATCTTTTCATTTTTTCCTTTTATATTCTAACTTTAAAAGTTGTTGGGAATATTAATGAATGAATTAAATAGAAACACATTTTAGAAAGAAGGCAGTGTGTTTTCACTAAGGGTTGGAAGTACAAGTTGCAGTTCAGGTACATAACATGAACTTCAAGTAATGATCTGCAGACAGCTTCCCACAGGGAAACCAGTGCCACCTATAACAAAGCCAGTTTGCTACATGCTTTTCTGTCTCCAACAGGCTTGAAGTTCATCAGAGCACAAACAGAAAATGCAGCAAGGACAGACAAAATTCCGCAAATGGCAGCATTTTAAAAGGCTGCATGTCTCAGAACATGTCCCCCTTTCCTTTTGGATCCAGTAGCCAGCTGGGTTAAGCACAGGGAGTGTCTATGCTCCATTTTCATACCTGCACTGGACTCAAGTTTCCATAAAGAGATGTCTCACGTCTTTGGATGGGTGGCTTCATTTCAGCAGTGGCAAGGACAGGTCCTGTATGCAGCTGCTGGATGCTGCCAAGCTGCAGCAACCCAAGACAGGAGGAGCTGTGTAACCTCTAGAGTCTGTCCCCATGTAATTAAAAGCAGAGTTGGGGCTCAGCTTCCCAGCATCTGCTCTGCAGCAGCCCCACACCCCACAACAGCTTCCCTAGCAAAGCTCAAATCCTTAGTACAAAGGAGTCATTGAAAAGCAAACCATTTTAATCTGTGGGGTAGAAAGAGGTTCTGCAGCCAAGCTGAAAATTCTTGCTCTTTAGTATTGATTGAATGGTCATTTGTTATAATGATGGCTAAAACAGTCAAGCAGATGCTACAAATATTGCTGTTTTGATTTATAAATGTAGAAAACTGCTTGTCTGCTTGTCATAGAAAAATGCAAAACTTCACATCCTCTGTTCTCCAAACTCAGTTATCCAGGTAGATTTTCTGGGGTGTTTTTCCTTTTGCTTTTTGTGTTTTATTAACAGAATATTTCACAGACCAATGGCAAATTTGTGAAGGCTAATGATGTGGTGCCATGTGTCTACCTCAGATCTCCACCTCCAGTGCTAGGGAAGATAATAACCCAGGATAACTCAGCAGACTTGCTAACTTACCATGTCAACAGGGAATGTTTATCCTGCACATGCAGGATCAGTTTTACCTCAAGAGGTTTGGCACAGAAGAGCTGATAAATTCACAGCATGTATTCAAAAGCTGCTTTCAACAAAACATTTCCACTTTTATTCTGGTGATGCTCAGATGTGGCTGAAGAAATCTCCACAAAGTGAAAGAGAAGATGGGGCCAGGAAGTACAGATTAAAGAGAAATCATGAATTGTGCTTGATTTTTTCAGCTGCATCAAATATCAAGGGCTTGCTCATTGCACAGTGGAAGGAGGCAAATGAATATAACATGGACAAGGTCTGGACAATAGTAATGAGGGTGACTATAGCTAATAAAAGGGGGCAGTACAAATACAAGTAAGCAAATTAGCATATGGAAGGTAAAAGCACCATTTCAACATGCCACACTGACAAAATTACCCCAGAAAATTGAATGTAGAGCTCTAATTGATGCAATTGAGAGAGACAGTGAATCTAATCTGAGTACTTAATGACTATGATGGGAGCATCACAATGTAATTGCAATGTACTTTTTTTGCCACAGTGTATCATCACACCACCTCTGTTCCAGAGGAACAAATACATTTATTTGAATAGAAGCACTTAGATCCCCAAATCCCTTTGTTTCATGACAAAACCTGCACGCCATCTCCCGTCAAGGAGCTGCAGTTTTGGATACCTGTGGTTGTAGCACTGTGTTTGTCTTGGGATCTGTTTCGTATCTGTGCCTCTGTGCTGCCAAAATCGTGAATTTACTTAATTTGTTAACTTTACTGGTCCAGAGAGAACTATGGGGGCTGTCCTGCAATGACATCATATTTCTTCCCCAAATGCAGCCCTTCATGTGTTAAAAAACTACCTTGGTTGACATACTTGATGCCAAACCTCCTCAGTGAAGATGGAAACTGATTTTTCCCATTCCATCATTTAAACACTTCATCTATCATTTTCATAATGTGCAAAATGACAACAATACCAGTCTCCTTCCCAAAGGCATCATTAGACCCAGCTCACTAGTTTCCTCTAAGAGATTCCCCAGATTAGAGTAGAAAAATGTGTTGTTGTTGTTACTATTATTATTAATTATTATTATTATTTCACCACTATCAAGATGTTGCATAAAGTTGTAAGACAGCAAAAAAAAGTAAGGAAGAAGCAATACACTTCTCTTGGGTATCTTTTTCTTTTCTTTTATATACTTTCTGTAACTGGTCCTGTCTCTGTGTAGCAACAGGCCTGCTGCTACAGTCCTGTGACACGTTACATTACTAGTGAAGAGATGTGGTTGAAAATACCTTGTTTCTTGCCATACTTTTCAATGGAATTTCTTCCCCCTCTCTTATAGCAACTTGCTAAAGATTGTTATTGTTCCCCTCAGGGGAAATAAGAAAGAAAAAGCAAGTCCTTCCCTTTTTTTCTAGTTTTTTTTTTTTAAGAGAAGTGGTTAGCTTTTTGAAAGGATGTTAAGACATTCCTGAATTATTTCTGAGAAAGTGCTTTTTTTCCAATTAACTTGCTATTTTTTCCTTAAAAAGGATTTTCCCTGAAGAGAACTCTTAAAATAAACATATAAATTGAAGAATTTTAAACATTAAAAATGTTTAACCTGTTTTGCTGAGCACGTATGTTATGAGCTACTGTTAAAATCAGCAGCATGTGTCTGTAACGCTGCATGCTATTTTTCATTAAACCCATACATGCATTGCAAGTCGTTTCTGATGATCAGTGGTTGATCTTCCAAAAGTTTTTGTATATAAAATTAGGGGGAAAAGTAAAATATAAGGACAAGGACCCCTCAAGATGAGTACCGCAACCATTCCCAGCAAAAACTGAAGTTGAAACAAGGGTTTCCAGCAGAATACAGGCATCAATAAACAGAAACAGCCTATTTCCATGGAAACAGCTCATCTAAAACCTGGACAAAGAAAGCATGTGAGTGCTTACCTGACTGTGTGTCATCTTTAAAATGAAGTTGGTGAGGTGAAGTACTCTCTCATGGAATCTGGCTGGCTCCCTGGAGCAGAAGAACTGTGGTGCCCAGCTGAAGGCAAGTCGTGGCACATGGCCCAAGTTTAGGACGGTGGATGGATATCTGCATTCCAGTGTCCTAGGCCCATGGAGGGTAGGAATTAAGCTGTTACTGTAAAAGGCATGCAGCACTAGCAGTATGGTTTTGTACTGTCCTTGGGATTCGGGACAGGGAAACATGCTTGAAAGGTGTATTCATCACTGCAAATCAGCTGGATCACTTGCCTTAGCAATTTTATCCAATGGATAGGGAAAGGTGCACCTGTATTTATCACAGTTTAAATGCTACTGGCACCTGGAGTGAAGATGACCAGTGTGTTTGAACAATACATTTCCTATTAGCACTTTTGTAATTTCCCCCTGAACTGGAACTTTTCTGCAGAGCTAGAGAAAACAGAGCAAATATAACTCATATTGCAAACGTAAGTACATGCTGTGTTAGAGGGGGAAAGAATGCACTTCTCCTGGTGTTTAGACTAATCTTCAGTTTGTAAGAGGTTATATAGGAAGTTTGCAAGAGATGGGTGCCAGCAGAACCAGCTTGGCAAGGGAGGCAGGCGTTCCTGTAAAAGCCCTGTGGGGGGCCTGGTAAAAATGACCTCAGATTTGGCCAAGCGAGGAGTCTTTGAGAAGAGCATTTTGCATACATGTGGCAATGTTTTTTTTTTTATTATCTAACAAAAGCATTCAGAGTGAATATAAGCTGCTCTCCAGCATGCACAAGCAGCTAGCTGGCAGGCAGGCTGAGCATTCACACCTTCTGAGGTACATACTGAGTGAGCCATATTCTTCTTTTATTCACTGCTTAATAAAATGCACATAAAGTGCTCCACTTAGACTCCTGCAATGATTGAAAAATCTGGTTAAGCAAGTTTTGGGAGCACTGTGATGATTTAGAGGTTGCTGCAGGACCAGAAATCTCAGAAGGCCCTGCTGTTTTCTCTCCAGATCTGCTAAGTGCAGGCCTGCAGTCAACTCATATTAAAGCAGTAGGAGGTGAGAATCCTCATCCTCTTTAAAAGCAGAAAATACCAGGAATGCCCAACATGAGGCCTCAAGACCACAAACTGCAGGATTCAGGCATGTACTCTGTCATTATCTGAATTCTCCTTGTGGATTACTGAGATTGCCAAGTGTCCAGGATTTTAGCTTGCCGTAGCCTTTGTGCTAAAAAGACTTTTTTTTTTTCCCACTTCCATGCTGGATGAACCAGAACATGACTTAATCTTTGTGAGATTCATTTTGGATCACTATGCTCTTGATTATGTAATTTGTCAAGATGTACTACTTAAGGAAAACAGGTGCTCAGTACAGCCTCTCACATCAGAGTTTAGCAGCCAGTTTCCTAATGCATGCACCTGTTTTGTATCAACTGAAGGCGACAAAAAAAGTGATGCTTCCATTTTTGGGCCCAGTTTGAAGTGTCCAAGGCAGTTTTTTGCAGCTGACTGGTTCTCAATGTCCAAGCTGCAGATGACATCTGTGTGGGGAAATAGGAAGGGAAGGATGCTTCCCTTGGGAGGTGCTTTGGGAAGGAGGTTGTTGTAGGTGCTGAATCCTCTGTGTGTGACCACTTTAGGGTGTTGAGATTTTGCAGTTCCTAATGACTCTCTGGGCACCCAACAACCCTGATTAAGTATATTTATATTTCCAGTGCTGTGTCCTTTTCTTGTAACAGGGAAGGCCAGAAAGACAAAGGACCTGATCTCATCTGCTTTCCAGCATGTGACAACACCTGGCAGTGCTAGGACTCAGAAAGGGATGGAGAATCAGTATATTTGGAGGTTATTTTCACAACTTACACCAGGCTTTCAGATGCTTCCTGACCAAGCAAGCTGCAATGGAAACAGACTTTCATAGGTTTCCAAGAACTCTCCATAGATGTGCAAGCATTATCTCCATTTGGCTAAGAGAGTAATTCTGGGGCACTCAGAGACTAAAGATGCAGTCCAAAGCAGTAGTGGCTGTTATTACTATTTGTTTTCATATTGTATCACCTTCAATGATGACCCATTCTTAGGTCAGTTCCGTAGTCACTGCACAGTTACAAAACTAAATGACAGTTCATGCACAAATGAGCTCAAAACCCAAGTAAGAGCATGTTTTAACAATAACTGTATTCAGAACTTCTGTCTTTCCTGGTTAGCCAGGAAATGAGGCTTTTTTTGCCTCTGTCAAAGGCCTGGCAGGAGTCATCCTTCATTTGGAAACATCCATAACAAACAGCTCTCCCTGACACTGACCACAGACAGTACAGAAAAAAAAAAAAATGAACCTGGTTGCCACATTTAAAGTTACTTTGGGGTGCAGGGAAGCATCAGCCTGCCATGCTTAGCACCCCTGGGGATGGTTTTTTGAGCTCTAAACCCTGAGCTGCCTCAGGCTCACCTCTGCTTTCACCTGTCCAGCTATGATGAGGACAGGGCAGGGAAAGGAGGAGGAAATTTATCTAGTGCCTGCAAAAAGCACTGTATTGTTTTTACAGAAAAAAAAAAAAGCAGAATTCTTAATGTTACCAGATATTTATACTATCACAGGCAGGATGATATCTCAGCATATGTGTGCATTGTGCCAAAAAGACAGACAAAAAAGAAATCCTAGGTGGCCTTGAAATTACAGAGTGTGTGCTGCAGGAGCTTTTAAATTCCTGTGCAAGATACTTCAAATCCTGAACAAAACCATGTCTAAAAATAGGCCCATAAAAGATATATGATGGCATTGCTCTGTGTGAGTTCATGTGCATTGGACAAACATGAGAATCACCAAGCAAACTTTAGGTTTCATGCAAGATGCTCACAGTCATTTACTTTTTGTGACTGATCCAAGTTCCACTCTTACCCTGAAAGAGAAAACATTGATAGATCCTAGAGCAAAGCAATTGTTTCAACAAAGTAAATTGAATCCAAACATGAAAATAAGATGGAAGACCTATTTTCCAGAGTTGTAGACGCACCTAATTAGAGCTCTCAGCTGCAGACTCTAGAGATTCTAAATGAATGGGAATGACATATCACTAGAAGTAAAATAATATGAGCAGGAAGACATGGCGTAATTTAGTTCTAACAGATTATGTGAAGCTATGTAAAGATTATACCAACAGTTAAGTGAGCTGAAACTCTACCAGTGCAACCAGAAATGTTTAAGCACACTGCTGTCCTCCCAGGCACTGTAAAATTGCAGTGTTGCTGAATAATAGCATAACTTCCCATATGTAAGCCAGCTGGTTTGCACAAATGTTTTAAAGTGCTTGTGACCAATACTTTGCTGTGGTATGACAAGCTTGCAGTATCTGACAGATGAGAGCTGCAGACTTGCAATGCAACCAGCCAGTGCAATGAAAAGTTTTCAGATCTTGAATGGATATTTTTTTCTTGCCCACAGTTTATTGAGAGCACTATAATCTGTGAGGAGCTATCAACAGTAACACTACACTTATGGGTGTGATATGATCTCTCTTGCAGCTGGCTTTGGTACAGGACTGAGATCTGGTTCTTGTGAATGCAAACAGAGGCTGTTCATGATTTAAAGTGTACATAAGACAGTGGGCAAAGGAGACAAAGAAAAGATGAATACCCTTTTGACAGATATTTTGATAAAATTCGGATGACTGCTATAGGAGAGACACCTAAAATGACTGTCTTGTGATACTTTTCCATCCTACCTACCCTAACCTCCTAGATATGCAGTAAAGACAACAAACAGCTGTCTGCCAGGATGATGATGATGATAATGTTACAAGGTGCAGGCAACAATGCAAAGAATGGCTTGCCTGAAATCTGCCTGAAACAAATGTCCAACAAGAAAAATATGGGGTAGCCCCTGATTTCTTCTGAAAAACAACTAACACTCAAAGTGGATGGAGTGCTGTCACAGACATAATTAAGAGGAAAAATTTTACCGAGAAGGAAGAGGAAAGTAAGTAGATGTAGCTTCAGTCCATTTTAGAGGGATGACCTAAATAACAAAAAAAAAGGAAGGTAAATTAAACTGGAGCTAAAGTCTAAAGGAGAAATGATGAGCTGACCTATAATTAATAGACTAATATCTTTTAAAGGCAAGAGAGACCAAATAATCATCTACTGTGATGTACTGCTCTAGTGCTCTGAGGAGGACAGGATTCTGAGAGTTTTGACATTCTTCTTTTTTTAGTTAAGACCTAAAGCTGACTATTTGAAAATACTCCATAAGAGAAAATGCTGAAAAGGCTTGTCTGAGTTCAGGAAAATGGACAAAAAAGAAAGAAAATAACAAAATAGTGGAAATTTTGTCTGCATCACCAATATTATTTAAAAAAAAGAGAGTATCATAGAATGTAGAAAGAAATGCTTTTCAGGATGAAAACTGACATTTGGCTTTTAAAAAAAAATTAAACTATAAAATTTACAATTATGAGGAGTTTTTTCCCTCTCAGAGAACATGTGTGAAATGAGCTTATTTTCACAGCCTTTGGGGTTTTTTTGATAGTAAATTTTCCCATGAAGAAAGGTGCTACTCAGATTCTTCTAGGCTCACCTTTTTGCATGTAGGTCAGACTGACCAATTCTGCCCAAAGCTCATATTTTTCAGCTGTGCAAAGGTAGACTTTAAAAAAGATATCTGGTCAGGGCAGAAGAGCACTGAGGGATAAAAAATTAATTGTATTTTCACCATGACACTGAAAGACTATGAATCAAATGCTTAAGAAGCAGCCCAGGAGACCAAAGGGATCAAAAAAAGACTGACCAAAACAGGGAAAATTGTATCCAACCTCTGCAGGCTTTTCAAGAAAAAAAGGTACAGATCAGAGGACAGTAAGGCACTCAACCAGGTTGCCAAGAGAAGAAAGGTTATGCCATGATGAGTCAAGGAATATAGCCCTGGGATGGTGCAGAATTCCCGAAGAGTGTGAGTTTGTGGTTAGTGGATTTTTACCCCCTCTGTCAAAGACTGGCAGCAATAACACATCCATAAAGTTGTGGAGGTAGCTTTTGGATGTGAGTGCTGTTGAATGCCCAGAGCAAGCCGATGCAGCGGGTGATGGGAAGCAGGGTCAAGAATTACAACACTGAAAGCCAGGTCATGTAAGGATCCATTTTGTAAACAGGACACCTCAGGAAGAGGTATTACAGCAGCAAAGCTAAAAAAAGCTAACCTGTTTTACTTTGCACATAAACAAATGAGGAGCACCCACGCTGATACTGCACCTACATGGGAGAGTAAGAGAGGGCTTTTTAACTCCTAATCCTTTTAATGGGATTACTGTTACATACACAACTGTGCACCTCAGCTGCACAGGGTTTTCTGTAGATTTGGAAAGAATTTTAAAAGTTTTTTTGCATTCAGCCATTTTTCCAAGTTGCTTAATGCAATAAGAAAGTAACCAAACCAAACCAAACAAGCAATCAAAACAAACAAACAAACAACAAAAAAAGTGAAATGTAAAAAATTACATTTGCATAGTGGAGAATTTAGAGGAGTGATGGTTCTCTAGAGTCCCTCTGGTTTTGACCCATGCTATAATTAATTACAGTATAAAATGTCTTCCAGAATAAGTTCAATCAGGTTAGAAAATGTCAGTTGCTCACCTGTGCATTCTAAAGAAGTGTCTGGGTTGTGCTTTTAAAGCTACATGAAAACAAACTCAGCTAGAAACTTTTGCAATTCAAAATATTTAGCTGAATGACAAGGAAACTAATCCTTGGTTTATTATTAGATAAAAGATTTCTGAACATCCTAGATGTTCATATTTTTCTTTTGCTTTTTTAATGCAGTGCTACACTGAAAAATGACTTTGTCAAAAAACATAGCTGAGTCTTTTGGAAGTGAGAAGTGGTTGTTGAAACACAAAACAAAATGCCTCAAAGAGGTCTAATGTTTGGAGATGTGTGCTCTGATCTTTCTCTTTTCCACCCCCTTTGAGGATGGCATCAAGTCTGATGTCCAAAAATTGAGGTGCTCAGAATCATTAGCTTCCCCTGAAACACCAAGGAAAGAGAAGCTGGCTCAGGTTATCTGTCCTTGGTGCAAAATCATTTAAAACCAAAGGTTTATTTCAGACCTTGACATAAGTTTTGCTACTCCCATTAGCTCCAGGGCATGAACAAAGCAGTGGGAGAGTGCTGTGGAGGCACTGGCTTCTGGTATACGTGTTACTGATTGAGCACACTGCAAAACAGCCGAGGCACTTCTGATTTTGACTCCTGGTCCTGTCCTGTCAACCGAGACACCAGGAAGCACACATCACCAGCAGATTTGTTAAACTTGTGGCTGGTACCTCAGTGGAGATTTGCTGGCAATGACATTAACTTCCTGAAGGCTATACTTTAACCATGGGACCAGATGGTCCCATCCCTCGTGAGATGTGGATGGCAATAGCCTCCCTTTCCAACTCTGAAAGTCAGATCAAGTAAATTAAAAGTAGGACTGTGGAGGAAAGCACAGAGTATTCCTGATCTTATGTGGAGGAAACCAGCATCCTAGAACATGCCAGTGATTGCATCCACAAGGCAATTAGAAGCAGTCTGTGAGACTTGTTGGAAATTCATTACTCACGCTGATGTGTGAAAAGGAACAAACAAATTATTCACTGGGACCAGACTGCTATCAAGGGAAGCAGCTGAGGGAAAGGAATCCTTTCACTTGTAAAGGGAGCACTTGTGACGCAGGATTACTAAGATACAATAAACATAGTGCTCCAGAATGCTATTTTGACAGATCCAATTTTTGGAATGAAATCGCATGCTAAGTGGCATGCTTAAGCAGATGCTGGGTGAAATCAAATTAGGGCTGGATTTAAATGATACTTTGAAATTATTTTAGTAGTTCTTATTGATTAGGAAATGTAATTTTACAAGACGATACTGTGCATAATCAAAATGCACTCATAAAGAAAAAGGTCAGGATATTACTGAGAAATGGTCTTTTATTTTTGCAGTAGTTAGTGAAGAAGACTGAAAACAGTAAAAGTAAGCATTTTTTCCAAAGCATGGGCTACAAGGCTCCCTTAATTTGATGTTGGCAAATTTAAGATAATTTATTCAAACCACCAGGAGCTGCATGCCTCTTCCCTTTCTGTGTACATTTCTGCTGATATAGCTGTGAAATTTTATGCTATTATCTTAAATATTTTTCTGATTTCATCTTATTAGGGGGGAGATAAATTGTGTTTCATCACTTTTTGTACTGAACAGTCATCTGATGAATGTATGTGTCTTCATTTTATTAATTTTGAATAATTAATGCCCCCAAACTGGAAGTTATCCCATGTTACAAATCCACTTAATAGGTACCCCAGTCAGAGCAGCTCTGATTTGCAGGGACACAGCAGGAGGAGCAGCAACATATAGGATGGATCCCTGTGCAACCCCTTTTCTGTATTTGTGCTCATGTACCCTAAATTTCAGCTGGCATCTCACAGATTGTATTTCCCCACTGAGGAGGAGAAGCCATAACCTCTGCTGAGGGAGTCCTAGGAATCAATCCATGATGGGAAAAATCCAGGCAGTGGTACATTCTATTGAGTTTAAACTGGCCTGAGAGAGACAGTCCACCTTCCACTGGCAGAAAAAGTGGCTTTCACAGGTTGCTAGTGAAAGAAAGCACAAAACAAAAATGCTGGGAAAAATGAATTCTGAACTTTCAGAAATTTTTCACCTAGATGGGTTCTACTCTGTCCCCCCAAGTAGTATGGAAACATCTCATTCAGTAACATAAAAATATTTCATTTTGATAATAGCTGAACTATATAATTTATTATCAAAAGTATATGCTGTGTACATGTAATGAAGGAGGTGTGTAAATTCAATATTATCATGCATATTTTATTAAGCCATGCAAGCTGAAACAAACAGAACTGGAAAAGTAGAAACAAAACACATTCACATTATTGAAATGAAACATTCATGCGTTTTCCAAACCAAACAAGAAAATAAAAATGGTTCATTTAAACATTTTCCTGTCAAAAACCCCCAAAACATCCCTAAAATTGACATCCTCCCGTGAAGTGTTCTGATTTAAAAAACTGTTATTCTCTGCTGAGGAAGAAGTGTACTCTTTTCTAGAATGGAGATCAGTCCTCACAGCTATGACTTAGTCCCAGCCTCTCCCCTCCCATTTGGAGATGCAGGCTGAGATGATAGCAACGTCCTTGTCAGACGTCCTTGTTAAAATGGTACATCTGGACTGGTCAGGCTGTGCACCCAGCAGGCCCTTTGCAAACAGCACAAGAAGGTATCTGAGCATAATGCAATGGTAAATTAAAATGACTGCAGGTGATAGTGTTTTAACTGCTCTGGAACTACCTGGCACTAGTGAGCAGAATCACATCCACTCCAAAACACGTTTCTTCCAAGTTATGGAAATGGCATTTTCTGTTTCCTGACTTGAAAGCACCTTGCACCCTAAGAGAAAGTGATAAAGACCTGTATGTTTGTATTGATGCTTGTTCAGCTGCTGCACCCTTGAAATTAGTCTCCCCCAGCCATGTCCTACCAGCTTTGTTTCCCCCTCCTCTTGGCTCATTAACACCAAGTGATAAAGTGATATACCTGATCAAACATCCAGGCTGACTGTCTGAGAGAAAAAGTTACTTTGTTCCTCCTGAGAGTAAATTTCTCCTAGATTTATCCAGAGAAAAAAAGTCAGCTGAATAAAAATAAGTAGGAGTGCATCTGACAACTATTTGTAAGAGCTCCATAAATTCACTTATTTCCTATCACTTAGTGCACTTCAGGAATGGGAAAGATGAATGTGCTTTCCTCTCCATCTGAGGGGGCTTGTAGCTAAAATTAAGAGGGTATTATTGCTGAAGTCTAATTACATTCTTTAAAATATGCTGATAAAAGCAGACAAGGAATTCTTCTAAAACTTGATTCCACCACTGGCTCTTTTATCCATGCTAAAACCAGTCACCAAATAAACAAAATCTGGTGAGAATAAGCTTCACATGATAGCATTTTTGCCACTCTTCCTAGCAGGAAATGTAATGAGAGGGAGGAGCAGAAAAGTAGGAAGAATTTTAAGAGTATTTTTTGTACAATTGAAGTTTACATTTTGGTGACTTTTTTCCTAGTTGAAGAGCTTTTTCATTTCAGTAACAGTGGCTTACAGGGACTAGCTGGGTTCATTTCTTGCTAATCTTCATCTGGTTACTGCACCTGAAGTTTCCTTTGACCTCTCTTTTTATTGTCCACAGGTGTGATCAGACCTTAAGCAGTTTGGGACCAGGGCAGCCCCTCTCCTTGCTGCCCTATAGCACATGAAGACTCTAGTCTCTGACTAAGGCTTCCAGGCACCATTGGAGTATGGTAAGTCATTTCCACAGCATTTGCCACCTGGATAGATGGGATTCTGCATGTTCATTTGCTTGAGCCTTTATTCTTTGCACTCGTTGTTCTCAGACATACCTGGGGAGCGCACAGAAGTTCACCTCTTTTTTACCTTCTCTTTTTTTTTCCTAATGAGATGTTTCTTTGACCTTTAAACACTAGTGAAGGCAGATGACAATGTGCACAAAATGCTTGTCTCAATTGTTTTGAGTGATGTGACTTCATTATGAAACTTCTTTCAGAAGCTTAATTACTCCCAGTGCTGCATTTACAGCAAGGGGAAGGAATCAAATGCGACAACGAAGGGAGTTCAGTGGTTTTGATCTTATTTTCTGAAATGGGGCGATCTCATGCTCTCACCATTTATTAATACAGATCATTTCCTCCCATTTCTCACAATTGAACTGAGTCGCTGTTTGCATGCTGATGGGGCAAACAAGTGGGGAGCTGCGTTCGTCACTGCCTGATAATGGATGAGAGCTGCTTGTTCAGAGACAGGCAGTTCCTCTGGAGGCCCTGTGATTTGCCAGAATATATTACATTTTTCCAAGATTATTGCAAAGCAGATGATTAATATTGCATGCTCAAATGGCCTTCTCAAGGACTGAGCGGGGAGTGTGGGGGGACTAAGGGAAAGCCTCAGAAGACTAATTTCCTATCTGCACATTGTGATAGAAATGCATAATTGCAAACAGTGCTTTGTAACTTCCCAGTATAAAAGAGGCAAGCCACTGAGCAATGTGTAGCCAGAGGAAATATGTCTTCAGCTGACAAAACCTGCAGAGTCCTGTTGAAATCAATGTGGCTCCACTGGTTTGCATCAGTGAAGAATCTTGCCCAAAAAGATTACTAGGGAGATGAAGCAGGAACATTACCATAGGTGAAACAGTGGTTTTAGCAGGATGAAGAAACATAGTCCTTAAATCAAGGACAGCTTCTGGTGTGGACTCTACAGGATTATGCAACTGGAAGAAGGATGCCTAGAAAATTTAGGTGGTATCTGCTCTGCAGTAGTAAAGGAATGTGCTGCCTCTCAGTCTGAGTGGGAAGGTGAGAAAGAGCTGGTAGCTCTTTGCTGTGGGAGATTTGTATGGGCTGGATGAAGCACTTCTGTTGGTTTAGGGTATCTGTGAAACGTGTTAAAGATGCACCTAAGGCTACATTGGCTTTTGTAGTCAGCAAAGAGCTCTGCAAAGCCTGTAGCAGGGGAATGTAATACTGGTGGAAATGCTTTAATAGAGTTGAGTGGTGTAGGTGAGAGTATAAAGCACTTCTCAGCTCTTGCCTCTCTGGTGTAGCTTGGGCCGTATTTTGGCAGTGCTGAAAAGCAAAGCCTTGTGTAAATGCCCCCACATGACTGAGCTGGGTTTGGATGGACCTTGGGTGGGCTCTGTGATTTTTATAGCAACAGCAGCAGCAGTATGGCTTCTACCTTCCAGGCACAAGAACTTGAACCAAATTCAGATGTGAGCCTAAATAATGTGAGAAAATGTCTAAAATGATTCACCTTCCTCTTCTTTAGCCGTTGCAGGAGCACTTTTGGCAGGCTGCATGTATCATGACTCAAAATCCTGGGAGCACATCCAAACTGGAAATGCTTCCCTCTCCTTCTACTCACATGTCCTCCCAGCTGTGTTCACTGCAGGCAGGTTGTGCTATTCCTGATATGCTCAAGTTTTGATGCCACCTAGTTTTGGCCACTGCTTTCTGTGTGTATTTGTCTTTTATTTCTTCCACTCCCTTACTGCTCCAACAGAGATCCCTGCTAGGATGATACTGCCAATGTTTTCCTACCTGTCAGAGAGAAAAAGAGGGTGTGGTGGTGTGTTGTGCTGGGAGACTCTCGGGTCTGTTATGAGTGCAAAGGCTGCATACTGTGTTTGCTACCCTGAAGAGATCAGCCAAAATCACACTTATATATAGACCTGGATGAATGTACGTATGTCCTTACCAATTCCCTCCTAGCCAGATAGGGTCTGATTACATCTAAGTGTCTATTCAACACCGTTTATATTTCACCTATGCTGCCAGCTCTGAGCTGAATGTAAGGCCACAGAAAGCAGTTCAGCTCTCACAGTTCTTGGTTCTGGATTCTCAAGTAAGGGTTGAAAAAAGGCTGAGTTCACTCTGTGTGCAAGCATACTCTTGTTGGAGCTTTAGTTTGTCCAATTGTGCATCCATTGCACACTAAGTGTATTTCTACAGCCTAAATATGATTCATATCCCCTCAGGCTTCATCAAAGCATGTTGCCTAAAGCAAAATACATTGCTCAAAATTTTCTGCTAAAAAAACTTGTTGCCTCCCTATGTTTGTGAGGAGACTTTCAGAGAGGGTTGGTTTTTATTTTGTTTTGTTTCGTTGCTTCCTTAATTAAAGATTCACTTTTTAGTCCTGTGGGTCCAATTTTGCCACAGAACTATCAGTCCGGACATCCAATTTTTTATATTTTATGCTTAGATTACTCACTTGTTTATTGTCCCAGAAAGGATGCTAAAACTTCAAAAACTACCAAAAAGACCTGGGAATAAACCAGTTGTAGCCGATGATGAGTGAAGAAATCTGTGTAGCCTGGGACCTTTGGCTTCCTGATAGTGTTTTTGTATAGCTAAGTTTGAAAAGAATTTTTTGTTCCCCTTTTAAAAATCCACACACATAAATTGATCACTCTGAGACTGTCGTGTTGCATCAGGAGTAGGACAGTAATCTGGGAGAAGTGTTGGTTTATTTCCTTGCCATCAATTATCTGGTAAATATTTGGGAACAGTGAGCATTTTCAATAGAAGTTAGGTGCGTGAATAGGGGTAGAAAAGGTCATGGCCCAGGTGATTTATCTGTAGGAAATAATTCAGCTGCTTCATAAAACCACTTCTGCATCTGGTCCTTTGATTGCCAAACTATTCATTCTTCCTAATGCATCAGATAAATGCTTATGTGAAGAAACAAAATAAAGAGCTGCTACAGTAGAGCAGAAGGCAGATAATTCAAACATGGAAAAGCTGCGATGTCATGGGAGATGTACATAAGCATCCCTTTGTTCCTTTGTCCTTCTCTTGGCTGTGGGAACAAGCCAAGCCTTAACAGAAATGTGTTAATTCAGTTTCTAAGTTAGCTATTTGGGAAGAGGTTTTGCACTGTTGTGTGGCTGACCCACAGGATGAATTCAAAGTGATATTACAATAAAGGGGGAGGGGGGCCATAACACAATTTCCACGGTGGGTCTGTTCTGTGCAGATCAATAAAGAGGCTTCATCAGTGTCAGCTCACTGGCAGTATGGCATCCAACCCGTGCTACAAACTGCTTGTGAGCTGTGCACATTCCTTGATACTGTGTTTACATAGCTTAATGGAGTTTAAAAAGGTCAAAATCCAGGCAGTGTACACTTTGGAGCATTAACTACATGCAATTGTGTTGCTGCATTTTTAATTGCATCTTCAGAGTACTGGAGTTTTTTCTTTTTCTTTTTTGTTAACTGTGGGGCTTTCTGAGATGAGAACTGCCCCTTTTAAAATGTATGAGTTGCAACAGGGACAACAGACCCTGCAACTGATCTGACAAGAATGCTTTTTTCCTTTGTTTGCAGTGGAGGTAGGTATAAATGCAGTAAATGCTTATCATTCCAGTATTAATGAAGTTAAATAACATTTGTTTCAGAGCTACAGGAAAAGAGGGCAAGGAATGGTGCTGATGGATAATTAAAGACTAAAGTTTGATTTTTGATACCCTAAAGCAACCTCTATTTTATGTTGGTTATCTTGGTAGCTGGCTGAAACATCTTTTGCCTTGTTTTGGACCACATCTTGGGTCCATAAGACCTTTACCAAGCCCTCAGGCTGTTTACCGCTGAAGGGAGAGTCTCAAGCTGGTCAATCACCAGAGGACAGAGCCACATATACTGAGTTACAGCATAAAGGCATCAATTACTTTAAAGAGCAGGTGGGCAGTGTCCTGTGTTTGCTCTGTCTGATCTGAACGTCCTAGAGCTGAGTACACACTGTATATTAAATCCTAATTACGGGATGTGTTATCCTTTCTGAATGACCATGTCCAGCATGGAGGGCACTGCATACAGCAAAATCCCACTCAGTTCTATTAAGATGTTTCTATCAACCTTTTCCCTGGGCCAAAATATTTGGTGTATGAGCTAGTAATGAATCAGCAGCCCACGTAGATAAGACGTTAGCTCATATTTGTTCTTGCCAATAATCATCAGCCCTGTAATTGATTTCCTTCAGTGCAGCCTATGCATAGACTAAGCTGTCAGCTCAGAGAAGTCTGCCATGAAGCCCCTACAGCAAGTCAGACAGAGCCCTGAGTTATCCCAGCAGGTCTGATAAGGAGATACTGTGATGAAGAGGACTTTCTGTGCCACTTATTCTTTTTCTAGCCATCCTCCACCCCCATGGATTTCTGCCATGCTCAGAGCACATGTTTCACATAGGCAGTTGGTGTTGATCTTCCTCTGCTGAGCTATTTTCCAAGTAGAAGTGAAAATGTGTGCATTTATTATCAGTTTCTCATCACTTGTTGCTTGCTGTTAGAGAAACAATTATCTGTGGGATTTGAGTTGTTTATAATATCTGGTCTCTTAGGTCACTGACAAATGAGGGTTCATTTCAGCTCTAGGGTTCTGATTGTGTTACTTTGGTAACTGTGGGAGCAAAAGGCTGCTTTGTCCTTCTTCAAGAAATAGAGGCTGGCTCCCAATTCAGGCTTTTGACAAACTGTCCAGGATTTTTAAGGAGGGTATCCTGCATCCCTTGCAACTTTGCTATGGCTCTGATACATAAAATGTGTTCCTTAAGTGCTTTTTCCTCAGGGAGAAACTGGCTGGGAATAGTCAGGAGAACTGGTTTTGCAACAAGTCTCAAGTGATTCCATGGGTATAACCATCCTGCTTAATCTCACCATGTTCTTGCAGAGGCGTGTGGCTTCCCAGCAGAGCTCATTGTGTGTTTGCTATGTCAGGACTCAGCCATATGATCCAGATAATCCATTTTATGAAGATAACATGAGTCAGCTCATGGCATGACGCCTGCTGTAGTTCCTTCCTCCTCTTCCCCTTTTTATCTCCTGTTGACAAGGTGATATATTTTTGCCAAACGTGGCAAAATGGTGTTCATTGAAACAGGCAGGTCATGCTTCTGCTGGAACATCTATGCTGACTTTTCAACCAAGACTGGAAGGCACCTACTCCTGCTGGGTGCAGTTCTATTCTAATTCTTCCTTCCCCGAATCAGGATAAAACTCCTCATCTCAATAAGACCACACGGGTGGTGCTAATGCCAAGAATTCTTCAATGCCTCTCCTCTGCAAGCCACACCAGGGAACAGGAATGTCACTTCAAAAACATTTTTTTTCTGCTGTCAAGCTGCTGGAGCTTCAAAGCAGTTCCTTGCTGCCTGTGCTTTCATGCAGTTTGATGCCTGTGTTTTTAGGGTTTATACATTAATGTTTGTTTCAGGCAGTCTGCAATAGCTCATTCCACACAGGGCAAAACCCTCTAACAAATACAAGACCTTCAGTTACTCTGGCTTAATTCTGTTCAAAACAATTGTTACAATACAAGATAAGAGAGATCATTAGTTCTTCGGGTTCATGAGATGGCAGGAATTAAGAGAAGTTGCTCTGCTGCCCTGTGAACTAGTGTACACAGAGCACTAGAGAAGGGCAGGGGTAAGAAATGGGCTTTTCTGAGCTGTTCTCAGGGAAGAATTATTTTCTACGCACAAAACAGAAAGTATCTTTCTCTTGGTACTTCTGAAAATGACTAGTGGAATGAATGAATGCAATGTAATGAAGGGTAATGGTGAACTGAAACACATGTTCTCAAATCCCCTTTCAGCAACTTCTTGGAGATCATAAAATGCTGAAACTCCAGAGCCTCTTAATGCCAGCTTCAGCTTCAAAACCACCCCTATTTCGACACTTAAAATGTCAGGTTCCTGACGTCATCTTGCTGTGTTTGTGCCCCGCCATGGTGTCTGGAGGAGATGGCACGCTTCCTTCTAAAGGCTGCATTTAATCTGCTTTCTAAAGATATGTTTTTTCAGCCATTAAACTCTGCTCTCTGATTAGAACTCTTCAGAAGGAGCTTTGTTTTTTAATCAGTGTTTTGCTCCAAGGACAGGAGGCGTTTTAAATGTGAATTTCTGCTGTTCCTAGATGTCTCCATGCCATCTCCCCTAAAACTAAAGTAGTGGATCTGAGTCATCCTTGAAGTATTCCAGTTTTATGCTGAAATCAGTTGGATACACAGGATAAAAATGCAGTAATGCAGCAGTGAATCATCTCAGCAAAACCTTGGAGTTTGTGGCATCCACTTCTGCAATGCTCCATGGAGTCCATAGCTGATTAAACTATGGGTGCCATTGCTGCCTCAAACTAGTTTTCAGACCTGCATGAGGGATAACTTCCTCCTGGTTTTCTTGGGATAGCAAGGAAGTGGAAGAGTAAAGGTGCAATATTGTCCTTATTTATTTTTAATATTTTTTCCTGTGATTTATTATCTGAGACACTGGATGTTTGCCTGAGAGCTATGCTTTTTGACGGGTCTATTCAATATTGCCATTTTTTTGTTTAGGCTGAGAGACCCGAGCTTACAATATCTAATGTTGTGGTGAAGTTCTTGCAGGCTCGGGGAGTGAGTGAAATGGAAATTCCTCCTCCTGTTGAAGGAATTCTGCTTGCCTTGGAGGAAATGTCAGGAACATCATAATGTCTTTTTTTTTTTTTTTTGTAAACACCTTATTTTTATCAATGTCTATTGAAAACTGTGCAATGGTTTCATATTCTGAATATTGCTTTTTCTGGTCCGCAGAGTTTAAGAGAGTGATCAGGATAACACATTACCAGAAGGTATTAAAAAATATGGAAGGTGATGAGAAGGGCTCAGTGTAACTACTAGCAGCATATAAAAATGAATAATGTGCAGCTTAACAGTTTTGATGCTGCTTCTATTTCCCTTATCTATGAAAGATACAGCAATCCTCTGCCTTGCTAGTTGCTCCTCTCATCTACCCCAACTCACTGCTATTTGTCCTCTCAGCTTCAGTCTCCATCCCCAGCCTTTCCTGGCTTCCAGTAAAATGAAGGAAGGGAAAAAGGAGAAAAAAATACCAAAACCAGCCTAAAAATACCCCAACATTTGGGGAAAATATTGTGTTCCCATCATGCAGAGAAAGGATGTTGCTTAGGATCATAAGCTGTGCTTGTGCAAAGATGCTCAGGTGTCCAGTCCAGGAAGAACATTGATTTAAGTCCCTGCCTCTGAAGAACAAAGTTGATTAAAAACTCAATGCAAAATGGCTGGCAAATGCAGCTAAATACCACTTGATGAATCACCAGTGTAATCTACCAGTATCACAAGCCTCCAGCAAAAGTGACAGCAGACAGCTTATCCCAAATGGCACAAAAATTATGGATGTGGTATTCGTAACATCTCTGAGTAAGTAGTCTTGAGACTGGTCAATATGGAAAAAATATGAGCAGTCCCTTGTTAAATGTCTGCACTAAATATTTATTTATTAGCCTGACAAAATGGATCACACAGCGTGCATAGATGGCACAGAGCATACTGCCCTTGCTGTTCAGCTTGAGGGAGACACAGGAAGGTTAGTTGGGTTAGAAACCAGGTCAAGCAATCAGCCAAGGAGCTGGGAACAGCAACATTATGTGCTGTCAGACCAAATCTAACCTGCTAAAAATACAAGCAGGGCAGGCAGGGATCTTGCCCGCTAGTTCAGTGCCTCTGTTGCTGCTGAGACACCACTGAAACACTTTATCTCATTGAAAATATGTTTTTTTCAAAAATATAAGCAGAACCCAATCCCATACAGGAGAACAAGTTCTAAAGGAAATCCAGTTATTATATTGGGAAATGTTAAGAAACCTTAGTTGAGAGAGCACAGAGTGAAGATTTCTATACCAAGCTGTAGATACCACCAGTGACAACACTCAAAGTGTTACCTAGAGTTTTATACTGCATTTTAGCAAGTTTTCTTTTTTCAGTAGAAAATGTATAAATATATTCCTTCTCTCTGAGTAACAGAAACAAATTATTTTAAGGGTTAATATGATTTGAAGTTGTTTTTTTCTTTGAGGAGGCCCATCTGAATAATGCTCATGATGGGGTTTTGTTTTAATACATATATTTGACTCTTTAGACCTGGGAATACCTCTGAAGTCTTCAGTTTCAATTTGGCCATCTTCATGTCTGTGTTGAGGGAGGAACATAATGGTGAAAACAGGCTCTGCAAAACCTCTCAGTCTTGGTTTTCTGCCCAGTGATACACTAGAAGACTTGGCTATGTGAATGTGTATGTTCTGGAACATCAGAGATGAAGAGAAATGGAAATCAGCACTGCATTTTTCCTTCCCTTCAAAACCACTGCCATAATACAATCTCCATTTGCTGTCATGCCAGTCAGTGTGTGTAGGCTGTGTCTAGCCTACTTCAGGTCTGAAGAAGGAGTCATACATGGGAGCTATCAAGGCTCAGCTCCTAGGATTTGCAGGAAATTGAATTTGATGGATCAGTAATCTCATCTGCTTTTCAAATCCCACTTGCTTTTGCCCCACTAGAAGCATCAATGAGCTAAAATGTCCCTGACCTGTCAACTGTGGAGTCTGTAGCTGGCATAGATGGACTAGATGGCATAGATGAAGGCTGCTGGGGCAGTCTTTTGGCGTTTTCTTCCTGTCTCTCTAAAGGGTTTGGAAAATACCACCATTTCCTACAGAACCTATCCAACAGAAGACTGCTGTTTTCATGTGGATTTAGCCTATGGATCCTAAGTCAATAGTCATATAAAGTGCTCATCCTGTGTGTGTGTGTGTGTGTGTGTGTGGATGGTAGGGGATGCTGCTTTTAAGACAGGAAGAAAAAGCAATGGGTGGACAGAGGGAGTGTCAAGATTTTTTTTTCCCAACAGGAAAGAAATAATCTTTATTTGGGTTATAGTTTCTTTAAAAAACACCTCACACTTTCTAAATTCAAAAAGTTCCTTTCTACAATTTTTTAGCCTCCTTATACCTTCTTAAGTTTACCAGAATATTGAAGGATGGAGACTTTCAAGTGTTTGAAAGCTGAGACTACTTTTCAGTGAAGTCACCAGGAGCTCCATGACTAATTTTAGTAGGGGAGAGGAAGGTGAGCAATCCTTGCCACCTAACAACAGACAGGAAGCTGAGTACCTCCACAATTGCTCATCTGCTGACAATTCAAGAATATTTTGCTATCTTTAAATAGATAACATAAAAGGCTGCCTCTAGACTTGCCTCTGAAAACAGGAGGAAAGAGGAAAGTTGCAAAAAGTTTCCATGGCTGCTCTGTTTTTACTTTTTAGTTTTTTGCTCAGAAAAACTACCCACCGATTTCTTGTTTGTTCTCCATCCTGTGCCACTTCTGTGCTCATCCTTCATGCACATACCTGTGTATGACTAAAGGTCTTTGGTCCTTTGTGATCCAGCTTTTTAAACCTCAGAAGTGCTGAGTGGAAGGGACCTCTCGATGTTATCCAGTCTAACCTCTCACTCACTTTCTCCTCAAACAACATTTGTCTAAGAACCTTAGGAGCACCAATCTTCTTTACCAAGTGACAGCATGCTATGAAAAGTCCAGGATATCTGCAGCTTTGTGACCCTTCCAATTTAAAGCCTGTTCCTCTTCCTCATCTCCCCTACTTTCCTGTGGCTATGGCAGGTTGCCAAGCCTTTCAGCAGGACACTTCTACATTTTGTTTTTCCCTCTGTTCCTTTCTCCTCTCACTGAGTTGTCCAACTCCCTGTAAATTTAAAAGTCTTACCATCTCTTGTCTCCTTTGCAAGTTAATATGGCCCTGTTGGGCACATGTGGAAGAAGCCAATAATCAAATACCACAGAAGATGGAAGTGCTTTGTTTGTCGTAGTGCTGAATCACTCTACAATAAAAAACCATTATCCCCTGAGTCATTCAATACATGTTCTTTGAGTAACATACACCAAAATAGCATCTGAAGTGCTTGGTGACTACGGCCATAAAAATAGGGTGAGAAATATTGCTTGTTCTTTCTACCCATCTCAGATTACATGACAGCCATACCATGAGTTTTCCTTGGCTTGAAATGCCTGCCTCTTCCCTCTGCTGAGGAAGACAGAGCCAGGGAGAACAGACTGCGACATGTGGGAAGCAGAAGGCCACGGGAAAAGATGCACTTGCTGCAGCTGATGCTGCTGCTGAGTTACTGACGGTCGACAAGTGCTGTTGAAGCGCGTAGAACAGACATGGGGAAAGGTGTGCTGAGAGGCTGGGTCTGGGGAAAAAGCCCCAAGCAAAAGGAACTGTGGGGGTCTCCTCTGCCAGGGAGCTGTGGTGCTGCTGGGCTTCCAGACAGAGTGTGATGGCTAAGACAGCAGCAGAAACATTCATTAAAATGACTGTTTTAGCTTTTTGGACAATTAGTCCGATAATTACGCCACTTATTTACTATAATAGCCTGCAGTTAATGGATGCTCTGCAAGGGAATTAATGTCTCCAAATTATTTTAGAAATACACTGAATATGTCATCTTTTTAAATAATAATGCAGAACGTCTCTGCAGGATGTTTAAATAAGTTGCAGATTGCTGTGTCAGGGCACCCTGCTACCCAGACATGCTGACCGCTGTTCAAAAGCCACACTTGCTCCTCAGAAAGTCAAACACACATTAAGGAAAAATCTCTTGCTATGGGGCTGGGAGCAGGACCCTGAAGCTGCTGTGTGCACTACCAGAGCAGGGATGCTCTGCAGCTCTGTAGCAAGCTGTGTACACCCATCGAGGCCCTGCTCGTGCTTTGCTTCCATCAACAGCAGGGTAATACCTCACCTGCCTCAGCCTTGGCTTGGTTTGTGCCCTGCCTCTTTGTCAGAGAGAGATGGTGCCTTTGCCTACAGGCTGTGGCAGGCCTATTTATGATCTGCTCAGCACAGCCTGTCAGAGGCAGTTAAGATACCTCCACCTAAGCAAATGCTACTTGCTATTGCCTTGTTATAAAACAAAGGTCGTTTGAACTGAAAATACCTCTGTTCCTTACCAGAGAGGGGGAGAGTTCTGTCTAACTTGCTGCTGAAGCAGCGCAGGAGCCATGGGAGTGGGGAAGGGAGCAGAAGCCAGAAGCTAACACAGCTATTGCCAGAGCACAGATGATGTTGACTGAGTTTGCACGGGTAAAACAAGCAGCCTCTCCAACCCTCAGTCTGGGTTTCAGCTGGCTGATCCAAGGCTCCATGTGGAGCAGTGCAGCTGTGTGACCTTGCCTGATTTCACTAATTGCCATTAAGATGTGATAAAGTCCATGAGCTAAATGATATGTAAGATGAGAGAAAGAAATAGCAGGTTGAAGGATTCAAAAGCAGAAATACAGCCTTGACAAAGGCATAAAACTCTAAGGAAAAGCATGGGAGAAAATGGCAATTGGGCAATGTCAAGCATCAGCCTTCTCTCATACAGCAACACAGACAACTATTTCCCTACTGCCCATGCTGGAAGCGATGTAGCAGTTTCCCTGTTGAGGGGGGTGAATGTGTCTGTGTTAGCCCGTGCTGGACAGCCAGAAGCAGGGCTGCTTCAGCATTTGCTTCATTCCCCTACCCCACTGCCCTGACTGCACTGGTTTCATTCTGCAATCAAACTAATTCTCATCTCCAGCTCCTTCTTTATGCTGACCCAGCAGAGAAAGAGGAGTAGTGGTTGCTTAGTGCCACACGGCTCTGTTCAGATAGCCACAGCCTCTGCATGGTGAATGCAAAACTCCTGCACCCCAGCCAGCACTGGAGCCTGGGTCTGTGAATCCTAACTCCAACAGCTGCAGTAGTACTCAAGCCATGCTTTCCAGACAACGAGTGATTTGCACTGATTTGCATGGAGTAAATCAGCTGTGCTCCAAAAGCTGCAACGTTTAATACCTCCATTAACTGCCTTTATATCAAAGGGGCAGGATGGAGCCTATCTTTATGTGTGCCTTGGTTTTGTGACACTGAGCTATATTTTTAAGGAAGGACAAGATGTTCTGTTCTACAAAGCAGCACCTACTGAATGATACAAATTAGACAGGTACTTAAAATTATAACGGCGGCTAACCTTTAATGGACTGAAAACTGTGTAAACCTGACAAATCCCATAAAATTAAGATAATTATGCCTTCTCTACCAGGCATTTTTTGAACATGAACAATGTGTGTTCAGGAAGAATAAAGATTCACTGAAGCTACAGGGGAAATAATGGCAGCTAGTATTCATGGGGCTGTAACAAAATATTGTTTACAGATCTCCACTGGTTGTGAAATTGTCTATACTGAAGAAACTGGATGTAGTCTAAAGCAAAGATTGAAGGAGCATAAAACATGTAATATTGTAGTTACAAGGCACATAAAATCTTATTGAATCTGTGATAAATATTGTGCCTGAGCAATTTTACACTTTACAAACTGCTTTCCCTGGAGGATGGTTAAAGAATACAAGGACACCCTATTTATCAGTTTTAAAATCTAGGGGTTCCCATGACCAATGATGAGGGTGCAATATACCTGTTCTCAAAAGTGTCCAATTAATTGTTTAGTTTTTTATTGAAAATATTCTATTTTTTTATTAAATCTGCTTTCAATAAATAGGGGTATTATCTCTTGGGCTGCATTAATAAAGGCAGAAGATGTCCCTAAAGTGATGCTGGTTTGGAATTGAAACCATATATTAAACTTCCCATGGGGGATGAGGAGTCCACAATGCAGAGTTAAAGGGAAGCTCTGCATTCAGCTGCTGTACAACATTTGGAATTTTTCTGTGGGACTTGGAAGAGGCTATGCTGTACATTTTAAAAGGGTTTAGCAAAAACTGCAGGCATGTACTTTGTGGATGGGAAAGGAGGGCATTTGAAGATAAACATAAGACTCCCTAAGTTGCAACAAAATGTTTTCTGCAATCTTGTATTTTAAAATCCATAAGGATCTCACATGGAAAAGTTTGTTTTTTCCTTATGACTTCGACTTTTATACATTTACACTGGTAATTCCTTAGGCATTTTTCTGTTGTTCCTCCTTGATTGTTCCTGGGTGTAGCCTTTTTCCCCTTGGGAAGAAGTCTCCACTCTTTTTCATGCATTGAAGGAATTTAAAATACTAAAACTAAAATAAATCTTCTCTGTAGATTACTTTCTCTTTTCCCACATCACTTTTTGTTCAAATCTCAAGCTTGCTCCTAGCCCAACCCTTCAAAGGAAGAGCTTACCTTCACCTTTTCCTAATAGCATCTTATGTGTCAACTTCCTTTTTATTCACTAACCAATGTGGAGGTTTATCCCTTGCTCTTGAAAACAAGTATTTCCATCATTCCTCACAGAGGTGCTTGCTAATTACCAGGTGAAATAGTCTCAGGATGGGGTTTGATGTTCTCATTGAGTCATCCATGTGTTTTCTGAAGAATTGATTTGGAGAAAGTAGAAGAGGCTGCCAAGTCACCACAATTATACTGGGGAGATCTAACACCTCTGAGCCTGGTGCAAATCTCTGTGCTGCTGAACAACTGACTGACAGCACGTAGAAAAAGAGGGAGATGATTTAAAATTGTGTCCACCATTGTGCAGATTTGGTGTAGGGCTTGTCTGTGTGATACAAGGAAATATTAGTAGTGCCTCTCTGAACAAAAGAAACCTTCTATCCACCTCTTCTGGAGGTAGGGGGTAATATTTTAAGGAACTGCTGTATCTGCATTGTTTCATGCTGGATGGGGACTGGAACAGCAATATTAGAGGGAAGGTGTTTCTGTTTCAGAAGCCAAGTCTCGAGGTAATGGTCAGCAGCTAAAATATCTACAAAAATGGGGAGAGTGGAAAGAGGAAGAGGTAGGTTCCCATGGATCACTTGCACAGTAGTTGCATATAATATATTTATATGTGCATGCACCATTGCTTGCACCCCTGGAGCTGTTTTGAGGGTTAGAGCAGAATGTTCTTGATTATGGAGTAAATGCCACCACTCGTATATTTTACCTCTCATAATTCTGAAACTAGGCAATGTAGCAAAGAGGATTTAAGTAACCCAGCCCGAACCAAAATGATCAAAAGCAGATGGCTATGACTAGGTTGCTTTTCATAATCATTGGTGGGCACTGGGCAGTTTTACCCATCCGCTGCAGTCGGGTGATCTGGACAATGAACGTGTTTGGAGAGTTAAATACCAGGGTAGGAAGCTCAGTGCCACATAGCTGTGAATAACTTCATGGTATTCCATATGATTAAACATCTTTAACTGGTTGATCACTTCCCATTAGTTATCTGGACAGGACTGAGATTAAATTAAAGTCTTGCAACCTACTGGGAGAGCTCACAACTACACAAGCTTACAAGCAATTTGGCTACCAGGCCACTCTAGGCAGCTCACAGAGGAAGAGAGTTAAAGTCAATTATCAGCCTTCTCACTCATTTAATTTCTGGAATGTCAACTTAAATATGCAAACAAAGGTGTCTGTAGGTAAAGCTGAAAGTCTGCATTGAATGATCAGACATCATATGGGTTTTATTTTTGTGTGATATATCATAGTCCTGATATTTTTTATAGCTTTACCTGTATTGAAGCACCACTGGGGAAAGCCCCTGCCCTGTAGCTGCTCCAGATATACATTTAAATCAACAATTTTGCTGCTCTCTTCATAATCAGAAAAAAATGTAGCCAGAAAGATAAACAGGAGATGTCTAATCACATCCAACAACAGTCATCACTCTATCTTTCCTGATCTCTAGTAGCCTGAGGAAATAGAAACTGCATTTTGCATCATGTCCTGAAGGTCATCAGTCCATATCCACTAAGAAGTGGTGCAAAATGCTGGAAAGTCTATTCCCAGCAAGCAACCACAGTCCGGGCTGAAAGTCCCTGAAAAGTGCGAGTTGCATAAGGAAGCAGTTCCTTCCTACAGCCCAGTTGTCAGGAGCAGGAAGCAGGCTGCAATCACCTCTCCAAGATTTAACTTGTGCCTAGAATTTGTGCTTTGTCACGTCTATATTTCTTGCAGAGAAAAGCATCAAAATCTGAATTCCCCATATTGCAATGTTTATTAATTCCATTCATGTTTTAAAGGCAGGAAATATTAAGGTGTAAGCTCAAAGGAAAATGTGATTTTTTCAGTTTCATGCTTTGAGTAAAAATCAAAGACAGACTGCTAGACCCACCTTTCATCTGTACAAAATGTTTTTTGTCAGCCTCCTTAATGTATTTGATGCAATGTTTTCTGTGCATTGGCTTCAGCAGGAGAAGCCTGTGTTTTTGCAGGGTGCAAAACCACTTTGCTCTTTTGATTTGTTGTGAGGAGACAGATGTGTATCAATCTGTTCTTCACCTACTAAAGTCAATATTCTGAATCAGCTGATAGAGTAATGGAAAAGCCAGGGCTAGATCCTGGGTCTGTACCTGAGCTCCAGTGCAGTCTGTAAAGCAATGCAGGGGGATTGATGCCTGATCCTTAAGCTGTGCAAAACCTAAAGTGGAAATGCAGGAGAGAAGGGCTGGGTTTCTTGGTCTTGCACCCTTGCTCAACTCACATCTCTAAGGCACCACTGGGGACCATTTCTGGCAGCTATTTGAACACTTGGAGGGTGGGCTGCTTACCATCTTCCCAGTACTTCCCAGTAAAGCAGGGAAAGTGTCTCCCAAAAATGGGGAGAAACAAGGGTGCCATCTGAAGCTGACCAGCTGCTGGAGCAATGCTCTTGCTCACTGTCTGTGCAGCTCCAGCAAGTCTCCCCCTCCGGGGTGGCTGAGCACAGGACATCTGTAGCTCATGCACACCCTGGCCACCTTGCAGGCAGCCAAGAGGTCACCCAAGCAAGCATTCTTCATGATGTCTGGGCAAGCCAGAGTGAAGGCATGGGGTCCAGTATGCCAAGAGGGGCACGTTTGTTCAATCCACCGTGCTCTGGTGTTGTGGGGCTGGGAAAAGCTGCTGTTCAGGAAGGCATTACTGAAGAGACAACACAACTCTGCCTTTCCCCAAGCTTTCAGAGAAAATGCCCCTTAGAGTACCAGCTTCTTGCTGAGATGGTCACAGAGGCTCAACAGAGTTACACAGCTTCTTTGATGCTAAACTTTTATTGTTTCTTCTACTGGTGCTCATTCCTAAAGTTTTATTGAAGGGAAGGTCAAGTATGAAAATGTTTAGTACGGTAAACTATTGGACTGTGACCATTGCTATCATGATCCCAGGTGTAGGTCATCTCTCTGTTCTGCTAGCACTTTTCTGGGAAATTGCTTTGGTGAGTTTAACTTAGGGGGCACTGTTATAAACAAGCTGATTGGGCATCTTGTCCTGACCATTGCTCTTCCCTGGACAGGAGAAAAGAGTAATATGGGAGCATAGCAAGAAAACATGTTGGAAGCAAGGGACTGCAATTTCTTCCCTGTAGGATATTTTAAGATGTTTCCACCTGTAATTATTAAGCAGAATATGAGTGTTTCCTTAGTGCCTTACAAAATAAAAGAGAGATGTTTTCATCCATGTTACCAGTAAGAATAAAGGAAGAGAGGATCAGAGCCACCAGTTTTTGAGAACACCTACAACAAGAACGCTGAGAAGACAGAAAACCTGTCACAAAGTCTCATGTAAGAGAGACAAGCCATGCTTAATAAAAGCTGACAAAAAATCAAGACTTTTCAAGGCAATACCTGCAGTAAAAGATAAGTATTCAGACACTGTCAGTCTCTGCAAACATCTCCTGGTGCCACCAGGTAAAAAAAAAGATCCTCATCAGTAATATGTGATTTTCATTCCACTATATATGTCACCAAACCAGCCTTTCTCAAAACTTGGCTGCAGAAATTTCTGAGGCAGTGAACTACCCAGAGCTTTGGTTCCACAATACCATCTCAGAGGAAAAGGCACATGAAGATGAACAGCCAGGGAGAAACAAGGTTAGGAAGAGGTGGGATACCAGAGCACAATTTAGTAAGACAGACAAGGTCAAATTTTATCCTTGTTTTTCTGAAAGGAAATCTTAATTTCTTAATGTTCACCCGAATAGATTTCTGCAGCACTACAAAAAAATGAACCAAGAAAATAATTTGTCCACAGTTCTGAATTATTTTGAGGAGGAAGGCAAGCCTTGGTGTCTAGAGAATAAACAGGCAGCTCATCTAAAGACTGAACACAGGAAATGTAAGTAATAGTAGGCTGTGAAGCAAAATGACCACCAGAAACCTATATTCTTTTTGGTCAAGTTGCTTCTGAAGACATATCCTGAGTGTTTTGGTGCTGCCCATTGCTGGCTTAAAATCAACACAATGACAGAATGCCACTCTTGGCATAATAAAGTACATGCATTGTTCAAAATGCTCATTTTTAAATACTCTATTTAATGATTCTTTCACATGCCACATGCTGGGTAATAACAGGAGAGGGCTCAATTGTTTTTAAAAACAAATAAATGGACAAAAAAAAATCCCTTTTGGCTATGAAAAGAGCAGTTTGAGACTGCTATAAATGAAACTATGTTTCAGCTCTATACTCCTAGACTCATTACTTAGTGCTTTCTCCAAACTTTTGTGTAGCCAGTGCTGCTTTAGCCAAGATTTTTGTTGGAGACCACATCTTTCCTTTAATGACATGGTGGGGACAGTATCCTTAGTGGTGATTTCACATGTCTGTAGGTTTACCCAGTTTAAGGATATTCTCATTAGGGAATTGTTAAATTTTCCAAAGTATGTGCAAAAGACAGACTTCCCAGCAGTATAAAGTAAGAAAAGTCTTTCTATGTCTTTCTATTTCTTCTGCTGCTTCGTGATTGTCTTGTTTTCCAAAGAAACTGTCTGTCTGCTATCTTCTCCTGCCTTGGGTCTCACATATATGATTGTCCTGCTGGCAACATATTTTGGCAACTACCACCAAAGAAAAAGTTCAAATCTGTTTTGTATTTTGTCTTTGGGACAAAAAAAAAAAAAAAAAAAAAAAAAAAAAAAAAAAAAAAAAAAAAAAAAAGGGAGTTATTTTCCAGCCTTTATGTTCATAGTTAATTCTGCAGATTTGGATGGTACAATGAAGATGTCCAAGTCCAACTGAATATTGGCTGCCTGTACCTGAGTGTGATGACACCTTGGTCACTGGGCCTCCTTTTGGTTTTAATAGCTCACTGACCAGGTTCTCAAAGGGATCTTGTTCTTTGAAAAGGAGACTTGATAAGTTTTTAGCACACTGAAGTGCAGAAGCACCTGATGCTTTTTATACTCCTTCAGAGGGTTCACTTCCTTTATTTCAAAGCATTTTTGTCTCAAAAGGAATTTAAAGATAGTATAATGTGTAATTTGTGTGATTTACAAGTTTGCATCTTGCAATTATTTCTACAAAAGCCTGAGATGCTGGATATGTGGATGTGCTGAGGAGCATTCAATTAGCTTCTTTTCTCATATTCAGATGTTAGGTCTCTCATATCATATGTTGCTTAGGAAAAGAAGCATTTTGCTGGCCATCCTTCGAGAAAACAGATCTCTTTCCTGTTTATGAGCTGGAATGGGAAATTTGGCCATTTCTTTGCACACACAGCCCAACTGACCTGGGTTTCTGCCATGCACAGTCTCTGCTGATGGCTTAATTTTAGATCCAGCATCTAAGAAAGAGTTAATATTTGTTCTTTCTTTTTTTTAACATCAATTACTGTGAATAGTTACACAACACTTAACCCTTAATAATAATGACCAATGCATTTGGTACTTTTTCCTCCTTAGATGCCTTAAAAAGGCACTTACCGTGCCTTTTTCGACTTCAAGAAGTTGTTTGTGCCATTTTACTCCCCCAGGCCAGATGTCTATCCTTCTTCATGTTCTGAAAACAATACATGATTGAAGAAATTTCAGAAATAATGCAGAAATTTATTACATACTTGCTCTTAAAACATGATTTCTGAGTGCAATTTAGAAATATAATCTAGAATAAAGATTTTTAAACAGCAATGCCTCTGCTAATGGGAAGAAGTGTTCCATGACAGCCTGCCCAAGAGGAGATCTGTCGATTCACAAAAAAGTTCTAGTGTGGGCTAGATGTTCTTTCTGTCTTACCCACCTTTTTCTGTAGAGAAAGTTGTGCCCACAGGATGGCACGTCAATAGGTTGGGGAAATGTTATTTTCATTCCTCTGGTAAGGAAAATCCTACAGTAAGAAGTATGTATCAGTAGTTTTTGCCATACAGCTGTTCTTAGCATGAAAGCCTTCATTGCTAGACTGTATCTTCTGCTGGTCTTTAACTTGACCTAACATTGTTTGTACATGGCTTTCTAAGCTGTAATGTAGTTACTGAACACCTCCAAGTCCCACTCTTTGCTGTCCCCATTCATAAACTTGCCCCTCTATCCCACACTGTATGAAGAGGCATGAACTTATCTGGAGACTAGCAGCAAAATGCTGTAGGGTGCTCCCTGGAGTGTCATAAGCTGCCTCTGTTTTAACAGTGTACCTTTCAAATGAGACTGCAGGGTCTGTGATCCACAGTCTTGCCCTCAGCTGGCTTCTAGACCTCCCCCCACCCCCAGCAGAGAGCTTGTTGAAGCCACGGGCTGTCAGGCTCAATTATTTGCACAGTATCTTAATAGGACTTGCAGTTTCCCTAAAAAAAAAAACCAACATACCACCAACCAAAAAATGCCACTAGGGTCAATTGTCCTTTCTTTAAAATTGGTTTTATGGAATTCATCTCTCCCTGGGAGATTTGAGGCACTCCTGGAATTACTGCATAATCAACTCATGTCTTCTCTGGGGACTACACTGCTATGAAATCAAATAATGTTGTAATCTCGATGTGAAAACCAACTTCAGTCAGCACCTTTGATCTCAAAGGTTTGCGAGTGTCACTGCAAGAATTACTTTGAGCCTGATAGTCTTCTAATCAAATTGCAGCAAGTATTGACTATGATCTCTCCCAAACCTGCAACCCAAGCAAGAAAGGGCCTGGGCAGGTCTTGATGAGAGGCTGCCAAAAAAAAGACCCACATGACATGAGAGAGGTATTTTAGGACCTATTGCTTTCCTCAAGGGCTTTCCATAGTTGTGGCACTGCAGTGTGGTTTAGTAAGTGCAGAGCTAAAGGGATTACTGTTTGCACTGCTGAATGTAACTATGGTCCAGATCCTTTGTGCCCTACAGCTGTCCTGTGGCCTTATTTAGAGAAGCTAACTGGCAACTTTTCACTCAAAACAAGACTTTCTGTGTGAAATGGGCTTTCACTGGAAAGGCATCATTCTTGTTTCCCTGTTTTTTGGAAACAAATCTTACAGAAAAACAAGACAGGGGAAAATGCACTTTTTTACTGCTTTGGTCAGTCTTTTCTGTTTTCAGTTTCATTTTTCATTGGTAACAAAGAAGGCTGTTTTCACTGGCATTTTTTAAGATGAAAAAAATTCCTATGAAAAATAATTGGTCTTTTTCAACTGCCTCCATATGAGAGCCATATAAACTCTAATCCTGCAGCGGGGGCTATTAACCCATACTTCTGTACCCAAGCAAAGCTGTATTGAAATCAATGGAGCAGAGCACGATTGGCAGCAAGAATGATTATAAGATCAGTGGCCAATTAGGCAAAAAGACAGTTCAAGACTGTTATGATAGTGGGAGCTAAAGCATTGTCTTCTTAGGTAACAGAGATAAATCACTGAAAACAAATCCACATGGCTTTGTAGAAAAGCACCAAATAAGAGTTCTACAATATTGTAGTGGATCTGCTGGGGGGAAAAAAATGTCTTTTTGACAATGTTTTGCAGTAGTTTCTTAAATTATTACATCTAAAGAAAAGAAATACACCACAGCTTTTTGTACTCAAGTTAATATTGGGGTGAGGAAAATATTTGGTTTTCATCTCTACCAGTTACTGCATGTTGTAATTGCAGCTTTTTCTGTACCAAGGGACCCATTCAGCCAGCCTTGCCAACTCACTTCCACTGAAGTTATGGGAAATTTTATTTGATTATCATGCCGGATAGAACAGAACATTTTCATGCAATGCCTGTGTTTCAGCCACTTCCTTTTAAGTATTCCTTTGCAAGTGGTTAATGATAATGATAATTTGATAATTTGATAATTTTTTTATGACTATACTTTCCTGTAGAAAGAAAGGCTAGGTGGTCATGCAGTTCATCTGTGTTCTTTCTCTCCAAAATTTCTGGACCTTTTTGACCCCTCTTAAGCAAATCTGACACATGGCAGAATATTTCAAGCTTTTAATTTTCTACCGGGTCTGTAGAAGGAGGTAATTGGTCTCACTGGAAATACCTAAATGAAGGTGATTTCAGGATGAGCTGACACTTCTTCAGTCACCACAGCCATGGCACAGGAGGGAGCCACTAGAAACAACCTGGATGTATGAAAAGCCCCAGTTACAACTTGTTTTCTTGGGTGCCAAAGCCAGAATACTCTCAGATGCAGAAGCATTAGACCAGGCTTTGGCAACTTCATGCCCACAGACATTACAGCTGATGCTCACAGGATGCAGGAAACCGTGTTGCAGTGAGTTTTGGGGCTCCCTTGGGTTACAGTTGAAAGAGCAAATACGTTCCATGCACAGAGAAAAAAAAAAGAGAAAAAAAAAAAAGAGGTCAAGTTACGAAGCTTAGAAATTGATCAGTAATTCATTAGTGAGCTCTAAGTGTTATTAGCTCTGAAGAAGTCATGATCTACTCACAGATAGTCTGCAAGTACAAAGAGATGAAATACACCAGATAATTTATCTGTTGTATGGGAATCGCTTTGTTCTAGACATTATTTTTTGCTATATAATTTCTTTCTCTGTAATTTACTTGCCCTTTCATATTGTTTCTTTTTTTAAAGATCATTTTGTATTTTTTATTTCCTCATTTAATTATGTGCATAAAAAGAATAGAATACTGAAATGTTTAAACAACTCATTAAAACCTGCTTGTAATCCTCTGTCTGGGACAAAAACTGCTGTGTTCAATAGCCCAGAATACCATAGCTTTATCACTCTTCTAAAAATCTTGTAAATCACTACTGTGGGCTGTCTCCACTTTCTTGTAAATCAAGTAAATCACAAACTGGATCTCTCAAGGAGATTGTCCAGGCACTTTTAACTGTCTGTACAGCTTCTGTCTTCATCCACTCCTGTGGTACAAAGCCTTTACTCCATAATCACTACAACACACAGCCTGGAGTTCCACTGAATTATTGGAAGGTGAGAGTGAGGCTTTCAGAGACAGGATTTTCATGCTTATAAATTTTATTGGTGTCATCTTATTCACAAGATATATGTAGGTCTCCTACAATATCTGTGACATCCATATCCTGCCTTATAATCACACTGTGCCACAACCATCACAATGATTAAAGAGATTACTTTTTTTTTCCCTTGTGTGGCGAGATTAGGGAAGTTCAGTTAAATGGGAGAAGAGTGATGAAGGAGTGCAGTTCTATATCATGATCAGTTCCAGGGAGAGGCTTTTAGAGGAACCTTCCCTGTGCCCCTGAGGACTCAAGGAGCAGCATTTTCAAGTCATGAGGGAGAGTGGGCACCTGCCTCCTACCCCCTTTCTGGGAGAGCTCAGGACTGGGTCCTGCTTTTGAAGCAGATCTTGTCCTGCAAAATGCCTGCAGCAAGACTGCAAACCCCGCCAGACAGACTGGACACAGCCATGAGGTGATGAGGCACAAATTTGATGGTGGCTGTGGGAGGGGCAGTAGCTGTGTCCCACAGTGGGATGGGGAATGTGCCTGGGTGGGAGGCTCCAGGAGAATGCACCTATCAGCCACCTCAGCACCTCCCACCTAAGTGCTACTCTAATTTTGCAGTTGAGGCTCACAGCATTCTTTTTGCTGTTCCTATTTCTACCCACCCTCCTTCCCCTACACTGGTTCTTCTCTTCAGTGTGTCCATTTCACTTCAGGCAGTGGTTTTGATTGCATCATTAGAGTCTCCATTGTGGTTGTAGTAGAGATAATAAAAGCCTCTGTGTATCTTCTGTCTATAATTATTAAAATAGGATCTGGGACTGACTCTGACTTTATAAAGAGAGCAGGGTGGATGTGAAGGGACACAGCTGCAGGGCCAGAACTGGGTCTTAAGGAAGTCCCAGTTGCCCCCAGTGAGCACATGGTTCTTCTGTGTCCCTTCCTCTGAAAGAGAGGCTTGAATACACATATTACTGTGAGTTTTCGGGTCTGCTGTCCCACAGAAACTGATTGTGAGGATAAACTTTTGACTCAAAAATCACTCAGTTTAAGTTTTGTACACACCACAGCTTACAGACCCAAAGTGGAACACTGCAATATTTGTGGTTTGATTGGATAGGAAAATGAGCAAAGTATTTGTGATAGTCCCTGTCTAACTTCAAGATTACCAGGGCACCAAAGATGTCTTAAATATCAGAGAGGAAATTCTGAATTGAAGATGTCAACTTGTCCTTAATGTGTCCTGGTTTTCCCAGGCACAGTACATCTCCCATTAACGTGTGGTTGATGGAACAGATGGGCTGCAAGGCTTGAGCAGGGACATGGGTTACAGGGAGGCTGCAAGACTTTGATTTCCACTTAAAACTGTTGGCACTGTTTTAGTGCTACCTCTTAGCTGTCTTGTTTTAAAGGGCAGTGAGTCTTTGCAATAATGTCATGTCCTAAACTGCTGGACAAAGGGCACTCACTACTATGTGGTCTTAGCACTCTGGAAAACACCGTAGCCCTCATAAATAGAGACACAATGAGCCATCACCTGGTTTTATTGGAAGGTTGCAGCAGATGAGGATGTCTAAATCACAAATCACAGCACCAACTTCTTAATATTCCTGCCTCAGCTTTCTCGTCTGTAGACCTGTACTGGTAACAGCTTCCTGCCTACCAGGGATGCTGAAAACATTAATTATACACCACATTATGAGACAATTTAAAGCATTATTTTTATTCTAAGTAGCACTGTTTATATCATAACAACCTGGGAAGAATTTAAGTGGCTCCCTACCTACCATCTTACGCTTGCATTCCCTCTTAAGGTAGATCTCCTTTATCACGTCACCCTTGTCCCTAATGTTACCAGGCAGGTTACAGCTGTGCTTTTCAAAAGCAAATTTCCAAATTGTCAGCTACAGCTTGGGAAGGATTTGACAGGGAAGAGAGGGACCCTTCTCCATGTCCCCTGTCCATCCTTTTTTTCTGAGTTTTCCAGGTAGTTTTTCTGCTTAAACTTTATTACATCCCCTGCAAAGAAAGACTAGGCTGCCTTTTGCATACTTCTGCTAATGAAGATAGCAGAAATACTCGAAGCTACCCCCTGAGCTGTGGAAACATAATCTGAGCAGTAGCTGTTCCTGAAGGCTCTCCCTGTCCTGCTAGTTGAGAACTTGAGAACAGTTTCCTTTGCCTGTGTGCCTGCTGGTAGCAGGCAAGTTTCTCTCTCCTTACCAGAAACGTTTCAGCAAACTTCCCTTTGAATTTAAAGGAAGGTGTTTTAATGTGTGCTTTTAGTCCTGGCAGTGAGGCCAAGTTTGGACTCCGTGATGATTTCCAGACGCTCAAAAGCATTGCCCAGTAGAGGGAGCAAAGGGAGCACTGTGGACACCACACTTGCACAGGCTCGCAGAAAGGCTTCCCCAGTACAGGCATTCCTTACGTGCCTCTCACCAGTCCCACCAGTGGGTTAGCGTGGGTTAGTGTGCCACTGAGCCATGCACAAGCAATGCCCAGGAAAAAAAGGGCCTTTGGATAGCCAGGTCCTGCCAATGAAGCCAGCCAGAAAGAGCATCAGCTGCTGGTGTCCAGGGTTTAAAAATATCTCCTCGATACTTGCTTCTTTAAATCCTATATAATAATTAATTTAAATAATATATAACAATTCACTCTATTATTTCGATTAATTATCAGGCAATTAGTATGTAGCAATTAATAATATATAATTATTAATACAATCATTAATATAAATAGGACTTAGTAATAATTACCCTTTGACAAATTTGGGGGTGATTCCCATGGACATCATCCAATTTTCCCTCAATAGCAAGCAGTGTGCAAGGCTTCATGAGCAGCTAGAATACACTTAATTCTGCTGCTAAGGACCATTTCCTCTCTCTTGTATTTAGTCTTGTGAATTGGCCCAGGGATGTGGTGTACCAAGGCCCCAGTGGGGCTGGGAACGAAAAGCTTTTCTGCTTGGAGGTTGGGTCTCCTCACTCGAGGTGGGATTGGTGCTGATAGTTGGCTCTGCTCAAGCTAAAATAGACAAGTGCAATGTGCAACAGAAGGGAAAATCTCAGCATTGGAAAACAGCACATCAGTTTTCTGGTTACAATTAGTGCATACCTGCCTTTCACCAGCTTAGTTATGATTGTCTAATTCCGTGCAGTGCTTATTTTTTAATTAGCTTGTTAAAGGTTATAAAAGCCATTAGATACATATTTAGAATATTACTTCATGTGTTTACTAAATAGGAACATTAAAGATAGGATCAGATTTTCCTGTAGAGCAATCTGCCACATCAACACAAATCCCCTCCTGTTACAGTAATACCTAAACCATTAGTGCTTCTGTATTTAGGTAAATGTCTGACTTCAACATGACTTTTTTTTCTTTCTTTCTTTTCTTGAGACTTTTGGCTAAACAAAGGCCATACTTCTCCCTAAAATGTGTATGTCACAGTGAACTGAAAAACTATAGCACATCTTGTTCAAAGACATTGAACGAGCCAAATATTTTTTGCCTCTGCATCATTTTCATGGCTTTAATTAAAAAAAAATTACTGTAAAGAACATTCATGCCAAAAGTTTAGACTTTCAATTATTTGAAGCAGCAAGGAAGGAATATTTTTAAAAGGTTTTAAAATAGCCCCTTTTTCTATGACTGACAAAAAAAAAAGAGAAAAGGTGCAATTAAAAATCACACACATAACAAATATAGAACAAAAGTTTAAAATTTACCATTAGGTTAAGGTATCTTTGGATTAGTTTCCAGGGAACAGGCTCTGCTCTGACTTGCTCCTCTATAATTTCAGAGGGATCTATTTGTTACTAATTTGTTTTATTTTAGCCTAAATATGTACACAAGGTGCAAAGCAGTGGACCAGAATAATTAAAGCAAGAGCATATAGGGAAGCTAGGCTATGTTTGTATTTGTGTCCAACAACAATAACCCAGGAGCATTTCATATAAGAGGCATGCTTATAAACGAGTTACACAGGCTGAATCAACTTTCAAAATCAATAGGAACAGAGCATAGAAACAAATCCATGCTATTTCAATTCCAACAATTACCAGAGAGTTAAACAGTCTCTGAGAGAAATGTTATCAGGATTGACACGTTTCCAAAATGTATTCTGATTTTAGCTAAGCTTTATCTTATGACAGAGAAATGTTTTGTTGGACATGTTCCAGCTAGTTCTTCATGTTATCAGGGTTTTAATTCCTGGTTTTCTTAATACAATGATGTTTTTCTTTTTTTCCTGTGGTAATTGGAATAGAAGCAAGAGTGTGCTATTCTTCTGGCAGTCATATTCCCTTCAGTGGCTTTCTTTTAAGTAACAAGACATCGCAGGAGTGAGAACTAAAAGGCTCCACACAGGCACCTCAGGTGGCTCTGATGATTGAGTGGTGGCTAACAACGGGTAGCTTATTGTGCCGGCTCGGCCGCCACCATCGCGCTGAGGCTGAAAGCGAATACACGTGTGCATTTAGAATTCCCCAGGGATGGATTCTGTTTGATCGGCACGGGATCGCTTCAGCTCTTACAAAAGTATCTGGCAGAAAATACCTTTGTTCCCATCAATGGGGGTGGGTCTGCTTTTCCATTTTCCTTCTCTCCTGGTGCTTTTATTTGCAGCCCTTTCAAGCCTGAGTTATTGCAAATGTGATATTGGGTGAGACACTTGTGTGAGCACCCTTGACTCCTTCAGCTATGGTGTTTTACGTGTTTAAAACCTCCATGGAGCTACCTCCTAGAAACTGAACAGTAATTAGTAACACTCTGAGATGTCAAAAAAAACCAATATCATGATAGTAATCAGAGCAATATTAGTTCAACCATGTGATGATCCTTCAGAAATTTCTCTTCATCCATGCTATATGCACAAGGTATTTTTCAGGGCACATCACATTACATGCACAGTGGAGCCCTATCCTTATCATTCACAGGAGCTGGACATTTCTCCTGTGCTGCACGTGGTTTGCTGCCATGAGGTTGCAGTTGTGTCTGGTACCACAGATGCAGCAGATGAAAGCCAGTTTTGCAACAGGGAGTTTTTCTAAATGCAAAACACAAGCTAGAGGCCTAATTAAGCACCATCAGGCTCTCCGCTTCCTTCAGGAGATGTTGGGCCTTTAGCAGAAATAAGCACTGTTGCATGGAGTGTAATGGCAGATATTTGCTACCTGCACAATTAGAAAACCCTTGGGATCCTGAAAAGAGCTTTGTGGAAATGCAGTTTCAAGCCTTGTTTTATTGCCATGCAACTGCTGGGTCCCTCCTACAGTACTAACACATAGTACAAATACATGTGCCGGAATGAACTGGAGGCCACAATTGAAAATAAAATATGTGGAGTTACTTAGTGCTGAGAACTGGCTCCTGGAACCTACATACTAAGCACTGGTAACAGCTTGAATCCTTGAAATCTTAAAAAAACCCCAAACCAAATAACAGCATCCAAAAAAACACCACCCACACACACACAAAACAAACTAAAAAAACAAACAAAAACCCCCAAAATGTAAAAGAAGCCACTGGGGTAGGAAAAAAGCAAATTGTGTAGTTTAGCTTTTGGCTGACTCTGAGGTGTTTGCACACAAATTCTTTGCACAAGGCCAGAAAAAAATAAGGAAATTACAGGTATCGGGGGGGAAAGCAATGCAGTCAAGGGGAGAAGACGTAAAATCTCAATTTTATTATGGATTCCTTCTGGAGTCATGAGAGCAAGCTGTCTTAGGGACACGTGTGCATATCTTTTGTAGTGGCAAAGGTAGAGGAGAGCCTGGGAAGCAAGCGCTGCCATGGCTCCTCTGTACACTCATCTCTCCTAGGGACAACCTCTCAGTCCTGGTGCCCCACAAGGTAAACAGCCCCTGTGGCACTGCTGGGACCACAGCTCACAGTTCCTCTCTCAGGGAGCTGATACAAGTCTTCCTTGTTAAGCACAAAAACGTTCAAAGCCATGATTTCAAGCTTGACCGTGACCCCCTATGAAAACAGGTCAGGCAATTAACTCATCATGAAAAACATTCCTTTTTTTCCCCCTCCCTCCCTTATCTCATTCTAAATCTATTTCAACTTTATGGGGGGATTAGATACCAACACGCCTTGTGTTGATTCCTTGTGTCATGGACTCAATGAATCCTTCATTTTCCCCTTTTCCAGTTCATCCAAGCTCCACAAAATGCCCAGGAAGCATTACTTTAACAGTGTGATGACAGTTTAATTAGATCAAGACTGCAGCAGAAGGGGGAGTATTGGGATTGGAGGCAGCTGTGGGTTACAGTCAGGATGTTTGCAGCTCAGCCTTCTTCCAGCCCACCTAAGTAAGGGCAGCTTGGGGGCAGCTGCTGATAGTTCCATCTGGTTTTCCCCTGAGGTACTGTATCCCATCTGAGGGCCAGCGTCTGATCTAAATAATTGGATTACAGTATCTGTTGGCTTTTTTAATTTGATTTCCATTTCTGAAGTTTATGATACCAAGGTTTGTGCTCAGTGTTATCTGAATGAGCAGTGAAGAGTAATAATGCAGGTACATGGAAGCCACAATCCTGGTCTCACTAAAATTAATGGCAAAACTTCTACTGACTCAAAGAAAGGCAAGATTTCACCTTCAGCTTCCCAGGAAAAAAAGTCAGAAGCCTTAATTAGGAGGGCTCTGAAAGATTTATTTTCATATGAAAAAAATGCCTTTCCCCACAAAGTCCATGGCTATTTGACTTGGAATCTCAGCCTTTCTTGTGAGAGACATGCACTGTAGCTGTTTTACACCTCTATAGAGTATGATGGAGAGAAATTGACCTAGGTGCTATGAGGAATATCAGGGAGTAAAATTTAGGCACTTTGACTCCCACTTTTCCCCATGTCTCAGATTTAATATGTGTTTTTCAGCACGGATTTATGTATGAAGGTGCACTGGTTTCAGTGTTCAGACTCAGGATTCCCAGGTGGGAGACATTTTATTGACCTTTTGACAATATCTTATTAACAAAGGCTACTTTTCAGCTGGCAATCTACTTTAATAAAACGTGCATATGGTTATCCTGTGCTGTATTCACTATTTGGTATCATTTGGTTAAATGCATTTGTTATGCCGTATTCTCCAGTCTTTTGTATTTTTTCCTAACTCTCTGTTATAGGCATAGATAAAGCTTTTTTAGAAGCGTTTGAATTGGAAGAAAAATCACTGAGATAATAACACCTTTTTGTCTCATGTCACCATCTGCTGCATCATCTCTGCAACGCAAATCATCCTCATTGCTATGTACTATCTTCTAGAATAGATCTTAGATCAAATCTTGCTCTAACTCTTGCATTTGTGAGGAGATATAACACAGGAAAACTCTTTCTTACCTTCAGTATTTTCAGTCTTCTATGTTTAGGTTTCCTTTTACCTTAGTGTCGCGTGCCTGACCTTTAATGCAACAATTCTCAGTGCACCAGCATCAAGCAGAGAAGCGTTATGCATCCTATGTTCCAGATGGACAACTAAGGCTTGCCTAAGGTCCCACTGGGCTGCTTGTGCAAGCTTAAGGACTTAACTCCAAGTCTTTCACATACCAGAGAGCCACCTCTAGCACCAGACCCATCAGACACTTCAGTTTGCTGCTCTTCAGGCCCTGCCTGACACTTACACAGCCTGTGTCCAAGACATCTTCTGGAAAATGCACAACTCAATGCCTGGGGTCCCCCTACCCTCCCCACTAAACATACTAGCCATTTAGCCAGGTAGCATAGGAAATCCAGAATATTTCTCATGCAAGTTGGAGATTTTTTTCCACTGGGATCTGCTGGATTTTCATGTATTTATTAGGTTTACATGGCAAGATTTTGGTAGCAAGGGAGCTGCAGGGGTGGTTTCTGTAAGAAGATATCAGGAGCTGTCCCCATGTCAGAAAATTTCACCTACTTCCAAGAAGGCCCCAATGCTGGCCAAAGCAGAGCCCATCAGTGAGCTTGGAGATACTAATTTTGCCAGAGTCTGTTGTGCTCATGACAGTAATTGCCAAGTGATCTCACGATCTTTAACTCAGCCCACAAGATTTTTGTCATATTTTGTCCCCTCTGTCTAACTGAGGAAGCTGAGTGGTAGAGCAGCTTGGTACACACCTGGCAGCCAGCAAAGGCCAACCCACCACAATATAATTATTATTGCAACCTGCCTTGATGGGACCACTGACATTACTCCACAGAGGTGCTATGGGTATCTGGGCCAATGCATGTTCTCTTCTTTGCAAAGGTGAAGTTAATTTAATTAACTCTTGTATGCCACATGAATGCTGCTAGAACTGAAAGGAGGATGTGCCCTGTTGAACTTGTGTGATTTTTGTCTTAATGTGGAGCACTTGTTTTTATAGTATTTCCTAGCAAAATAAGTAATTTTATCTTTAAAAGCATCTAGCTTTTAAAAATCCAGTAAACAAGGCAGAAAGTAGAGAATTAAAGTGTGTTACCTATGTGAGTGCTCTGAAGACACTGAACATCAAGGAGTTTGCCTTTGTCCCCTCTCTGCCACTGCAAGTCACCCAAATAAGGTTTCCTGTAACTGAGCTAATGATAAATCTGCAACTCTGAAAGAACAGCTTTCTATCTTTAGGCTTCAGCTATGCTTTTCTTTTGTGTGTATAGCCTATTTATGGAATGCTGCTGTTGAACTTGAATGCAAACCAGAAAAGCGTTCCTGCCTAAATTGTCTATTAATACCTTAGGGGTTTTTACTGTCCGTATTTTTGTGAAGTCCTCAGCGTGCAGCTTTGCTCAAGTATTTGTTTATTCCTCATTCAACATTCATTGTCTGTCTTCAAAAAGTGACCTCCTGAAATGTATACCCCACCTCTGTATGAGGCTGCTATTTTTATATAACCCTGAGAACACTGAGGCTGTACAGGCCTCCATGAGACAGGAATATACAGAAACCTCTGTGTGAAAATTGCCATCCTGGATGCACCAAGACGCAGTAAACATACAGATTATTTAGGAAACTGACAAAGGAAAGGATTTTAGCAGAAATAATAATGTAATCTACCATTTTAGATTAGACTGTTTACTTGTCCCATATGCCCATAGGGCATCCAGAATAGGATGCAAATGATGTCGATAGATGAAAATGCAGAGCAAAAGTGTTAGAGGATAATTTGTACCTAGGAAAATTTTCCTCATTAATTAGGCACAGATTCATTCCCTCAGGCAGAAAGCTTTCAACTATTTTTCAAATCCTGAGCTTTGGGTTTGTCCTAGGCTTTTTGGAGGTTTGGTTTTTTGGGTTGGGTTTTTTTTTTTTGGGTTTGCCATCCTCTGTAATAATCTCAGCCTCTTCTTGCTGAGGTATCACATGCCAACAAGTTTTATAGGCTGGTCACTCAACAAACACACATAGTTTCTCTTAAGAGGTTTGATTTACCTGTTTTTCTGTCTCTTTTAATCTCTTTAGAGCTTAAGATGGAGGTATGCAGGAGTGCACCCCTCTATAAAATTCTTTGACATCCCATTGCATCCTTCCCTATGGCTTGAAGAAGAGAGGGACAAGGACAGAGTAACAAGGCATCCTGCACACTTCAATCCAAACTGCATAGGGCATTATAATTGCTTAATAATTTTCTCCTCCTTGTGATTGAGTTTTATGGCATTAGTGAACACTCCTGTATCTTGTTGTGGCCATTCTGTCTCACAAGTCTCCAGCAACACTGAGGGTGTCACATCTCTCGCAGCTCCCCTTTGGACACCCAGGACTTGAAGGACTGAAGGACTGAAGGACTGTCCTCATCATAGCTTAGCAGACAAATTACAGAGTATATTATCCCAGATATGGGACAAATACACAGATATTGGAAAATTCAAAATTATATTTACACCCATGCAAATGTATGTGCTTTTCCGAGGGGCTTTGAAATGGTGAAAAACAAACTCTAAATAGGCCAAAAGCAAAACAAATTTGCTTTTAAGTTTAAAAAAAAAAAACATTCAAGAGAAGAAAACTGCAGCCTACACTGAGCCTCATTTGACACTGGAAATATGAACATTGGCCACAGTTTTGATAGCAGTAGTGTAGCATAGTTAAATTTGCTTGGGTAACCAAACAGAAAATTTCTAAACTTCAGTAGACAACTGCACGTTAAATATATTACATTTAAATTTAAATTATCAACTAGCAGCCTTATTCACACAATTAACAGTTTTAATCTACTGTAAGTCAGTGAGTTGAAAAACATGTCACTGCATGTCTTTTCTCCAGGAATTTATGGCATTTTGACTCTGGGGGGAGGGATTACACCTAAAAATATGAAATACTTTGCAAAATAAAGTTTAGAGCTTCTTGAGTGTATAATAATTCGAGATTTTGTTTTGGTAACGTGATATCAATTATTACTTTTACATTTGTTTAATGATCCATAATGGAAAATAATTTTCAAGAAAGGCTCCATTCCAGTGAAGGTGAAGTGAAATAGGAATTCATCAAATCTGAATGGTACTTGGATTTATGCAGCTTAAAGCAAAGCCTGAATAATCAGAAATCAGACCCAAAAATGAAATGCTGGCTTTATAAAAAATGAATGGGCCATACGCAATCCAGAAAACAATTCACTCAGTTTTACAAGGACAAAAATGTTCACTTATAAAATTGTGCAAGAAGCTAAACAGGCTGACATCACCATCTCTTGGGTAATATTACACTACAGGTTTGTCTGGTTTGGTTTTTTGTTGGTTTTGGTTTGGGTTTGGTTTTTCTTTTTTCCTCCTGATCCTGTACAGCTCAAGTCCTGCAAGCACTAAATGAATACCGTTGTTGATGTGGCTCTCAAGTCTTTGAGGCTGTAAGTGGGTGGGGAAGGCTGAGTGTGTGTGGTGTGTAACAGGCCCACTAATAAATCCTCGGTACAAATCAAAAGCCTACAAGAGTTTTGCACAGCATTTAAACAAAATGAGTCTTCTGGTTGGCAGTGGAAGTTGACTGAAACTTTATTAGTCTTCCCACCAAAAGTACGAATTTCTGGTAATGAAATAAACTATTGTATTTCTTGTTGCTTATATCTAGAACTCCTCGTGTGTGAATTTTGGAGTAGGCTGCAGCACTGGAGGACAAAGAAAGCAGCAATAATAAATAGACATGAAAGGGTGGGTTAAAATTGGGGTACTCAGAATAGCATTACTCCCCATGATGTCAAGACCCTAACTCTTTAGCTGCTTTCTGCTGAGATTTAAACTAGCAGCAAAAGTCAGTTTGTCCTTTAGATTCAAGGAGCATGGCCAGTGCCCTCGGGCCCTAGTACAGGTCATATATTTAAATGCTTACACAGACTCAGGTTGCCAGCTCAAGATCAAGGAAATAAAATTCCTGTCTCAAAATGCATCTCTCAGGCGTTTTGTTGCAACAAACTTGTTTATTTGTTAATTTGTCTGAACTGCTTTGTGTCTAAGCAGGAGAGAGGACAAAACCTTTCAGCAAAGATGAGGAGAAATGTATCAGGAACATGTCTTTGTGTTTTCAGAGCAGATAGGATGCCAAAGTCAGATGCGAACTGTAGTCTGACAAATCTGTGCTTTCTTCTTCCCCATGTCTCTTCCCCTCGGCCCAGGTTCACTTTTCAAAGAGTTAGGGTTGGTTCATTCAGCTGCTGAGGTTCTGTGCTGAAGCTGGCCATAGTGTGCAGGTATTAATTCAACGGCTTGGTTTCTGCAATTCAATATACAATTGAATGTGCATAATCTGAGCAGTACGATTGATTTAACATCAGTGTGGGAACTTTAGCTTTCAGTTTTCATGAATTATGTGTTTGAATTTTGAACTTTAATGCTATACTAATGTAGACATTTGCATTTAATGACATATCAGTGAAGCTGAATAGGCCTGCCACCTCCTAAACTCTTAGAAGTTTCAGCTCTGTGAAAACCTCTTGCTGAAAATGTGAACAACGGCTGGTAGATTGCCTGGCTGAAATGCTGTAGTCTTGATCATGAAAAGAGAAGAAACACAGCATCAACAAAAGATCTCATGAATCTTTTGACATAGTTTTACGACCATTGTCTCAATATATGATGCCCCTTGCACCTAGGATCCAATAAAACTTAAATAAAGCCAAATGATTTAATATTCATATTGAAACATAATTATAGAACGATGTATGACAGAATCACCAAAGAGATGAGACAAACATAATTTTTATCCTAGATTCTTTAAATGTTTGTGATTTTTTTAATGCATCAACCAAATTATGTAGACAGATCTGAAGGAAGATGTCAGAAATATCCAAAACTGCCTTGCTCTGACAAGAGCACCAAGAAGCACATTCACCATGGTACTTTGGTAACCACCTCCCAATGCCTTCAGCAGCAACAACAAAGTTGGTTGAGGATGTGGAAATAAGTTCCTGGAACTATCAGCATGGACATACATTCTGACCTTGATGGAGGCATTGAAACAGTGGAATAATGTATTGTTCCATTCATTGTGTTTTAAATCTGGCATTTCTAAATTTCAAGAGATTTAAAAATATTTAGCTGAAAGAAAAAATAGTAGTTTTAATAATATGTAATTACTATTTGAAAACTGATTGTAATTATTTTTGAAAAAAATCAGTTCAGAACACTGACAGGAATTCTGTGTCCCCTTAATTTTTTGATTTAAACATTTCTGGCTTTATTTCAAACTGCTGTAGTCTTGTCTTTAGAAAGTCAATATCATCAATTTCTTCTTTTTAGAAAAAAGAATTAGTAGAAATTCTCATCTTTAAAATTGACTTTTTTAAAAAATGATTTTATATTCAGCTAAAATTTAAAAACTCTTTTCCACATGAAAGTAACTTTCAAAGTTTAAAAATTGACTCTAGTTCTATGTTTATGACAAGCTTTTATAAAAAGTTATCTTGTTGCATGCATAAATTAGTCGGTTTTTAGCCTCATAACCACCTGGAACACACAAGTCTTTCACAACAGAGGCAGAGATATAAATGTATAATATGGGAAAAGGAAAATACAACTCTCAAAGGAATATCAAACCTTTCAGCTTGAAGGTTAAATATGGGCATTAAAAGGAATCCAATTAAATTGAAAACAAGGGTGTACTAAATTGCCCAACTGTAATAAATTCATTATGTATGGATAAAGGAAAACATAACAATTCATAACAAGTACATGTGCTTCTTAAGTACAATTGTTTCTAAAAGTAATTAGAGTAGATCATTCTTTGTTCCAGACCCATGTTCTCAGTAGTCTGATGGGTTTAGCAGTGCAGAGGCACCAGTGCTGCTTGGGGAGATGGGAAATGTGCAGGAGCAGTAATGTGCAATGGGAAAACAACCTCATATAAAATTTAAGTCTTCTATATAAAAACAGGAAATAAAAGTAGGAATCGGATGTTTTTCACTGTTAAATTTTAAAGACTATACCTTGCATTTCTGTGATTTTACAGCTGGTTTAAATGCTAATTAATTGCTAGCTTTTAGTTCCCCTCTTGTACCAGCATGATGTAATAACTGGGGTTAGATTTTCCAAAAAATGTGATCTCCCTGTTTCAGCCTCTAGACAACCAAATTTTCAAAGCAGCTTATTCCTGGCAGTTCCTCCCTGACGGGAAGGAAAGGAAGGAGTCCTTTTGTTCCAGATATCTTACAAAGTCAGGCTCACCTTTGTGTTTCAGCTGCATAGTCCAAACTCTAGTAAGAGCCATGGTGAATTGTAAGATTCATAAAGTTGGTAAGGCTCAGAGCTGCCTGTGGAATTGCATATGTTAATGTCAATTAATGTTTTTAAAGTACAAGACAAAAGACTGTTTGAATGACCATTGCCATGTTTCCTCTCCCCTCCCCAGTTTCAAGAGCTGTTTATCTCAATGTTGGGAGGAACATGGTTGCTGTTGGTTAAGACTGATATGGTATCAGAAAGCCAAAACCCCAGGATCAACAGGAAAAAGAAACCAAATAAAAAGCCCAGCCAAAAGGGCAGTGAACTTGCAGGTCAGGAGAGCTACTGAGCATGACAGCAACCTGTAGATTTTCCACCAAAAGAAATTAGTTTGCTGAGAATAATGCATGAAGGATTTGCATGCAGGCAGTGTCAGAGGGCAGACTTACACAGTGATTGGGATTGCATGAAGAAGCTGATTCATTAGGGTCCAATGCATTCTTAAGGAGAAAATCTAGAATGAGTGCCATTATTTAAAAGTACATTTCTCACTCACTGAGTCAAGATTCCCAGGAGCTACGAAAGGCAATCATGCAGTTCTCTAGTGATTGGAAATGTCATTATAATGTAAAATGCAGAAAACTTAATCCCCGTAACTTTTTCCACAGCTTTTTTCCTGCCTGGACAGATGTTCCTTGTCATCCTCTTAAAAAATACATGGACCATAATACACACTCACCATGGTCACTGTGAAGTGGTGTTAGTCCAAGTATTAGTTGAAGGCAAGAACAGGAACAGGAAAACTTTTACTCTAAATAAAATATGTCTTTTGGCCAGTTGAGCAGAGAGGTATAATAAAAACCAGGAAATTAGGCAAAACCCCCTATTCTTGTGTAGTAGATGGTGTAGATATTAAAAAGCCAAGTTCAGAGGTTATGATAGACTTCAAAAGAAAGGGTTAAGACAGGCTGTGGGACACATGGGGCTCTGAAACCCAGTGAAAGGACCTCAAAAATTCTTTGATGTTCATTTCAAGGAACAGCCTGAAGAGCAAGGAAGATCAGAGGCTTCAGATATGATGAAAAACATGTAGACTCATAGAACAATTTGGGTTGGAAGGGACCTTAAAGAGCATCTAGTTCCAATCTAGTTCCCCTGTATCCTTGAGATTTTAATCTGCTGGGTACAATCACTTTCCAAAGGTTGTCTGAAGCGGGGAGCTTGGCATGATGAAATGCATTGTTTTAGCTGTAGAGCTGGTACTATGAAATTGTGCTTGTGTGTATTGCTCTTCAGAATTTTGAAAAATACTCAGAGTTGGATTTTCTCAATGCCCATTTAAGCCAGTTCAGCTTGCCTTCAGAAAAGGAAACAGGACAAAAGTTGGTGTCACACAGGTGCCCCCTTATAATTCTTACAAATCCAAGGTCATAGTGATAACGTCTCATTAATTTTTCTATTTAGCATTCTTATAGTCTACTACGTGTCAGTCTGATCACCCCTAGTAGGTAAGTGCTTGCTTTATTTTGAAGAGAACAAGCTAAATATGATTTGACCCCAACTTGGCCAGTTTTTTTCTTGCCAGGCCCATTTTATGACTCCCATGTCTGGTTTCCCAGGCTAGTTCATCACAATGCAAAGAAATAGGTTTGTACAATCAGGACTATGAATTACTAAATGCAGCATGAATTTTCTCTGCAGTAAACAAATGTCATTACCACTGGTGGGCTAAGTCAAATAACTTGCACTCCCTCTAAGTCTTAGAGCGCAGGTATTGACATACAGAAAACAATCCTACTTTAATCTCTTTCTTTTTGGAAAGCTCAGGAACAGGTGACATGGATAATTTATTTCCCTTACTGAGAAATTGTGGCTCCTTCTAGATGCTGTGCCACTTTTGGGCAAGTTCAGAGGAGTGGGAAAATTTACAGGATTAGCCGAGGATAAGAATCTATTTGCACAAGGAAAAATGTTGTAATGCCTACAAGCAGAAGTTGTGCTGCATAAAACAAGCCAGGGAGTCTTCAAATCTTTGAGGCTGAACCAGAACTTGTCAAAGTCTCTGCTACCACCCAGCTTCAGCAGGTGAGGTTCTGCTCTGTGATATTCAGGGAGATCCAGTAACCATCAGCAAAATTAGGATCATCTAATTCCTGCCTGATTACGTAAGTACATAATAAATTTACATTGCATAAGATAGGATAGAATAAAAGTATATACAAATATAATATAAAAATATAAATCCTCCAAGATATAATTCCTATACTAACCTAAGCTCTTCCCTTTGCCATCATGACAAAGCTTATTTGTCCCACCCAGAATGAATCACTTCTGTTGCACACCTGTGGCAACAAGGAGATCTCTCCAAAGGGAAAAAAGAGAAGAAAAACAAAAGGAATCCCTCAAACAACAAAACAAGTTGAAACCTGAATTCTCGACTTGGGGTATAATCAGATAGTGATTTTTTGGCTGCCATGGGAATGGAGCATGAATTAAGACTACATATACAGCTCAGCCTGAATAAACCGTATAGATAGGGAATGACACATTTTAAAAAGTGATTGATTGAAAAATGGTAAAACAGGCAGATATTATCACAGATTTTTTCACAAGGGAAACATACCTCTTTACATTAGCCTCCCACAAGTTTGCTAGTATAGGTATGCTTATGGATGCTTTTACAATGTTTTGTTCCTTTAGGTGTGCTTATTTTCATGAATTAATGTTTTGATGCTAGGCTAACTCTTGACTTATTTTTTTATTTATTTTTAAAAAGTCCTAGTCCTCAATTTAGAACAGTCTGAAGGGGCTTCCATTCCTCCTCCCCCTAAATAATTTATCCACAGAAAACTGCAGCTTCCATTAACAAAAGGCTACTCATGAGTCTGGGTAGATTCCACGAACAGAGACAACTGAATGCAGAGGCAAAACTCAAGTGCAAGCTAAAGAACAAGAAGATGGTTAAGCAGTAGTTCAGTTCTCAGGAGCATCCAGTGGTTTTGTCCATCCACCATGCAAACAATTTACCAATAGGCAACAATGCCAAAGTCGTATTTCAGAACTACAGCATAGAACAACCAGACTATAAGAAAATGGGTAGTGGATCTGCTGATCACTCCAGTATCCTCCCCAGTGAAATATGGGTAGGGCAAGCACAAAGTGCTACTTCACCAGAGGGCTCTCACAGATGCTGCAGGGTGCATTGCTACACATGGTGTGGGAGGCTTGGCATTTGACAACTCTTAAAGCAGTTCTTGTCTTTGAATGTGCCCATGGCTTTTTTACATGTGCATAAGTCACCAGCAGCCCCACTCCTCTGTGGCCATGAGTCCCCCATTCTAATGCCAAATGCCATGAAAAAAAGGATTTCCTTTCTTTGTTTCAAAACTAGACTTGCCTAGTTTCATTTGATGCCCTCTAGTTCTCAGATTGGAAGAGACAGGGAATATTAATTCCTGTTCCTACTGTCCATGCCTTCTCGTGACTTTATGGTGCTAAGGCAAACCAGAAAAATAAAAATATGCCCCTTGCTAGGATGCTTTTTGTTAGTTGCAGCTACACTATAAGGTGTGTACATACAGAGCAGTTTATGACAGCTGGGAAGGATTTTCATGGCTAAGGATGATATGTGGTGAACCCAGCTGAACTGAAAGGCAATGGGTCTTGCACACAAGTCATTTATATGCCCTCTTTTCCTCACAGAATCAAAATGCACCAATTCACCCAAGCAGGATTTTAATTTCCCCGCATTATCTTCATGTGTGCATCTAATACAGCTAAATCCTTAGACTTTGTTGCTTTTCTAGATGAGCAGGTGGTTCAAAGGTGTTGACACAACCGTTCTCAGGTTGGGATTTAATGACTTATAGCAGGGAGCTGAAGCAAAATGCCACACTGCATAACTGATTTCAACTCAGCTCTGACAGTTTGCACAATCCAAGAATCCATCCCCAAAGAAGGTGGTTGCTAAATTCATATTTTTCTAAGAGCAGTCACAAAGTACTTACAAGTTCGCCAAGAGCCTTAAAGCAAATGTGAGGGAACCGCTCTTTTCCTGGACCTCTACCCTATGCCAGGGGAAGCAGCTTTTCTTCAGCTTGCAAAAAGCTCAAAGAAAAGAAAAAAAAATCACTGTTTTCAGTGAGTGGGAAGGTTGACTATCCCATGCTGTTGTGGGGTGGATGGGAAGAGCTTGGCAGTTAAAAGACTATCAAAGAAACAAATCACCTCACTTCTTTTTTCTTCTTTAATTTCATTATAGTTTAAATATATGGATAACTTATAATACATGTATTTTAAACATAGTTTTAATTATAATAAATAATTTAAAATATTGGAGCAATGGCAAGATTAGTGCTCTGACAATTTGTTACCAGTTGGGTATGACAATGAGGTTAAAAACAAGCTTGTGCACATTAGAATGTGCCTCTTTCCACTAGCCTTTCCTAAGGCTCCTGTGTGGGTGACTGGTGACTGGAGTAGGAACCCCTGCAGGAGTAGGCATTTATTTTTTGTCTTTTTTCCACCACTACAGCTGTTTAGCTGGTTTTTCTAAGTGTCAGGTTTGAACTCCATGTTTAAGCAACTAAGTTATCAATGGAAAATAGGATTGTCTTGGAAATTTTTCCCTAGCCATGAAAAACTGGGTTCTCCTGGAATTTCTGTTCCTACATCCCATGTTTCTCAAAGCACAGCTGCCTTCCAGTTTCTTCAAGTGCATGATCAAATACCAAGAATTTGACATTCACCAACTAAAATCAGAAGAGGATAATGAGAAGTAAAACAAATTCCTCATGGGTGAAGTGGAGGGGCAGGAACTGATCTATTCTCTGGTGACAAGACCCAAGGGAATGACATGTCAGGGGAGGTTTAGGTTGGATATTAGGAAAAGCTTCTTCAGCCAGAGCGTGGTTGGACACTGGAACAGGCATCCCAGGGAACTGGTCACAACAGCAAGCCTCAGGCACATGGTGTGACTCTTGGGATGTGCTGTGCAGGGCCAGGAGCTGGACTTTGGTCCTTTCCAACTTGGGTAATTCTATTATTCTATGACTCTATGAAAGCTTAAGAACACCTTCCCCCCACCACTCCCTCCTGTAAGACAAAGAGGAAGTTTCTGGCAGTTTCTCAGAGAAGCCAGCCCTGTACCCCCTCTGCTACAGGAACTGTGCCATGCAAACCCAACACAGCCTCGCACCCAGCACTCCTGTAAACATTTACCCTTCAACAACAGCCCTCAGGCTGCCACTGTGTATTTGCATTATTCTACAAATACTTTCTGTTGTGAATAATGTAAAAATCATTGCCTATTGTGCTTCAGCTTCTTTAGCGCCTTCTGAAAATAGAACATACACTGAAGTAGTGCAACATTGTGCTTCAAGTCTGGGTTTTGTTTGGTTTTTGGTTTTGTTGTTGTTGGGATTTTTTTTGGTGTTTTGTTGGGGGTTTTTTTCCTGCTATTTTTCATCCTGTTTGAATGATCTGGTGGTGAAACATCTGTCACTGTATAGCAACCTTTTTCACCACCATTGCTGCTCTTAGGCACTTGAAATAAAATGTCCTTTTCTCAGCAGAAGGCTGGGTTGTGGTCACTGGCTGGTTTACAGGAATCGTTCCACCTACCTGTGAGAGGCAGCTCGATCTGAAAGACCCACTGCCTAGGAGCTTGTGACTCTAAGGTGATAAAAGAAAAATATTATATCAGCCTGAAAGTGCAGGGCAAGTCCAAATGGACTGAGTGCAATACAGTTCAAACTGAGATGTATTTTTCCCTGTGTGCATTGTATCAGTTTATCTTACAGAGGTTTCAGCAAATTTTTGCTTTTTATGGTAGGGCATGAATTTATGAAAAGGAACAGGAAGGAGAAAAAAAGATTTTAAGGAAGAGTCTTGGGAACTAAGAAATGCATGTGTTAACATTAGAGTGATATACCTACATATGCAAATCACTGGTTCTGGATGATCTCAAGGTATTACAGTGATTTGCCTCCCACCTCCCCACCCAAGTAATATAAGAAGGGAAAAAACAACTAATGTAATTTTTTCTGAAGAATCCTTGAAAAATATATTTCATTTGATCAACTAAAATCAGCTTTCTAACAAGGACAAAACAATAATGACTGAATGGCTATTTTCTTTTTAAAAAGCATAATAAAAAATCAATTTCCCAATGAGAGGTGTTTCAAGAAAAAATTCAGCCTGATTTTCTACTACAGCAACTACTACTGAAAACAGAAAAACAACCAGGGACTGATCAATACATTAGTGAGAGGTGAATATGGGACTCATTTTCAGAAGAAAAAATAAAACCAAAACAAAACAAAAGTAAGAGATGGGACTGCTTCACAGAAAAAGAAATCCTTAAAAAAAAACCCAAACCAAAACAGTACCAACAGAGTCATCTCTGAAGATATAAAGGTAAAAGAAAGGTGGCATCTCTGGCACATCTCATAAAGAATAAATCTCCATGGACATTATATATGTATGTATATATATATATATATAAAAACAGAATCTCAGAGAAAGTATTAGTCTAGTTCATATTAATGAACTTTGCCAAAAACCCACACACTAAAACATGGTTGCATTAAATGTTTCTTGAAATTTTTCACGAAAGAAACAAATCAGTAACAGTCAGACTGTTGATACGTATTTAGTGAAGGAACGTAAGACACAAATTCATTAATAAATTATTCACCAGCTTTGCTCTCAAGTGTATTGAGAGCTGGCAAAATGTCCATGGCTAAGGGTAATGCTAAATAACTGCACATAAAACAGAGAGACACTGTCAGGTAGCATAACACACAGGTTACCGGCAGGTCTTGACTTAGTCAACATCCTCATTAATGATACTAAAGCACAAGTAAACAGAAACATAATGAAATCTGTTGGTAGCTGGAAGGAACTGCATGCCAGTGTCAAAGAAAGTGGAATAATACAGAAGAAATGAAATGCCTGGGTGTCAAATAAAAACCCACTACATCAAATGAATAAAAATATTCCATTCATACTTGAAAAGAACACAGGCATGTCTCAGATTAATTTTACATCCATCACCAGGCACCGGTAGCCAGACAATCAGAGTAGTTCCACAAAAGACAGTGGAAACACCAGTGAAGATTGAAGGAAGCATGGACCTGTTTCCCCCTGCTGATGAGCACCTTCTTAAGGAGAGTGGCAGAGAGAGCAAAAAGTGATTTTTGGTCTTCTGACATAATGTACAGCACTCCATTGATTATATTATCAGTACTTTTAAAAATCTGTAAAATTGTAACTCGAAATGTTTATAGAGGTGAGGGGGATGAATAATATCAAAGGTATTTTCATAAATCCATAAACTTGAAAATATGTATCTTAAGGTGCTAAATTAGTAAATGACTCAAGGAACCTTACTTGCTCTGGCTACCTCACAACCCATACTGAGAAAAATGTTGTTGCTGAGACCTCAAAGTGCTGTTTTGCCTGCTCTTTTCATTAGAAGTCATTCATGTTTTATTTGGATAGCTTCAGTCAATGAGTATCTCTGTTTTATTTTTCAGTAAAACCCTGCCAGTGCAATCAACCTCGTCTGCAAATTGTTCTGCATTCTCTGTAAGTGAATGTCTAAAAAAGGACCAATTGTTAAAATGAAAAGGTCCCAACAAAACAAAGAAGTTGGTCAAGCTAGTGAAAACAAGGGCTGACCAAAGATTTACCAAAATTTTTTTGAAGGTGGAGAGGCTAGGTAATAAAATGGCAGGTGAAACCTACTGGAAACAGATTAAGGTGATGCACCTCAGAAAAAGCAATCCAAGACTCAAGTGAACAATATGAGCTCTAAGCTGGCTGTAACTGTCAGGAGCAAGACCATGAAAAGACCAGCTTAATCCTGGACAATGCTGAGTAAAATCATAGGAGGTTTTACAGAGCAGATAGAGAATAGAAAATACTGTTAAACCCCAATACAACCCCAAAGTTCATCCCGATTTTTAACACTGCATGCTACTCAGACTCCTTCACCTGCAAACAAAATATGATGAAAAATTCAGAGGAGAATGACAAAGGTGACGAAAGCTATGGGGCAGCTTCCCTATGATAAATGAGCAAGTAGTTTAGTACTCTTGCTATGGGTCAAACTTGACTTGAGAGGAGATGGTAGTTTTTGGGAGTCACGGTGCTAGATGGAGCCAGACACAGAAGAAACCCATGGGGTGCTGGGCTGCAGCCTCACCTGGCTTTACCAGGGCTGTTTTTATGGGTGCTCAACCTCTAAATGGCCTCAGGGGAGAAACAGCATCAGATTGTGCAGTAGAAATCCAGAAATAGTTACTAACTGTGAAAAAAAAAACCCTCCACATGTAATTGAGAAAGTTCCTGAAATTAAAACGGGTGAAAGAGTACTTGGGGAAAAATACCATGAGTGCTTGTGCTGTTGTTGCAATGTGTGCTCAGAGGGACAGCTGGAGCACGTGTGTGGTGGCAGGGTGTGTGTGTAAGCTGTTTATATCCAGAACATGAACCATATGCTGCTTTTAAATCTTCTGCAACTAAGCAGCCGTGTCTCCCTGATCAGACCTTATCTTTAAAATGATGACCGACTTCTGGGACTTTCTTCTGTGCTTGCTTCCTGCTCCTGTGAACCTGAACATGGCTCTTGGGAAGCATTGTGGATTGACAGCTTCAGCAACTACAAAAAATAGACATGATAATTGCTGTCAGAGAAGGACTGGAAAGAGAAACTGAGAGCTTAATTACGGCTGCAAAGGAATGGGCTCTTTGTACAGGCAATGATAAAAGGAAGATAGAAGGAAGAAAGTACAGAGCATAAGAATTGCAGTCAGCATTTGGAGACTATTAGCAGTTCAGTTTATGATCATAACAATACAGCTAGAGATTTTTTAAAGGTGCAGGCTAAAAGGCTGTCAAATCGGGCAGCATGCATTCTACAAGAGCCACAAAACACAAGTGGCTTCATCACAATAGGATAGTAATAGAGGACTTGTTGCAGTCTTAGTCCGAGTGAGAAATACTGATGCATAAAAATCCCCTTGAGATATTTTTTTGGCTGCTAATAGCCATAAGACACATGCTAGTAGATCCAGCATGGTGGCCTTAGAAAGGAAGGAGACTGTATCATCATGGACACTGCTTGTCCACTTCTTGAAAATGCCACACAGAATGCAGCATAATGCAAACACACATGACTGGCGATGACACAGAAAGCATAATTGCAATTACTTCAAAAATTATTGGGAAAACCAATATAACCAAAAATAAATAAATAAATAAATATAAACCAAGTATAAACCAATATTGTGCACATCAGAAACATAAATCATGCACCTTCCCAAAACCAAATATAAAACATGATAATTGCATCCAAAACTCATTGATCGCTGGATTTGAATTGGTTCCCCTAAAAACCTGGATGGTATGGCAGAAAACCAGACAACTGCAGCAGTAACAGTGCCCTCTAGATATTGCTAACACATCTCTAGAAATATACACTCATGATTAGCATTTATATACTACAGGTAAAACCCTGGCTGGTTTTGATGACCATTGAGATGTAGGTGTCTGCCACACAATGAGATCCAGCTTGATGAAGCGGGTGGCCCCTCCTTGCCCAATACTCTTTGTACAGGAAAACGATGCATGAAGGTCAGCTAGGTACAGATATGGCCTGAAGAGCTGAAATGCAGGTTTCTGCCTCGGCCATTCCATTCCCTCCAACTTCTACATTCAGGATCAGCTCTGCAGCCTGAATGGACTATTCTGCTTCAGCCTCTGTTTAGCCCAGGGGCTGAGATACACAGGCCTGGGATAGGAAAGAGGCAAACAAGGGTCCCCACGGGAAAGGCTGCATCTTACTGCCCTCCTTGAAAAAAAAACAGCTTTATTTCTTTAGGGGTGACCCTTCCCTTTCAATACATGCATTAAAGCAAATATGCTTTTCTTCAAAGGTGTAAATGACACTCAGGAATTTGTCAGAGGGGGATGCTCAAGGTCAGCAAAAGAAAAGCCAGCAGTCTGCAGGTGTTTGGTCACAAAGCCAAGCAACAGAATATCCAGCTGTATGTCAGTCCTTGGAAAAGCACCGAGGAGCATGCAACACCATTGTTTTGAACCCTCCAAGCTCGAGGGACAGACACATTAAAGAAAAAAAATAACACCTCAACTAGCTCATCAATAAGGTCAGCTGTCCTAGCAGGAATCCTTAGTCCAAGACCTTAAATACAGAAAAGCGTGAGTGCGGACAGCTAGTATTTAACAGAGCCAACAAGGCAAAGAGTGGAACTAATTAAAAGTAAAAAAACCCCACCAAATAAAAGAAAAAACATGGGGAACCTGAACAAAACCAAACAGTAAACCAAACAAAAATAAAATAATGAAAAACCAACCAAAAATCCATCAACAAAAACAACAAAACCAAATAAACCAAACAAAAACCAAAACAACAGAAAACGCATACATCACAGTCCAGTCATATTTTGACATGAAAGAGAGCAATGTAGGGGCCAGTAATGTTACATTGCCCTTAGACTCATCACAAACTTCACAGGGAGAGAAGATTTCTCCCTCCTTTGTAAAAAAAAGCTTGCAATCTTCAACATGTAAATAGACATAAGCTACAAAGAATTTTATGGGCTTTGTTTAAAAAGGCCATTCTGTGTCACTGTTCCAAAAAGCATAAGGCTTTTAACTTTTAATCTAGATTTAAATTTATGATGGGCATTCTGGATCGACCACCACAAAGTAAGTATTTTGCTGTTTGCATCATATTTGATGATGCTCTCCACTGCCACATTCAGGCCATCTAGTGCCCAGAAAATGTCACAAACAAGAATGTGGCACCAGGTAAGCAACGCTGCAAAAAACAGCTGTAATGCAGTCCTTGCACAGATCATTTGAACAAGTTGAAACTGAGTGAGATGTACCTGAGGAAAAGGGTGCTCTGGATAACACAGGTAACTGGGAGCTCTGTGCATATTGGTGTTCTGAGCTCAGACCACTGCAGACACGTCAGCTGAAGTTAGCTGAGGACTGAGCTCAATGGCAGATTGTCCTCAGTTTAAAGAGGCAGCTGTCCTCTTAAGAGGTAGGAACCTGATGGCAACTGCCTGGTTTTGCTTTGAAGACAGAACTGACACTATTTCCAACTCATTTGTAACTCAGTGGTTGAGTGCTGGAACAGAAAGTTGCTACTTCTGTTTTTTCCTCCAGATATCTTCATAGACTGCAATTCTCCACAATTTGGAGCACTGAAGAGAACAAAATATGAATGAAAGGCAAAATTCCCATAGCAGTTTGTTTGGAAAATCAGACTTAGAATTCTATTAATGTTAATGGTATTTAGGAGCTTAGCTGTGTCCTGTGAAAGAGCCTGGTGATCCAGGACACATCAATTTGCCAGTCAATTTACAGGGGCCTGGCACTGGATACAAATCTCCAAAATATATTGAGGGTCACATCTGAAAAGCAATTCCAGTGCTTGAACCTTTTTCCCTACCTACTGCTCTAAGCATCTCTTCAGCATAATGATATTCATATTTTCCAAATCACTATGCTGCTCTCATCTTGGCTCACCGAGAAGCTGTTGTGTATACTAATTGGGGTGGTATGTCCTATACATTAGGATGTCTGGCTTAATGTGGAAATCTTCTTAAAATGCATACTTGATTTATTCATTGTACAGTTTAGACGATGAAATGAGATGGGGTGAATTTTAGAGTTATGAATAATAAACTCCTGCTCAGCCAAAGCTACCAAGTGGTGAGTTCAAGCTTGAAGAGATGCCACCATTACACATTTTACACGTGCTAATATCAGGCTGCCTACAGTCCTCGCCACATTTTTGTTATTTTTCTTTATAGCCATGCAAAAGTAGGGATTAGTGTGTAAGGGATTTAGGAGCACAATTCCCACTGGCCTCTGCTGAGATTATGCCCCTGAAAACCTCTTTTGAAATCTGCTCCAGCTATTGATTGCTGTCAGATTTCCATTTGGCTGAATAGGTGAGGTCCCTGACCCCCTTTTCTTTTGTGCTGGTTGATAACGTTTTATAGTCCATCCTGTTATCCTTCATGAAAGACATTAGGTACATCTTGCTTGCTCTTTCCCTTTCAGAATTTGTCTCAGCAAGTCCCTTTTCCTCTACAGCCCTAATGAGCACAAAATTAATTGGGTACATATGTAGCGATGCTTAGGAGCATTCAAGACTACCTGGAACTGTCACCCTTTTTGCACTGTTATGGTATCAGTACCTTGGTAATGCTACTCAGCATTTCACACAGCCCTCAGGTGTGAGTCCACTGGCCCTTTCTGCATTTCAATCATCTCTTCCAAGTTGTTGGGTGCCTCTGCTGGTACATTTTGGTGTTTTGTTTGCTTTCTCTTCAGCTGCCAGGCACTGTGCTAACTATCTGAAGATCAGATCGCCCATTTGTCTTGGATCATTTTCCTGTGACTCAATCAGAGGAAGCATTAAAAGATTTATAAAATGAATGTGTGTAACAAGGACGTGCCAATCAACTGTACAGTAGGGGGTAAAAAAAGCCATTATTTCAGTGACTGCTGATATGAGTTAAAAGAAAACTGAACTTAAAAAAAAAATCATTCCACTGACTTCTGAAACGGAGTCCAGGAGGCAATAAGGTCATGTAGAAGACCAAAAAGATCAATTGCATGTCTCTCCACAACCACCCATTTCTTAAAGCCCTGATTTTCGGTATAATCCCTTTGTCTATGTTTTGACCCAGTCTTATTTGATTTATGTTTTTTATTCATTAAATTGTAGGCATGAGGCATCCGCTCAAGACTTAACCTTATGCATGTTTCACTGAAGGGATTTTCTGTTGTATTTGATACAAACCATTCTACCTGGTTTTATTATTTGAAATCATCAAAATCTGTCTTTGTATTCTTGATTTCTTTCTTTTTGGAACCTGATTTACCCCTAGCAATAGCATTTAGTCTTAAAAATAATTAGGATCACTTTACCACTGCAGCATAACCTGAAGTAAGAAAGTTAATTTCCTATTCAGTTTAGAATTTTTCCATTAATACCATGAATACTAAATTTATACCACGGCAGTCAAAGTCCTCAGAGAGTACCTTTAAACCACCAATTTCTTAGCTGTGATCATTTCCTACTTTTGTTTCCCAAATGGCTTTAAATCCTCCCACAGTGTTGCAACAAGAGTGGTATTTTCCCTTGGTTTTTTGTCTCTAAGCCTGCTTGCCAGGAGATAGGTAAGTGTTTACAGATGATATGAGCATTACAGGATAGATGGTTAAGAGTACTGCAAAATCGCCATGCCCAGCAGTCCCCAGGGCTGATTCAACATTTCTCCCAGTAGCTCAAATTTCTCTCAAGCCCAGCAAGCAATGTGAACTGGAACCTTACCTTCTAGACATCAGTATAATTCATTCTTCATGGTAACGCTGTGAGGGGTGCTAGTGGTGGATTTGCCACTCTTCCTCACAGGACGTGTTGGTTTCTTGCAGTGTGTAAAGGCTTCATGATCCTGGCTGGTGGAGTTATGCTAAGATGCAGCATGCAACATATGTCTTCAAGTGCCCTATAGATTAAGGTCAGTCCATTGGTTTCCTCAGGAGTATGGGCACCGAGTATGTGTGTGTTGTTGGGTTGTTTGTTACAAAGAACATCTGACTTTCCTGAATACTACAAGACTATATCAACAAGCAGCCCAGAAATTACTGCTGACCTTTTTGGTCCTAAATATCATTCTGCTCCTTATCCTTTTGAACCAAGCCATTGGTTTTGCTGTTTATTGGGTTTTTTCCTGGTTTCCCTGAACTTTTCTGACTTCTACAAGCAGCTGCAACCAACAAACCCCTTTGCTTCCAAATGTGCTGTCATTCCAGGGAAATCTCTCTGATGGCACAGTTTATTTACTCTGCTATTTCTGCTTCCTGTTGTTTCAGCAATAACTGTGTGGAAGAGCATTTAATTGCTCTTCCCATTTAGCCTGGCTGAAGCATGCTCAGCACACCCATCTGCTTTAACATGACTTCTACATCAAAGTCCCACCCCCGCTCTACAACAGCCAGTTACATCTTACAGCCTAATTTATTCACACACAAAAAGAGCTTTTATTTGAAAATAGAATCAGAGCTAGCTCTGAGAATTCACGGGTTCAAATTAATGAGAAAAAAAAAGTAACACAAGTTCTTTAAAGTGAAATTCTAGTGACAATTTTTATTTTCTCCCACATTACATATGTACTAGAACAACAGAGACAGGTCATGCTTTCCAAACAGTTGAAATAACTTGGAATCATAGAGGAAGTCTGTACTGTTAGGTTTCAATTAAGCTAAATTATTAATGATTTTTGTGTCTAATTGCCTTATTACCTCGACTACAGACACATTTGTGTCAACAGTTCAGATAGCTTTTATGCATGGCCATTTTGCAATTCATGTCTAAGCCACCAGTCAACCAGTCATCACCAGTCTTCCACAGTGGGCCTGCACAGCCTTCCCAGCTGGACTAAATACTACACTTTTCAGGGCAACACTCTATCTTGAGCAGCTATCCAAGTCCTTCCATGTCCCTACTGCCTACGCTTCAGGAAGCACTGAAACAGCACTGACGCCCACCAAAAGAGCAGGAATACCAAAAGAAAATCAGGATATTTCTGTTCATCATGGTTTACCTCAGCCATCAACAAAGCCCCGTGCAACAGCTCACTCACTCCCCCACCAGCAAGATTGGTGAGAGAGTTGGAACAGCAAAAGCTAGAAAACCCGTGGGCTGAGATAAAGACGGTTTAATAGGGAAAGCAAAAGCAGCTCACTCAGGCAAAGCAAAACAAGGAATTAATTCAGAGCTTCCCATGGGCAGGAAGATGTTCAGTCATCTCCAAGAGAGCAGGGCCCCAGCACACCTAATGGTGACTTGGGGAGAAAAACACCATCCCTCCAAACGCCCCTCCTTCCTCCTTCTTCTCCCCACTCTATATACTGAGCATGATGCCACATGGTCTGGAATAGCCCTTTGGTCAGTTCCGGTCACCTGGCCTGGCTGTGTCTCCTCCCAATCTCCTGTGTCTCCATCCCCAGCCTCCCTGCCAGCGTGGCAGTCCACACAAGAGAAGAGGCCTTGGCTCTGTACAAGCCCTGCTCAGCAATAACAAAACCATCTTTAGATTATCATCGCTGTGTTCAGCAAAAATCCAAAACACAGACCAATAACAGCCTCTGTGCCCAAAATTAACTACCCTAGCTGAAAGCAGCACACTGTCATTGAGACACTGACAACCCATCTTCTGCTGCACCAGGCATTGGGCATGAACAGGCTGCAAGGAAACATGTTAGCTAAAGGTTAGGGACCAGACATCCCATGGTGCTTTCTCTCCTTTTCTCTCCTGTTGGTGCCAAGGCACTGCAAACCTGCTATGGTTGGCCAGTGTGCTATGACTTAAACCATCTCTTAAGTGGAAAGCATTTTTTGACAGCCCATGCTTTCAAAATTAAATAATTGTTAGTTGCATTTTCTATGTAATATGGAAGGGGGGTATTTTGTTATTTTTTGAGGTTATTCTCATACCTAGAAAAATGGTGTCAAAATTAAGAGGAAGGTACAGATTAAGAGAGACTACAAAAGTCAGATTAAGTGTGAGCCTTGTTGCTGATTTCTGCTCTTGAACTACTCCTTATTTTGGAATTTTGCTTGAGCCCAGTGCAAGCAATCCCACTGAGGTTTGTGCCTAAAAACGAGCGTGGGAATAATCAGCATGCAAAAACATGAGGTGCTTCCCTGGCAGGGAGGGATCTCACAGTGCTTTCCCAAACCAGGATTGCAGAGGAGATAATGATGAGGAAGAAGAAAACTCAGAATGTGGAGTCTGTTGAGGTCTAATTCAGTGTTACCATCTATCTGTCTGTCTGTATATCTATCTATCTATCTATCTATCTATCTATCTATCTATCTATCTATCTATCATTAGTTGTTAAAGAAATTGGTGAGCTTGAATTGTTGGAATTTTATGATGGAAATGTGGGTTTATCAGAGATAAGCTTAGTTTTGCTGGATTTGTAGCAGGAAGTCCGTGATGTTTATTTGTATCATTCCACAGCATTTGTTTTTAAAAATTCATGTAGTTTTGTAACGACAATTCTTCAGATTGGGAAAAAAAGGGTGAAAACCAAACATAATATTTGATCATGAAGTAAAGAAAACATCATATGTTTTGTGTAGGCAACTGGTAACAGTCCTGAAAACAGAAATGTGTATCTGTGAATTGGCCCAGATGACGTGCATCTTTGAGAACAACGTAATTCATTACAGAATGTAATGGCTCAGTGACAGATGTTTATGGAAGTTAATGGAAATATGAGAGAAAAAGAGAAAGCAAATAGGACACATCTTCAGAAAAAAAAAAAAGGAGAAAAGAATCAGAATCACAGTCAATTACAGTTCACTAAACCTACTTTTAAACCATTGTAAAATAATGAAATTATCATTAAAGCTCCATATCTACCTGGGGGATAACAGAAAAATGAGCAACAAATGATGCAGACACCACAGTGCTAGGGTGGTATGTGACAAATCCTCCAGAAGTAAATTGATTGGGAACCCAAAACCCTGGGTGAACAGATTCAAATAATACAACTTGAAATGGATTTTTTTTTTCCCATGGAAGAAAGTGTTCTGGAAACCTCTAAGGTTGCGATTTGGTTCTGTTGCAGGTTTCCTAGTGTAAAACACTGCACTGAATTTCAAGGCCTAAAGGCTGTCTGCCTCTGCAAGTAAAAAATACCTGAATGCCAGAGTGATGGATATGGAAAAGAATAGGAGTAGATTATAGAGTCTTACAAAATGATAGAGCAGCACAACAAATCAATGTGCTTTGGGGATGCTGGTGAAGGTAAGTTATATCCTCCAACTGCACAGAATAACTGCTCTTTATGTAATCACACCTGGGATATGTCATTAAATTGCAATACCTCATTACCCGTCCTTACAAAACACGGAAGAGTTTCAGGGAATTCAGATCCAAAAAAGAAAAATTAGCAGACTCTTGGAAAGACTGATACACAAGGAGAGATTAAGTAGCTTAAATATATAGCTTATCTAATCAATAATTAAGCAAGGGAAGGATAATGGCTTAAAAATATGTAAGAGAAGGATAATTATTTTGCATGATGCATGGTCACAGTTCAGCACAGTGCTAAAACACATGTGCAGATCCATCAGCCCTGCAAAACACCAACGTACGTGATTTCAGTGGCGCTTGAGCACATACCTAAATTTAAGCATGCATTGAAGTACTTTGATTAATCTGGGCCATAACCACAAGTAATAGTATGAAATTAAGAAATGCAAAAATGTAGGCTGAACAGCAGGAAAATCTTCCAAACGGTGAGATATATGAGACTGGGGAGTAATCACTCAAGGGAATTGGTGGAAACCTTATCCCTGGACACATTTCAAGTTTTGCTGGACAAAGTACTGGGAAAATATCCTTTGGGGAATAATCTTGCTGTTGCCTCTAGAGACAACTGCACAACCTTCTGCAACTATTCTGTGTCTAAGTTTTTCTGGGCTGACTCACAGCATTAAGCCCAAGACATGATTTTAGAAAGCACCAATAGCGCAACAGGCTGGTGGCATTCTGAAGCTCTTCCTTGCCTCCCCACACAATTTATCGGGTTTTTTCCATCTTCATTATATGGAATGCTATGAGAGGGGAAAAACTCACACCACCACACTTTTAGCTTAGTGGATTTTTGTCTTTTCTTTACTCACTGACTAAACATTGATTTCATTCTCACTTCTGCATTACAACAGAGCTTAAAGATATAGAGGAAATCTAATTTCAACTTGTAGGGCTTTGTTTCATTCCCGGAGCATGTGTGGTGAATGGTGAAATCATCAGACAGGTAATTGTATATTGAAGTATCTCATATCTCATATCTCATATCTCATATCTCTGAGCATCCCAGCAGAAGCAGTATTAAAGATTTGGTGGTTTTGCTAGTTTGGTTTGGGTTTTCTTGGGGGGTAGGGTTGGTTGGTTGGTTTTGTGGTGTTTTTTTTTTGTTTTTTTTTTTTTTTTTTTTTTTTTTTTGTTGTTGTTTTGCTTGTTTGTTTTGGGTTTGTTTTTTTTTTTTTGGTTTTCCCCTCCATGCAGACGCTTGAAGAAAGGCTGTTACAAAAAGGACTTTGCCAAAGATGGACCAACAGATTCTCCAGGGGCTTTCTCCACTGGGGAGAATAATTTTGGTAAGCCAAATGCAAGGTCCAAAGCACAATGGCTTTTTAATTGCTTTGAAATCTACTTTTTTTAAGTAAATGATTGTAGAAGACTGTGCATCATTCACTTGGACATGTGGGGCTATTCTGCAGCCATGTAGGAAAGGACAGGTGTTCTCTAACAGGACTTTGCAGACATCTACTGGAAATGGAAATGGTTGAGACAGATCTGTTAAAAATTGAAGATTTCCCTTCCCTGACCACAGCCGATATTCTTCCTTTATTTTTGCAGTGTCAATGAATGGGCCCTGATTTTATTATTGGGAAAACAGCACTTATGTTTATTGGTACTAATTTTCCACTGCACATCAATGCATCCAGAATAGCAATTCTTAACCTTAAATACTTATTTCTGTGTCGGTCTAACTAACAATTCAGCTAGGAACATGTGTGAGCATCTTCCTGACTCATGGTCCAAGTTAACAAACAAGATTACTCAATTCCCTTATCCCATTTAAAAGGATGGCCTTGCAAGGTCTCCATCATCAAGGATACTTAAGAGCTTGTTAAGGAAAAAGCTGAGCAGGATAATAAACTGAGTGGATCTCCCATCGGGCTGGACCAGGAGGCTCTTCATTTGGTCTCTTCCAGCTCTCCTGTCTACAGCCAAAGCTGGGGGTGCATTAGCATCTCCCCAAATAGGTCTGGTTACTGGGATAGTGTGGCATGTTGCCTGTGTCAGCACTCAGGCAATAAGAAAACTACAACTTTCTTCCTTTTTGGTTGTTTTGTTGTTAAAAAAGTTCGATTTGTTTAGGTCCTTCCCATAAAAACTAAAAGCAAGCAAACAATTTGGTTTGTGAGCAAAGTGGTTATCATGTTCCAGCCAAGCACCGTTATTGCTGGAGGTCCCATGTAAGCATTTAAGATTACAAATGTTAACACAGAGGCAGGCTTCTTGTCCTCTTTCCTCGAGGTTTCTGACTCTCAGGAGATGAAGGGGTTCATGTTTCCCACTTCCTGGGGGTGCCAGGGCAAAGACGGAGTGTGTCTTCCTGGCCCCAGCTGATGCCAGGCTGCGCTGAGCCTCAACCCCGTGCTGGACAGCAGGGAGACTAGCCTTGACCAGGAGGCAGGCTCTGATGGGCTGCTTGGCTAGGGACAGCAGGCTCACAGGCCAATAGTGAGCTGGGGAATCTAGTGGGGAATGGGTCTGTACTGGAAATACAGGCTGCAATTGGCTTCCTGGGAGGGGAGCAGAGGGCAGAGCACCCAATCGAGGGTGAGAGAACCACACGGGTGATGGATCTGTGCCGGAAAGGCAGGCTGCAATTGGCTGTTTGGATGGGGACAGAAGTCCAAGCGGCCAATCGGGACATGGGAGATCCAGTGTGGAGTGGGTCCGTGCCCTGTATGGAGGCTGCGATTGGCTGCCAGGCAGGGGAGCCACGGGCACAGTGTCCAATCGGGCGGTGCGGGATCCCTTCGGGAGGGGGTGCGGGGCAGGTGGTGGCGGGCGGGGGGCCGGGTTGCAGAGGGTGCGGGCTAAGGGACGGCTGCGGGGCAGTGCGGGCGCGGTGCGGTGCGGTGCCGGCCGGCTGCTAGGTGGAGCCCGCGTCCGCGCAACCCAGATCCGGGCCCTCGGCGCTCCCCCGCCCCTCGGCTCGCCGCCCGCCCGGCTCCGTGCGGCCGCCGCCGGGCAGGGCAGCAGCGCCGCGCAGCCCGCCGCCGCCTCCTCCTCGGGCTCCGTTCCCCGCTCCCGGCCCGGTCCTCCGGGAGACGCGGGTGCCGCGGGTCCCCGGAGCGCCCTGCCCGTGTGCGGTGCGTGTGCGCTGTGCCGAGCCGAGCCGTGCCGAGCCGGCGGGGCGGCCATGCGCCCCCCCCGCGCCCGCTGAGCACCGCGCGGGGCGCGCCCGCCCAGCCGCCCCCTCCGCGCCCGCGGAGCCGCCCCCTCCGCCCGCCCGCCCGCGCCGAGCCGCGCCGAGCCGCGCCGCGCCGGGGCTGGCGGTCTCCGCAGCGGGAGGAGGAGGAAGAGGAGGAAGGATCCAGGGTGTCTGCGGAGCGCGAGGGGCTGAGGACCACCCGCCTCCCTCTGCGCGGGCGTCTTTGTGTCCCCCAGCCCCGGCGGAGCGAGGGGCCGCGGGCAGGGGAGCGGATGCGAAGAGCGGCTGGTGCTGGAGGGGAGAGAGAGAAAGGGGGATGGTGGACGATTTCTCTCCTTTTTTTTTTTTTTTTTTTTTTGGTGGTCTCTTCGGCAGCGGCTGTTCTTCCCCAGCAGCAGCAGCAGCAGCGGCAGCAGCGGCAGCAGCAGCACAGGCAATGACTCTGCCGCATCCGAATCGCCTGGCTGGTGGTGCCGGCTCCGGAGACATCACCTTGCTCTGAAGTTGCCCACCTGGAGGAGGTAAATCGGAGCGGGGCTTTCGTCCAGAGGGGTCGGCGACAGCGGGGAAGAAGAGGGAGCGATCGCCTCCCCCATCCCCACACACCCTCATTCTCCGGGAGGAAGCTTCTGTAGCAGAAGAACACGGCTGAAAAGGAGAGACTTTACTTCTTTCTATTTTTTCCTTTTTTTTTCCTCTTTTTTTTTTTTTTTTTCTTTCCCCAATTTTTCCTTGCTTGAGGGACGTTCCGTGCTTCTCATCCCCCCCTTTTGCTTCTGGCTGGGGGCTTTGGTACTGTGGCCAGGTCTGCTTCCTACTCCCACCCCTGGTTTTAATGGCTGGATTGTGGCAGCAGCTCCCTGCTGCAGGTTATTGAGGATCTGATGGGGACTCGCATCTCAGGAGCCGGAGGTGACTAAAGGTAACTAACCAGCGGATGGATGCTCAGCAGCCCTTGCCTGGCCCTCGGTTGCACCCTTGCCCGGTTGCCTTGGGCTGAAGGGTGCCGGCCGCGCTGGGCGCACGCTTGGATTGAATTATGCTATAATAAGGATAGTTTGGCTTCAGGGGGGCTGGATCCTCCAGGTAACGGGGGAGCATCTCTCTGGGGCTGCATGCTGGGGGGCAGTGGAGACAAGGGGTGTGCATCTTGTTTGAAAATGCCTTGTAGGCTCCAGCCTGGTTTGGCTGGGGACAGCTAGGGTGGCAAAGGCAGTGAGGAGATGGAGGGGACCTGGTAGGTTTTGTTCTTGCTCTCTCTTGGGGTTTTTTTTTTTTTTTTTTTTTTTTTTTGTTTCTTGTTATTTGTTTTTGAAAGGCACCACGTTGGACCGCGGGGTTTGCTGGTGTTATACTGAGGAATTCCTGAGTTTCATGATGTTTCCTCAGTCTCCCCCCTTCTTCCCCCCTTCCCCAGTCTTCATGCCCATTCCTTCGTGGATCTGTATTGCTGTTTAATTGCTGAAGGGTGCCTCGAGAAGCAATTGCTTTCTTGGATATCAGGGGGCATGAGTGGGGGGATGTTGCCGAATTGGGGTGTGCGTTGGGGGCTGCCTGTGCGTGGACACGAGAGGGTAGGGTAGAGGTCTGCATCCAGCAGCCGCGGGTTACAGGTAGATGCGAGCTTCGCCTTCCCGTGCAGCCGGAGAGCGAAACGTACGGTGGAGGTAGGGATGTGCAGAGCTCCCCACCGCCTGCCTGTGAGGCTGCGTTCGCTGGCTCCTAACACTATAGGACTGGCGTTTGTTTTGAGCAAGGGCCGATGTGTATGGCTGAACGACGAAAATTGCATTTTTAATGCCTTTTTCCTTTTAACCCTTTGTTTATTTGCTCCCTTAATTATTTATTTGTGCTCCCTTTGCAGTCATCTTTTGACTGCATAACTTGGAAGTACGGTTGTAAGGCTGATGGTTTCCCCCCTGCCATCAGCCAGCGAGCAGCCCTGTTGCCCAATTTAAGGAGCCTACCTCCAGCTGGTGCCTCTTAGGGCTAATGAAGATGTAGCTACACTACCCCAGAGATGTGCCCTGGGTATTCGGGGGATTGCCTTCAAGGACTGAGTTTGATCAGCAGCTTTGCATCCAGAGTTGTCCATGGAAGTAGCGCTGACCTCCAATATGTGTAGTTGTTTTTTTTTCCCCCCTCACCCTTTCCCCCATAGACAGGCGGATGTTTAGTTTTGCTTGAGGGATGGTGAGGTAGGAAAAGAGGCTCTCTTTCTCTCCTTTTCCTGATAGGCATGAGATTGTTCTCTGCGGTGGTTAAAACAACTCGTATTTTGGCCAACAGCAATGTATTGTTGTCTGCTTGTCAACTGTAGTGTTCATTATCGCTTGAGCCAAAACAACCCATGTCTATTTTATTTACTTTCCTGTTTAGATCACTTCTTAGGAGTTATTGCCATTTCCACTCTCACAGTTCTGGTTCCAGGCAGCCAGCTGCTTAGAGGGAGGCTGAGATGCAAGAAAAAGGGTGAAAATGCCATCTGTTTCTTGATACAAGGCAGCTAGGTAGTCTGCTGGCTGCTGTTTCTCTCTGTATTATAGCACTGATTACTCCAGAGTGCAGGATCAAAATTTTCAAAGCTGACCAAGAAGAAATCTTCCCTGGAGTTGAAAAGAAATGAATTCCATTTTCATTGTGGAATGCTGCCTCTTAAGAGTGCAGCCAATGCTGCCTGCTTGGTATTGAGTAGTAGCATGTGCTTTGTAGAGCTCATTTATCATCATTTCCAGGGGTTTGCAATACGAACAGGCTTCTACTGTGCATTCATTAGGAAAAATTCTTCTATGGAGTTTTTCATGGGAGTAAACCAGGTGTTGCAGGTTAAAATGGGCTGCTGTCAAAAAGTCTGCAGTCGTCACTTAAGATCCATGCCAATGTTGGGTGACAAAGTTCAGGTTAGGGCTCCATGGTAAAGCTGTATTTTTTTCCTAAAGATTAAATTGTTCTGAGAGAAAAAGAGTCAGTCCCTGTTGTTGTGGTTGAGCCTGCTTGTGTTCCTGCTCTTTAAGAGTACTTTAAGAGTACTTTTTCCTTATTTAGGCTTGATTTACTATAAAGTGACTGTTGTCTTGTTACCTGCTAGCAAAAAATAAAGTGGATACAAATCTATGGTGTGTTTATTTCCAAAAGGAGTGAAGTTTTTATAAAGCTAGTCTTGATCTGTGAGTTCCATATAATTTCTGTTCTTAAATAAATATGTGTTTTCCTTTTTCTTCCTGAGGTAGTTAGGAGAAGGTATATTTAGTTTTGCATTGAATCCCAGAACAAGATAAATAGCAGTGTAGATTGATGACAGTGAAAACATCGAGTGCTGCTTTGTGGGGCAGTGAGATTTTATTGGAATTTGTTAAGTTGAGGCTACCAAGTCCTCACGGAGATGTTTTTTTGTGACAAAAGCAGGAGCTGGTGTTTCAGTTTCTTGGTGCCCTCCTGAGATTAAGTAGTTTATGTCTCAGCCTAGAATATTTGGGTTTGTCCCTGAGCCCTGTCGCGTCCATCCCTCCACCCCCCTCATTTGTTTGCTTGGCTGTGTATCCCACAGGTTGGGATGCCATGGAGACCACGTCATTCGTCCCACTCGGGGGTGATATGGCTGAGGTACTCAGCTTGCCTATCCAAGCATTAATTGCAGAAAAGGCTTTTTTCCTCCTAAAACAGAAAGCAAATTGCCCTGTGCCTGCTGGTGCAAACATGAAGCCGGAGCTCTTTGCTATCTGGGAGGGAAGTGCAAGCAGGTTTGTAGGTGAATATGCAGGCACACACATCCAGCTGGCTGACTGGTGAGCTGGGTGTCTTTCTAACAGCCCTACAACAGCGTTGTAGGGCTGTTAGAAAAATAAATATTTAGAGGCAGGTAGAGCGAATTATTGGCCAGGACTGGAGAGGAATATGCATGACCTTTAGCTTTGGGCAGCACTCAGCTGGAGGGCCTGATGCTGCCATCAGGGTTTTCACATTCAGAGCATGAGTGGATGCATCATCAACACATTTATTCATGCACACGGGGGCAGGAAGTCTTTGTAAATGGAGAAGTCCCAGGAATGGGTGATTTATTATTAATTTTAATACTAATAGTGTTGGGACTGGTGTAGATTGACTAGGAAGCTATTTAACGCATGACACGGTATAAAGGATGGGTTAAAGATTGATGAAAGAGATGGAATTCACGGAGCAAGAATGGATCAGGGAAAAGCTAAAGCATGGAGGATGGGCACAAGGATTTCTATGCCTTAAATAAGTTCCTTTTTTTTTTTTTTTCCTGTTGTGATTATGTTGCTTAGTGGTTGTAGAAACAGCCCAGTGCTGCGATTGGAGTGATTCTGATAAAATTTTTTATTCCCTAGAGACTTCTTGCACATCACAAGAGGTTTGGAAGAACAACTCAAAAAATAATTTTTTTTGGAGTGGTGATAATCTGAGAGCTAGACATCACAATATTGATGTGTTGTTGAGGACAAGACTGAAACAATCAGGACAGCCCTGCAAAATAAGTTTTTTTCTTCCCCTTATAATGGGATGCTTATTGGGGTGGGATGTACTTGGTGAGCATTGACATTCTGGAGAGGTGTTTATGGACATCCATTTCTTCCCTGCTGGTCCTTTTTGCATTCCATGGATGCCCTCCTGCTGGGATGGGAATATGGGAAATGCACCATGATGCCAAATTCTGAGTGTACATCCACACTTCAGTCTCTGCTATGTCTTTAGTCAGTGCTTTCAGTTGCAGGATGAAGAGCTAGAAATTATCATTTGTAGGAGTTCAGTATGCACTGGTGTATTTGTAGGAGTGTACCTGTCCCAGTAAGGTGGTGTGACGTGCTGGTCTCTGACTGCCTCATCTCTTGGGGTCATGCCTGCTTGCCAAATGTTTGTCACGATCCTCACCAGCACTTAATGTCAGGCTCTTTAATCCCTATTTGGGATGCATGTGAATATGTCCTATTTCTGTAGGTGTTGAGATGCTCCAGCACTCCCTGATCTCATCCTAGTGCCTACTGGCAGTGCAAGCTCCCACAGCAGGCTGATGAAGTAGAAGAACTTTGCTTTTAAGCATCTACTTTTAATTCTTGCCTCCTTCAATGACAAGGAAACTACTTCCTACTCAAATCTGTGATGTGGTTCTATCTAGGACGTTATCTCATTGCCTGTTTTTGGCTCCAGGTTAGCAGTGTAATGCTTGCTTTACGTTCCTCACTAGATAATCTTTACAGTGCAGTCTGAAATTCCTGGCTGTAAGCTATGTGTTCATTTTTAAGACAATTTCTCTAAGGACACCTTGACACTACAGCTTTTACTTCAGCAGCCTTTTCAGAGAGCCTTCTGATTTTGCCTGTAAGGCAGATGTTTTTACCAGTCATTGCACCAAGCATCTGTAACTATAGCAAGGTAGCTAGTCTTTTCAGGCAATGGAAACGTCATTTTAATAGTGTTCTGGACCACACTTTTACTTTCTAAGTGGTGCTGAGTATGGGATTTTTTCCAGCGTGCCTGAAACCTCTGTTTTCCTCTGGCTGAGTCTTTTTTTTTTTTTTTTTTCCCCTTCCCTTTTTGAACTTTTCATCTCTACTTCTTCAGGCCCATTCCTATCTGAGGAGGTAACAACTGCATCTGTGATGGGAGTTCCCACTGTAGTCAATGGAGCACTTCTGTTGGCTTCCCTGTGAGGGGAGGATGCTCCAGGGATCTCACTTGTGGTATCTTCTGAGAAGAAGCTCTAGAATCTCAAATGTGGTATCTTTTCAAAAACATTCCCCTGCTTCAACATCAAGTTTCTAGTAATCGTTTTGTAACATCTTTTCCAGACGTGGCATTTCGGGCTGAACAAAGCAACGAACACAGATGAAGAGTTGAAATCTGTGTACACTTCTAAAATGTGTTCATGAAAACAGTCAAAAATTAAAATCAATACACTTTTGTTTGAGGCTTGACAGCTTTCAGTTTCAAGGGTCGAGAAATATACACCATTCTGAAGAAAGCAAGAAGAGTTTGGCAGCTGTCCAAGTTAGGCAATATGAAGTTGTAGATTTCATTTAAATGCCTAAGAGTACTAAACCTTTACAGAGCATCCATTAGTGCTCACTCTGCCAGGATTTTTGAAAATTATTTTTTTAAAGCACGTTGGTCAACATGTGAGTAATTACACAGGAATTATTTCAGTGGCTACAAACCTAATGCTTCAGAGGCCTGTAGCACAACTCCTATTCATTGCAGTGGGTACCTGTCAGGGAACAGCTTTGAAATATTATGCACAGTGTTTTGAGTAGGTTGGATTATAGCTTTGCTACTATTAATTGTAAGAGCTTTACTGATTTGATTGCAGTTGCATTGATTTATATCAGGTAAAGTAATTGATTTTGAACTCTGGAACAGCGCTATGCGTTTCTGAAAGTTTGAGCAAAGTGTCATAAATACAAAGGACCAATATGAGTGTTTTCTTACAGCAATGCAAAGTTAAAATGAAGTGAAATAGGACTTTCTGTGCTTTTGTAGAAGTAGTGCTAAAAAATTAAGCCATGAATTGCCCTGCTGCAAAGTCCTGCTCAAAGGTGCCAGCGTTGCACAGCACTGTTCTAAAAGTGGTCTAGTCTAAACCTGGCCCCTTTGGGTAAGACTCTTAGTGGTTTTTACCAAAGGCAAGTAATTGTTTGTAAGAGTCATTCCATGCAGTGTATATAAGTTTTTACAGTAAGTCCCTTTCCCACCCCCTGGGAAGCATGAATCTACTTACAGAGGTGAGGGCACTGCATCAGTGAACACTGTTTAAAGTTCAGGGGATAGGAATGTTCTGACTAATGCAGTCTTAGAGCATCTGTACTATGTGCAGGCACATACATAGACACATAAATACCATGATTTGGGGAACAGACACTGTTCTGATTTTTTTTGTCAAACTCAGGGAAGTGAAAAAGAATTTTGGGTGCAGGTGCAATCTAAGAATTGTACCTATACCCAGAACATACATACCTACATCTGTATGTCTGTGTGTGTGCATACATAGGTTTTGTTTGTGAAATGGTGCTGATGCATAGAGTTGTATTTTTTTTTAATTCCCTTGCTGGAAAGACTCTCCCTATTTATTTTCTGATTCTTTTTTGGTAGATGCAGTAATGGACAATAACTTGTGCATGGGCCTGCAGTTTTAAAATTTTAACTGAGTTGCTTGTTTAGTAGTCCAACACCAAAACAGAACTACAGTTTCAGATGTGTTGAGCAACCACATGTTTTATCAGAGTCAGTGCTGGTCCTTGCTTATTTGTTGTAGCAGGCTTTTTCCATTCTGAAGTTGCTGATCCCAAGCCTGCCTTAATGAGATTTTTTTTCACTGTGGTCACAGTGAGGAAGAGAAGCTTCACTGTGTTGCAGAAATGCTGTTTGCAGCGTACTTGGGGATGTCAAGATTTTCCTTGAAGCAAGGAGTAAGGGGCATGTTAGCTGCCTAACTTTGGGCGGGCCTAGGTTAGATGGGGAATTTAGCTCAGAAGAGCCCAGCACTGGGAGCTGCTGAGCTGTTGTCTGTTTTTTTAGTGATAAAGCCGGTGTGTTGTGTTGGAGGACGCCAGGAAATGAGTGAAGCCTTAAGCAGAAGCAGCGCCCATGTTCTGTTTGGTCGGTGGGTCTCTGTTTACAGCCCTGCAGAGGCACTGCACTGCCTCCCTCTTCAGTGTCGCAAAGCAAGCCTTGGCTTCAGCCCGTGAGAATAGGGGCGGGACCCAAGCCCAGTTTTTGATGTTCTGCATGGGTGGATACCTTGAATACTCAAATGCATTCCAGTGACAGCTGACCCTGTAAGGAGATTTTCAATAGCTCTCTGGATTTTTTTCTCGTTTTTTTTCTTTCCTTCCCTCCCGCCCCCATTTTATTTTATTTTATTTTATTTTATTTTATTTTATTTTATTTTATTTTATTTTATTTTATTTATTTTTTTATTTTTATTTTTTTCTGTTCCAAAGACTGCTGGAGGAAGGAAAAAAGAAGCACCCTTTGTAGCTGTCTTTCTTAACACATTTCACTGATGGAGACAGTTGAGGAGAGTTTCGGAGATCACGTTAACTCCTTTCACTCTGCCTTTGCATGTGTGTTACTGACTGAAACATTGTGATTTCGAAATGGTGCAAATTCCCACCACTCACTTCAAAGGGCACAGGTTTTTTTTGTTTGAGTGTTTTTGTTTCAGCAAGATATATGCTGCAGGTTTTTTACCCATATGTGCTATGTAATGTGAATCCTTACTTGCCACTTTTGTTGCTGTGTTCTTTTGCATTTTTGGTTTGATTTTTTGGGTTTTTTTGTCTCCTTCCTTTTTTTTCCCTGCATTTACAAAAGACTCTGGGATTCTATCCTGAATGATTTTTTTTAATGTGAAGTCTATCTGGGGGTACACAATGCTGGTCTGTAATCCTGTAGTAGATGGCTTATCCGGAGTATCCAGAGAACAGCCGTTCTTGTTTCCAGCACACCACAGATTTTTATACTGGACATGGTGTCTCAGCTAAAGCTCGTTGGAGCTGTGTGTGTAATCTAAAATGTCATTCCCTTGGATTTTGGATATTGCAATCACAGGCTGTAATAGTTTGGAAATTTGATGTATGTATCCCACTTCCTTCCGAGGGAAATTATGATGTGACTACTGCACTTGCAATTCCCACAGCACAGACTTCTTCAAGAAAATGTCATTTTGGATTATCTTTAATGGATGCAGGTGTGTGGAATGTCTGTGTGGGTTTTGTTTTTTTTTTCTTTAGAGGACAGTAATGTTACAATTGCTGCTTTATTTGGTACGACTCCAAAACGACACATACCTCCTTGAGTAAAATTCTTCCTGATAGGTATTTGAAATATAGCAATTGCACTGTGTAGAGGGATAACTTGTGACCTTCTGACAAGGGATCCACGATTACAATCGTAATACACTTTATAGATCTCCTTAAGTAGGTCACCAATTTGCAATGAGCCTTTCTAAGGTCTGTGCAAGGCCTTTCGATTGCAGGAGTGGGTAGCCTTTTTCTGTACAACACTGCTGATTTTCAAAAGGGAGGCTGAAATCACAGAATCACAGGGTTGGAAGGGACCACAGTGGGTCATGTGATCCAACCTCCCTACTGATGCAGGATCATCCTAGAGCACATTGCACAGGTTTGCATCCAGACTGTCCTTGAATATCTCCAGTCAGGGAGACTCACAGTCTTCTTGGCCAATCTGTTCCAGTGCTCGGTCACCAAACACAGTAAAAAAAGTTCTTCCTCTTGTTCAGGTGGAACTTCCTGTGCCTCAGTTTCTTCCTGTTGCCTCTTCTCCTTTTGCTTGGCACCACTGAGAAGACCCTGGAAACATCATCTTGACACCTCCCTTCAGATACTCATAGACATTGATGAGGTCCCTTCTCAGTCATCTCTTTAAGACTGAACAGGCCCAGCTCTCTTAGCTTGTTATTTATATTTCAGTGAGAGAAACAGAATCATGGAATCATAGAATGGTTCAGGTTGGAAGGGACCTTAAAGATCATCTCTTTCCCCCCCTGCCATGGGCAGGGATATGTTCCAACTGGACGAGGTTGCTCAATGTCCCATCCAGCCTGGCCTCGAACACTCACTGTCTGGGCATCCGCAGCTTCTCTGGGTGACCTGTGCCAGTGCCTCACCACCCTCACAGTAAAGTATTTCTTCCATAAATGCTCCAGTCCCTTAATGCTCTAGGCCCCCCATCATCTTTCTAGGCCTCCCCTGGACTCACTCCAGGAGCTCCCTGTCTCTCTTGTCCTGAGGAGCCCAGCACTGGACACAGCACTCCAGGTGAGGCCCCACCAAGGCTGAGCAGAGTGGCAGGATCTCCTCCCTCAACCTGCTGGCAATGCTCTTCCCAATACACCCCAGGATACCATTGACCACCAGGGCCCTGCTGGCTCATGGACAGCCTGTTGTCCACCAGGACCTCCAGGTCCTTCTCCACAGAGCTGCTCCCCAGTGGCTCAGCACCCAGCTTCTGCTGGTGTATGGGGTTATTCTGCCCCAGGTGTAGGACCCTGCATTTGCTGAATTTCAGATGATTTCTGCTGAAGGGCTGCACATCTCTGGAGATTCAGCCACTCCTCCCAGCCTTGTGTCATCAGTGAACTTGCTGAGGAGGTATCTGCCCCTTTGTCCAAGTAACTGATTAACTGGACCCACTATTGAACCATGGGGGACAGCAGCAGTGACAGACCTCCACATGAACCCTGTGCAGTGATTATGGCCCTCTGGGACCTGTAGTGCAGCCATTTCTCAATTCACCTCAGTGTCCCCTCATCCATTCCACACTTCCTGAGCTTGCCTGTGAGGATGTTTTGAGAGATAGTGTGTAAAGCCTTGCTGAAGTCGAGGTAAACAATATCCACTGCAACAAGGGAATGATACCTATGTAAGTATCCTTGTTTTGGTGAGAAATACAGGCACACATCACTGAGCACATGAGGATATTCCCAGCTGAGCAGCCCTGTGTTTGCAGTGGAGCTGAGACCCTGAGTGAAACTCAAGATGTTTGAAACATGTTAGAAAGATGTTTGCCAATAGACACAAGCAGTTGCTTATGGCATCCTAGACTAAGTTGTAATGTCCCCGTTCAAGGGGAGAATCTGGACCTCCACAGTGTCTGCAGGGATGTTTTTGACAGGGAAAATGAGATATGATGGGGAATATATCTCAGAGCTGCCTCACTGTTTGTCTTAAGATTTGGGAGCAGCAGATGGGGGGTTGTCTTCTCCAATGCCTTTATGCTTGGTTGCTCCCTCATCCCGAGCAAGCAAAGGGCAGCCCAGCATAACCTATGAGCCAGGCTGCAAGGGTGAGGATGCCAGCTTTTGTTTGACCCTTTTCAAGCTGCAGGCTTGAGCACAGCAAGAGTCCATGGTTATCCCAAGTTCACGTAATTTGGGGGCAAAGCCTGTTTCAGCAGTTGTCATTGTGGTAAAGCTGATTACTTAAATGCATAAATAAATAATTATTAATCGAGTAATAGGCAAGTTAGTGAAGAATACCATTTAAGTCTGGTCTGTAGTACTACAGATGTATTTTGCAGTAGTCGTAACATAATGCTGGGTTTTTGAGCTGGTTCCTCTTACTACTACAATAAAATAAAGGGCAAAGTGTGTTTTGACCTAGGGGTGCCAAGTCCACTCCCAATTTCTAACTAAAAATAGGTCTGTGCTGTGCTGCAGTAGGAGCTATAGTTAAACACCAAGCAGATAATCAACGTTTCGGGGTTTTTTTTACTCTAAATCACTTTTCCTTTTCTACCATAGACGTTTGTGTGGATGATTCCTTGTTGACCACAAATACGTGGTTTTTGTTTCTTTATGTCCTCTGTTGAATTAGTGGAGTTATGCAGTTTTGTCTGTTGCACTTGGGTGGGATGCTGCAGTGATTAATTTAAAATGAAAGAGAGATGTCTTCATTTTAGGGAAAACTATGGCTAAGTGGTGAGAGTAAGCAGGTCTAGCCATTACCAGAAGCCCTAATTAGAAGAAATCCCATGTACGGTTGACCTTGACTATTGAGACAACCCTCAAAGAAGAAAGAGCACTAAAAATTAGTATGCTGCCAGCGCTGCACTTTTATTATTTGATGTTATTAAGCAAACTCGGTGTGTATTTCTTTTTTGAAGCGTTTGATTAAATGTGTGATCTTATCTTGGTGAAATGGCCTGCTGGGCTGCAGACAGTGGTGTTCAGAAATGAAATTTGTTTAGAGCCTCTGAACAGACATTTATTCAATGAGACCTTTCTTGAATAATAGATGTGACAGTGAGACAGCTGTGCAACGTGTTTTGGGGGCTGGGCTTTTTATTTTTTTTTGGTGTAGGGTGTTGCAATGTGATTGGGGGGATACGATAACCCAAGTGTGGCAGGTCTGAGAATAGGATGTAGGGAAATTATCATATGTTGCAGATTCAGGCCCCAGTTCTAACGAGAATTATTTTCAGATCAAGCTTTACATGCTTCAGGACTTCCCCTGGCATATGGTTTGGCATATCAAGTGATGCACGTATATATCTAGCTCTGTATCAATAATCTTGTCCTTTAGCTAGAGCTTTTGGATGCTTAGATTTTGTAGAAATAAACAAAACAAAACCCACAAACACAAATCCCCAGACAGGGATTTGACTCCCTGTTGGGTGACCTGTTTGGTCACTGCTGATGTAATTGATGGTAGTTTACTCCTGTGATCAGTGCTGATGCCCTTAAGTAGTCCTGTGTTTTATGATAGTTCCAAATCAGTGAGACTAAGAAGGAAGGCTTCACCACAGGGTGTTTAACCTCTCATATTGTGTCCAACAAGGAGAAAATGTGAAATGTAGGTAAATATTCTCATCTTTGTTGTTTTTCTCATCAGTGTGCTGGTTTTGGCTGGGCTAGTTATACTAGTTGGTATGAGGCTGTGTTTGGGATTTGTGCTGGAAACAGTGTCAATAATTCGGGTAGTTTGGTCACTGCTGAGCAGCTCTTGCACAGAGTCAAGGCCTCTTCTGCCTCTCACCCCATCCCACCAGCAAGGATGCTGGGGATGCACAAGGAGCTGGGAGGGCAATACAGTCAGCACAGCTGATCCCAGCTGACCCAAGGGATATTCCGTTCCATATGGCATCATGCTCAGCATGCAGAGCTGGGGGAAGATGAAGGAAGTGGAAGACATTTGTGGTGTCTTTTTGTCTTCCCAAGTAACCACTATGTGTGATGGAGCCCTGCTTACCTGGCTATGGCTGAACATATGCCTGCTCATGGGAAGCAGTGAATAAATTCCTTGTTTTGCTCTGCTTGCCTGCACAGCTTTTGCTTTATCTATTAAACTGCTGTTACCTCAACCCTTGAGTTTTCTCACTTCTGCTCTGATTCTCTCCCCCATCCTGTTGTGGGGAGCGAGCGAGCAGCTCTGTGGGGCTTCGTTGCCAGCTGGGGTTAAACCACGACAGTTGAAATCACTGCTTTTATACTGGGCACAGCTACTGTGAAACCTTTCACCAGGGAAAACATATTCCAAAGGAGCTTCCAATTTTGAAACGTTATTGGACATACAGTGGTATGTAAGTGTTTTTCCAACAAAACAGTCAACATCATTATAGTTTTCCATGCAATTCTCAGGGATAAAAATTCATTGAATGTGGGAACTGCACAGGATTTCAGGTGCTGACACTCAACTACATGACTTGCTTTTTCTCAATATGAAGCTGAGAACATGAATACCTGGTAGTATATTATTTTAAAAATTCTTTTTCAGTAGTGGGCTGTGGTGATCTTTGAGGGCTAGATGTGTGAGTTTTCTGAGTGACTTAGTCTTCCCCTGCAAAAGAAGGGGGAAGTCCACTTTTAAAGGAAAGGAACCCCAGAGTGCCTCTGCTGCAAAAATATGTTTTGATCAATCCCCATCTGCCCCACTGCTTCCCTGCATTGTACAGCAGCTGTCTTTACATCAGGTTAGATGGTGATTAAGTGATTCCTCCTTCTAGAGTTAAACCCAAAACCTTTCCTTACAGGAGCTGAGAGAAGATGGGAGCTCCACACCTTACATCCTGAAGTGCCAATTTAGGAGGCCTCCAGTGTTTGATGCTCCAGCTGCTTGCCTTCCCTGGTCTGTGGTTAAGGGGATTGTTTTTTCTAGGAGCTGGACAGCTCTCAGGACTTTCTAATAACTTTTAATGATGCATATATTTTTTCTGTCCTGGTGCTCTGCTAATCCCACCAGATGCCAAATGCAGACTTGTGAGGCTGAGTGTAAAGTACAGGAATTCACGTGTCTTTGAGCCCCACTTACTTTGCCCTGATGTTTGCCTGAGCTTCAGGGATAATTTCTCCTTGCAAGGTGATTTTTATATGTTACACTGAGGAGGAACATGATCTGTAAGCATGTAGCTTCCCATGATATTTTAAGGGGCTCTTCCATACATCTGCAGCTGGATATGAGTTGTCTTTTCAGCAGAGACTGCAAGCCTAGAGCCATGGGTCAAAGACCAGCAAACATGATCCTTTTGAGCATCCTAGATGGTGTCCTCAGGGCTGGCTTTGTGCTGAAGGTGGTGAAAGTGCCTGCCATGAAATCATCATCCTGGGATGGTGATGGACAAAGAGGAAGGGTAAGGGCAAGGAGAGCTGGGTTTATAACCATTTTACTGGTTGCACAAGGATGACAGGTGTTCTTGGCTCTGGCTTGAATTCAGTGAGGTGCTCAGACAGGCCTTGTTTCATCTGGGTCCCTGCATGGAAGATAGGTTAGAATCCAGCCTTAAAAAAATCCCCAATCATTCCAAAATGGTCCTTTATGGAGATGAAATTTACATATGAAAGCACAGCCTGCTGGAAAAGTAATGGTCCCATTATGTTCTCCTTAAGCTAGATGTCAGGAAGAGGAAGATGGAAAATTCACTAGACTGAAGTCTACTTGATACCTACTCTTCTATAGAACTAACTTGGTCCAAGTACCTCCATATATATCTGTTCCTGGGCTGAGTCTACTAATTTGTTTCTGAATTGGGAATGACATCTTGTTATAATATTTAAAATTTTTGTTCTTTTTTTTTAATGTAAGTGCTGCAGAGCTATAGCGTTTCACCTAATTTTGAACTTTGAGTGGGACTGGAAAATGAGCCAAAAAATCCACCACAGATAAATTTCTAGGGTGGCTGTTTAAATAAGGGAGGTGGCATTCTTTACTAGCGTTCTGTTGCTCCTAAAGCTAAGCTACTTTTTAAAATTAAAATAAAGGTTGCTTGCCACATGTGCTGGGTGTGCTGGTTGGGTTGGTGCACATTGTGAAAGCACCAGTGATGCTTCCATCCTGAGAGATGTGGTGGCCCTTGGCAAGTGTGCATGGGAGCAGGAGGTTATTTTATAGTCCCTTTTCCCTGTCTGGAAGTCACCTGTGCAGAACTTGAGGACTTAGTACAGTTGTGTGGACTTTAAAGGCTGAAGGTCCCAGATGTGCCAGCACTCTGTGGCAAAAACTAATGCTAGGCAAATGCCACAAGGAAGGGAAAGTTCCTCCTTAGAGCTCAAGGGAACCCCCTTTGCCAGATGTTACAAAACCTACCAGAAGGGGATATTGCCCCTGTTGGAGGTAGCACAAGGTGTCCACCTGCAGTACATGCTAATTATTCCACTTGGCAACATTTCTTGCTTTTTACTGCTGTTGAATTTTTGCCTAATTTTGCCTAACACGGCTAATTTGTGTTAGGGAGTAAGGGACTAATGACAGCCATACAGTTAAACCTGTGTGTGTGTATGCAGTAATAAGGTTCAAAGGTCACTGTGTAATTATGTTAAGTTTCCAGCCTCCTTGCTAATTTTCTGTTGATTGAGGGAGAAAGGAGGGTCCTTTTGTGTCCTGACAAGTGTCTTCCCTTCCAGCAAAGCAGGGGCTGATTCCCGGCTACTCCAGCTTTTTCCTAGCCGGATGCTGACTCCATTTTCTTTATTTTCTCCACTTCCATTTCCAGACTCATTATGTCAGGCATCCAGGGTATGTAAAGATGATCAATGTGTATCTACTGGTGCTATTGTAACACGGAGCAATTATTTAAATTAATCAAGAGGACATAGTTCGTGAACAGGATGGGATAAAATAATAGCAGGAGCAATGCTTTGTTTAATGCAGGTTTGTGGTCTCAGTATCGAGATTTCAGGTGCTGGCAAGACAACTTCATCATCTGGGAAGACCTGCTGGGAGCCACAAATAAATCATGTTGTGAGATCTCGATGTTGCCTTGCAGTGTTTGCACTTTGGTGTTCAGCTCTAGGTGCTGGTGTCACATCGAGGCAAAAATGGTATCGGCACATGCCAATGGAGGAGGATGAGCAGAGCGTGTTGTGGTTGCCTCCATTTGCTGGATGCAGTGAGAGATTATGAAGGGATGGATGGGGCTTTTTTTTTTCTCCTTCCCTTTTGAGTTTTCCCACCACCTTACTGATCAGTTCTCATCTTGCTTTTCAGGATATCAGACCAATGAAAAATGTTTTTGCTGTTTTTTCATATTGGTATGATTTTGTTGCGCTTGTCTCTATACTGTTCTTGTCAGGTAAGGATATAATAGAGAAACACTTTCTGTTTTTAAACTGAGAAGAAGCTGTCTTTCCCTTATTAATTTGGCTTTGGCCAATGCACTGAAATCTTCAAAGTGATATGGAAATGTCCCTTAGTTTGCATGCTTGGACGAAGGCCAGATGAGGTTTTCTTGTGTGGGCTTGCTTTGTTTGTTTTCCTCAAAAACTCTCTGTTGATTCAGGCCAGTTGCTGCTGATACAGTCTTTGGACATAGTGTTTGTAGCTAATTAAAAATAGCCTCTAATTGAGAGCTGAATGTTGTGGACTTGAATTTTCCTGCACATTAGTCATGTAAGAGGTTGCTTGGAAAAGTAAAAGGTGAATCTGCTTGAAGAGGCTTGCAAATATCTACTTCATTCAACGTGGAGACGTCGAATCTAGTGGTGACTCATAATATTGCTAAAATAGGGGGGAAATTAAAGTTTCTTTAAAAGGTACAATGTCTTGTCACTTTATTTTACTGATACCTAATAACTTTGAGGTTATTATGCACTCTTATGTATTATATGTATTTTATACTGTTATGATTAACAGGACTGTTGCCTGCAGGTCCAGGCAGCAGAAGTATTGAGTTAAGTTGTACAAATATGACAGGGTGTAATCCCCTCGTGCCTCATCATTTGTCTCCTGAACTTCCTTCAGTCCCCATGCTGACCTTTATGGTTTTGTATCTTTTCTCTTTGGATAGCTCTAAGTATGTCACTGATCAAAAATGATATTTGAACACTCCATTGGGAAGTTGCGTGTGTACAGCAACTTGACCAAAATCACAATGTGCCAAAGCCTGTGAATTTTGGAGATACCTTAGAAGTGTTGTTGTTCCAGAAATAATACCTGTTATACCTGGGATATGAAAGGAATAAGATACAGAACTTTTTTTTTTTTAACTATTGCTTTATGCAGAAATAGTGGTTGATGCTTGGATCCTGCTTGTGTATATTTTTATAATGACAAATGCTTAGCTTTTCCTTGCAATTAATCTTGGCCCCAAATTGCTTGAGCTTCTGCTGGCTGCTTTTTGATGAGTATGGCACTCTTGCAACTTTGCCTTTTTCTCTTCCTGAACAAAAATTATTTGAGCTGGCCAAATACCTAGAAAAACATCCCAGTGAGCAGCCTGCCTTGCTCTCCTGGTATCTTCCCAGACACTGAGTTGGGCTGAGCTGCACTGAGTGAGATGCTGCTGCAGCTGGAGAGCATCCACTGGGACACGTTTGGTGGTCGGTCAGCTGGTCACTGCTGTAGGCAGTGGGTAATTCTGGTGTGGTTAACAGGCTCATTAGCGAGCTTTCATTGCAGTGCTGAAGTGTGGTGGACAGGAAGCGGGCATTGTTCGGGCTTGTTTGAATAGCTAATTGGTATTTTTATAATTTTATTCTTTTATGTTGCATCCCACTTTTGCCGTGGGATTAGCGTGTCTGGCTTTTGCGGTCTTTTGTTTTGATTTCAGGGGTTTTTTTGGGGGTGGGCTTTTGTGTGGGTTGGTTTGTTTGTTTGGGATTTTTCTTTTTTTGTGTGTTTTTTTTTTGTTTGTTTGATTGTTGGTTTTTTTTTTAATTTATTCTTTTTGTTTTTTAAAAGCAGAAAGATGAGGTAGGTTTTGTTTACCTGGTCCAACTGAGATGTCTGTATGCAAGCTAATAATTTAAACTGACCTGTCTAATGGAAAGAGGCAGGCACTTTTGAAGCATGATTCCTTTCCTTCTCATGTAGACCTTTAAAATATGTCAGATGAATCGCATCCTGAAAAGCTTATTTCTCTTCACTGACTGTAAAGAGAGCCTAAGGTGCCAAACTCAGATAGAGACATTTACATTGCAGATACCTTAAGATGGAGGAGGTGAATCCCACCCCAGGAAATACTCTCCTTGGCTTGCAGTGCATTTCCAATTTAAATGTGAATCTGCGTGATAAGCTGGTACCTGGCACAGCGAAGCTGATCCATCAGGAAGTGCATGGAGAGGAATTGAAATGGCCCCTGATCTTCACAGAGCTTGTGCCCAGGAGGAGCTCTCACTTCAGCTGGTATAAGACATGTACCTTAAATAAATGCAAGCATGGTGGCATACGGATGATCCCTATCACTCCTGTTCCTGTGCAGTCCTGTATGTTGAGTGGGACTCCTGTCATGGGCTTTTGTACCTCCATGACTTTTTTTCCTCAAGAATATGGAGTAACCTAGAAACCTGAGCAATTACACCTCTGCTCTCTCTTTTTCTTTCAAGGACTGAAAATATAAAAAGTCTGTGAAGATGCTGAAAAGGCAGATGCTGGGAGACATGTCTGCCTTGACTTGTGTGGGAAGGCATCACTTGGGTAGGTGCCCTGGGATGCTGAGCCAGCTCCTCTGAGAGGAGCTTCCCAGAATGCAGAATGCAGGCCAAAGCTCCTGGTTTCAGGCAAATTATTGGTTTATGTAGCAAAGCTATGTCCTATGTATAAGATATGTGTGGATCCTGCTAGTCTCTTCAAGACTCAAAAAAAAAAAAAAAGAAAGATTTTTTTTTTCTACCCTCCCTTCTTGAGTCCCTGAGAACTGCAGTTTGGACAGATGTTCCAGTGCAAGTTTTGACTGCTTCCCCTCCACCCCCAAATCAACCCTCTTCATTTCCCATCTGTTTCTCTGGCTATATGGGCAACCAAGCTGGGAAATGAAGCTCTAATTTTAAAATCTCTGTTGAATTTGTAACTCTTGCTAGGCTGTTTTCACCTGGGATTGGTTTCCTGGCTGGTTTACAGCTAATTTTTGTGTCGCTGCATAGTAGTAGCACAAGCTGTGGGACAATGCAGAGCTGCTCAAAATGTGTATGATGTTTCCTCTGCGGTGTTGGAGTCTCTCTCAACCTTCCTGTTTCCAGTCTTAGGTGGTCTGAAGGTCATTCCCCAGTATGTTGGCAAAGTCTTCTGCCCTAGGGAACACTGAGCATTGTTATATGTGTATACACATATATAGTATTACACAGGAGTATGTGTGAGTAGGAAAGTGCACATACATACACATGCATGGATACTTAATGCCTTCTTTGCCACAGTCTTCAATATCAAGACCAGTTGTCCTCAGGATACCCAGCTCTCAGAGTTGGAAGTTGGTGATGGGGAGATAAGTGAAGCCCCCATAATCCATGAGGAAATGATTAATGGTCTCCTGTGCCAGTTAGACACTCACAAGCCTGTGGGCCCTGATGGGATCCACTGTCAGGTGTTCAAGAGGTGTCTGGGTCTCCTGCTAGGTGATGATTTAGTGGTTTAGGGGATACAGTGGTAGTGCTGGGTGGATGGTTGGACTTGATGATCTTAAAGGTCTCTTCCAACCTTGACGATTCTATGATTCTCTGTGTGTGTGTGTATGTGTGTGTATGTATGATAACTTGCTTGGCTGCTTTCTTCCTGCTGTTTCTAATATACTCCAGTGAAAACTAACACAAATCGAACCTCAGCATCATGCAAATTGATTTTAAAATTGGTACAGAACTTTGAGAAAGAGAGGTGTGAGAGCAAACTGCATCTTGCATCTCAAAAGCAGAGCTATATATGCACAGCACATGCCTGAATCCATCAATATTGCAGATATGTAGCACTAAATTCACTCACCCTGTTCCTAATTACTTGGTGCTGGTTTCTTCTCCACACTGTTGGTTTTAATTTTTTTAAGCAGGTGACTGAATCATTGAACAGCCCTGACTTTTGAACTGGATGGAAATGGGGATTTTTAGGATTGTACTGTAGCAGTCTCCCACTGGTGGCTGAGTTTTTGGTATTTTTTTTTTTAACAGCTGGTATAATTTCTGTGGTGCCATCGGATGATTTTGCCCTCATTAGAGGACTAAGGGAAGATTGCTTTGTTTTTTAGTCTTGAGGTAAAATGGTGTATGTTGCTTTTTCTAAATTAGAGGAGAGCTGATCAAAGTATTTCAATACAGAATAACAACTAGTGATGGAGCATTTAAAACTTCTGTTATTCTGAATAAGTTCTAATGAAAAATGAAAAAGCAGATGTTGCTGAATGTTTACTTCAGTGTAGCTTAAAAATAATTTGTGCTTTATGGTAATAATTGTCAGATCTAATTAAAAAATTGGAGGAAAGCAATATGGAGTTAAATTGAATGAATGATTTTGTATGACTCGTTACCTCAAAAAAAAAGGAAAAAAAAAAAGGATAATATTGCTTTAAAGTTTTAGCCACTTTAGCTGGAAATGAACAATTCTGATTCAGGAGATTGAGAATGTTCTATTCAGGGTTACTTGGTAATCCTTGATCTTGGTCCTTTTGCCTCAAGTCACTATGAAGCATATTCATGCCTTCCATAGTGTTCTGAAGCTATGTGTGTGTTTCATTACAGCTTTTTTTGATGTGTTTGTGTCTGTTTATAGCATAGTCCTGTTGTTTTGCTCCAGTTGCTGGGGATTTATCAGTGCATCAAACATCCTTACTTACTTTTAGGTCAGCGTTGTAGGCTGACTCCAGTGGCCAAGTGAAGTGCTATTGCACAGACCTCTTCGTGAAATTTTCCTGAGGTCACAAAGACATGTGCGTTCATCTTGAATAAAATTAATTAGCATTTAAAAAAAAAAAAGCTTGGAGCCGTTTGAAGGCTGTAGATCTCCTAAGTGTGAGTTCAGAATCTCTGTTACTCTCCCAGGCAACACTTGCTGAAAGAGTCAGGGGTTCAAGGGATTTAAACATGATACTTAATGCTATCTTAGTTGAATCTTACTTTCAGCAATTAGTATTTGCAAATTGGAACTCTGAACAAATCTTCTTTTTACTGGAGAAAGCTACGTTTCTGATTTGAGCTTGTTATACACTGGAGGCTCTGCTCAGTACAACTTAGCATCTGCCTCTCTAAGAATTGATTGAGCCTGAATGGCATTGAGGTGGTGCATTATGAGCAGCCTTTCCTGCTGAAGGACACACTTGAATAGACAAGTCCAAGCACCGGCTCCACTCTGAATACTATTTTGTATTTCTGCAAATCTGCTCATCTCTTGTTGTGAAAACCTTAAATACTATTTTAATGTAGGCTTGTGTTCCCACTGGTTTTACAGCAGCTGTTAATATAAACTGTTCATGAAGCTGCTCAGGCTTCTGTAGTGTTGTGTTAGGTGGGAGGTTTTTATTATTACGTCTTTAAAGATTGACTTTTGTTTGTTTGTTTTTTTAAAACATGTAGATTTGAAACTCTGTTAGTAAAAATGGGCCTTGGGGATTGGTTGGCATAATGTATATATGAAAGACAGTGTAGCAAAGAAGCAGCTTGTTTACAGAACAATGAAAAGTTAGAGGAAGCACTTCAATAGCTGTATCTGCACTTCAGTAGTTATATCTTGGCAAGATATCAGTTTTAATTTCTATATTGGTAAAGTAGTATTTAGATAGCTGAAATTCAAAGCTGAAATTCTGAGAATGTGCAGTGTCTTAAGATTCATCCTGCCTGAATACCTGGAATGTTTTTAATATTTGGCCTTTATAGCCAAAACTGCTGTTCTTATGAATAGTGTTTAACAGTGTTCAGGAATGGCATGTATGTTTGCTCTTTTCTTGCAGTAATTTATTTTTATATTTTCACTCCTTTGTTTAAAAACAAAATCTTAAAAGGGATATGATAATTACCAGTTATTAACCTTCATTTGCCATTAGTCATGTTGAAAGCTGGCATCAAAAATGCTGTGAGTGTTAAGAAATGTTTTAATTAGGTCATTAGATCCTATGTGATTTAGTGATAGCCCAGGGAGAAATGATAACAGGAAGAGGTGTAAACGGGCAGAGCCTTAATTCAACAAAGCATTTATACAGATGCACTAATAGGGCTTAAAATCCTCTGTTGCATTTGAGCATTGACTTTGCTGGGTTGGAGCCTACAACCAGATTTTCACCTCGGATGGGGAGGGCTCAGCATCTTGGTGGAAGTCGCTGGTGAAGTTAGTCAGTTTTGGCTCCATGGGTAGTACCATTTCTGTGTTAGCTGGATGTGCCACACACTGGGCACATCTGCCTCAGAACTTCTCTGCTGTGATTTCTTCTTTGGGATTGTTGTTAATCTGTTGGGGAGGGGGGGAGAAAAAAAAGAGGAAAAAATAAAAAAAGAGGAGTCAGTGTTAAATTAGTAAATTTTACCTCAAACTGGAAAATGACATCTTGGTTCTCATTTACTGCCTTGAGCTTCAATGGATGCTTTTCACTGTGGCAACATAAGTGTGTGTATTTTTATCAATATAATTCTCTGTGCTTGGGGGGAAAAATGTTTCCTAAAGGGCCCATTGCCTGCCGGGATTTTTATGTCTTCCCAGTAAATGGCTTATAGCAGGAAATATTGGGTTGATTTCAGAAGTCAAAAAAATTGACATTTAATTAGGGGAATGTTTCTTTGGCCTGCTTTACTAAGAAGGGGAAAAATCCAACATAGTAATTTTGAAGAGATGTTTAGTAGCCACAAACTGTCATATCCTCTGCAATCGGATTCTAACCTTTTTTTTTTACTTAGAGCATAATCAATAAGATTAATATTTTATCACATATTCCCTTCCTGCCTTTAAAAAGTCATTTGCCAGGAGAGAAAGCTTATTTAATGGTTGTACAGGTCAGTGTCCTCTATGCCATGCCCTGGTAACTTTTGAACCTGCTGCTGAATTTGATTACCAGAAGATGAGAGATCTCAAATTATTTTCTTTGAATTCTGTGCAGGCTGGTGCCCGGTTTTTCATAACCTCAGGTTTTGTTTTCTTTTTACAAGTGGAGACTAGTGAGATCTGAACCTCAAATGATGTATTGAGACAGTGCTTATAGCACCTTCAGTGGGGCTGCAGTCTATTTATACCATCTGCAGCCTGGCTTTAATTGATGGGGTTTTGTACCTTTTTAGGTGAACATAAATTATATGAACTCTTTACAGTCCAAAGTAATAAAATATCTGAATTGTCACCATTTCTTTCTAATCGTATCACAAGGCAGATTCCCAAGTAAAGTATGCACATAAACTTTTAGCCCATTGAAATATGCATATATAATTTAATTTGCATACATTAAATTCTTAGTTTCATTAATGATTTAAGATTCTTTTGCAGTTGGAAGTCTCTGTCACATTTTTTCTTGATTGAATTGCCTATTCTATTCAAATAAGACTTGGTAATATTGCTTGTGCATTACAGAATGATACTGGTAACTTTGTTAGACCTTTTATCAACATGATTAATTTATAACTGGCTGCGGTGTATTATTAGCTAAAGATATATTACAGTGTAAGACTTCACCAGAGTGGAAATTTTAAAGTGCAGATAAGATGGCAATTGCAGGGCATGTAGCTGAGAAGGTGAAAGAAGGGAGGAAACCTTGGCATCTTACATCAAAAGAGCATTTTCATATTAACATTGTTAAAAAGGCAGTAAACTCGATTTGTGGTTTCCTCATAAATACAAATATTAACTGGCATAAAAAATTCAAAGAGCTCCTTTCCTTTTTTTTCTATTGTGCTGCAGCAAAATAAATGCAGCCTATTTTAAATAAATTTTGAGCAGCAGCATGCTAAATGAGTGAAAAGCCTTATTTTGCTGCTTGCCCTGTGCTGCCTTGGAACCTGCTGTTGCTCATGGGCTTTTTCCTTTACTGTAATTGTTTCTTTCTTCTGGGAGGTTGCAGGAGTATTGCCCCACTAAGACAAGGTAAGTTTTTGGTTTGTTTTGAGGTGACTTCCCATTCCTGTTCACCAATAGGCATCCTTCTGGCACTTAGTAAACATGATTTTTAAAAGATTACTTTATGGGGGACTGCTATTGTTGGGTTGCCATTGGGTTGCACCTTCTCTTCGTCTCTTCAAAACATTCAGTTACTGTCATTTCCTTCTAATTTCCTTGGAAATCAGAGTAGTCTGTCTGGTTCTTTGGTAACCCCATAATCCTAACTCTGACCAGAGCTATTTTGTCTGTGGAGCACCTATCCCATGGTTTCGAAGCACCAAAGAAACTAATCAAAGAAGCAACCAGCAAGCAGGGTCTGGAAAGTGGCAGCTCAGTTCATGGAGAGAATGAAGCTTCTGTGCAGGAGGGCTCTCCCAGGAGGAATGGACAGAGATCCCTGAAAGGAAAAACAAGGACTGGGAACAAGATGTAACACAGCAGGGGTGGAGGTAGGAATGGGTGAATCGAGGAGCCCTGTGTGTTAGGTCCAGGCATATGTAGACATTTTGGTGGGGTTTTATGGTCTCAGTATTTATTTAATGGGGTGGATGCATCCTGCTTTTTATCCTTTTTTCCCTGCCTACTGTGTGTGCTGAGATGGGAAGCAAATTTGGATTGTCCTCTCCAAGAGGTTGTTGGTAGTAAAGCATCTTGTAGTTGTCCATGACAGCCCTGATCCTGTAGGTCCATCTGTTAACCGTAGAGAAGAGTGGTCCCATGAAGCTTAAGTGGGCCTTCTTAGGTATTTGAATGTACACATGTAGATAATTGTGCTTGCCTTGGTTTGACTATGGGATGTTGCTATGGGCTGGTCTTGAGTTTTCTGAGGTGCTCTGCTTATAGAGAAGTGAAACATAGATTTAGAAGAAACATAAAGATTTTAGTTATAGGCTAGCTGTGTTGGAATGGGTGGAATAGGAAAGAATTTGGGCCCAGTGAGAGTTAATTGAAATAGTTAGGAGAGCTGGACCTGAAATAGGGTTTTAGATGTTAGTAGCTGATTACCAAATAACTGATGATCTGTCATTTGCATGTTTGCTTAGCTGTGCTTAGAATGAAGAGTAGAAACATTGATAAGTCAGTGTAGGGAACAAGGACAATTACCAATTTCTTCCCTTTGTGGGAACCCATCCAAAAGTCATGCAAGAAGAAACTTACAGGTCACTAAAGTAATTAGGATTGTTAAAGTTCAGAGAAGCAAAAAGGTCAAAATGAGGAAGATGAGTTACTTCCTCTTTTTTGGGACCACTGACCCAATTCAAGACCACCGACTCAATTCAGGACACACACTACGCATGCTTAATAACATTTAAGCTCATTTCCATACGAAGCGGAGAATGGGAGGTGTTAATGTTATGAATATGCATTTGTATTTTGGGTATTCATAATATTTGGAAATAAAAGGTATCATGTTTGCTTGGATCGGGGCCCTGGATCTTAGGGAGCTATCCCACACAGTGCCTGGTGCCAAATAAAACATACACTTTCTAACTCTAAACTGTTAGAGAGTTTTTGTCCATCTCAGTCGGATATCAATATTAGATCGATATTCAGATTTTGGTAAATCAGAAGGGAGGATTAAAGAAACTATAAGAGAGAAAATGGACAGTTACTGAGAACAGAGAAATCGCACACTGATGGAAGTTTTCCTTTTCACTGAACATTAGATATTCTCGAAGAATGTACTGACACTTGCTCTTGAGTGCTCCCAGTTTGCATTTTGATATTAATTGAACCAAGGACTAAAATTCCTGCTTTGTTGATTGATTTTTTTTAAAAATTTTAAACTGATTAATGTTTTCATTTGAATAGCACTGCTGACTCTGCAGAAGATGTGATCTTTTAATTAGCAGATGTCAGGATTAGCATTAGTGTTGAGCTGTAATTAGCATTTGTACGCATAGTAAAAGACCCAGGCTCAGTTTGGCAGCAAGGAGAATGAAATTATAGGTAGTGGTGTAACTTGGCACTTGCCTGCATATCTGTAATGGGTTTTTTGAAAAGTGAAACCCACAAGTATCATGATCAAAGCATGAAGTCTGGCGGATTAATCACTGATAAAAAAATTACATATAAATTATTGGTATTGTTCTGTTAGCTAAATCACAAGTTTTGTTGGCCTAACAGAATATAATATATCTAATTGTCACACACTGATGCTCTTAAATTGAAGGTTGCAAAGTGCTAATGGTTTCTTGGCTAGACTGTAGCAGCAGCAGTGTGCGTGGACATGGATCTCTCTGGGAATGGTATTTGGAGTAGAAGAGACCTAACTGAAGCAGGTGCCATTTGGGGCTCTTAGAGTCCCACTTCAGCTTAATTTAAAGAACTAATGTTCATTGACCTTATGCTCCTGTTTGCAGAAGTGAGGGTTTATGTGGAGGAGTTGTATGTGAATGTAGGAGGAAGCAAGACACAGTGCATTTATTACAGGTCAGAAGGACACAGGCTCAGGAAGTAATGAAATCTGGATGTCTCCTAGAAAGGAGACCTTTCCTTTCCTGCTGATGAAAACCAAGCATGATTCCAAGTCAGTGAAAAGAGAACATCACTGGCTAATATGTGACTTAAAAGCTGATTGTTGATTATTGTGGGGAAATCTGTTCAGTAGCATTTTATCCATGCAAAGGAAAAAATAATCCTTTTTAATCCTGCTAAGATAATTGAAGACAATGGTGATTTCTGTGACCATCAGTCAAACAATTAGACAAAACTCAGTAGTTCTTCTTTTTGGTACACCAAAGGAAAGTAAAAGCTACTTAATTATAGTATTACAGGAATGGAGGTTGAGAGTTTGCAGGTCAGTGGTGCTTGGGGGAAAAAGGAGCCTTCTGTACAGCACATCTGTGATAATGCTGATAATGTTATGATATAGAATGAGTTTGCAGTGCTCCTGTGGCCGGGTAGGAGAGCAGGATTCTATTCCTGCCTTGTGTGCGTGCGTCATTCTTTCTGGTTTTGGTCTCTTTGTTGCATCTAAACCTCAGTAAAATGCGGTTAATGATTCTGACGACCTTTGTCAAGGTGCTGTGAAATTCACCTCTGACAAGTGCTGTTTTAGGATGATGAGTTACTTCTGCTTGCCACTTCCTTGAGGTTTTAAACTCTATTGGAGATTAACAAGACAAAGAAAAAGACAAATGTTATGCAAGTTAAACTATGAAATGATGCTTTAAAAATGAAAATCTTTTGAGAGGAAACATAGAAATGAGCCTTGAATCCATATTAGTATTTTTTTCTCTCCTGCTTTACAGCTGAATGTTTAAAGGTAACAAAAAATTCAAATGCTTAAAGCAGATGACAGGCTGTTCCCCTCTTGCATTTCCACCAGGGAGAAGCAAGAAGGATTTAGCTGTCATCTTGCATGTATAAATTAATGCTTATAAGCATAACCCCGCAAACAAACTTCTTGCTTCCAAACCCCTGCTTGGATCTCTGGTAACAGCCATGAATGATCATAGGCACTTAATGTATGCTGTTTTGTGTGGGTTTGTCTGGTTGAATTTGAACTTCCCTCCAGTGCTTTATTTCTGAAAGGAAAAAGAAATGCCATCAAAAATGAAGGTTTTTCAAGGTGTTGACCTTCTGAGGGAAGAGCCTGGTGCATGAGTAGCATTGTAAACCTGCAGTGATCATTCAATAGAATAGCCTTAAGAGCAATGGTGTGTCTGATTTGTCAAATGAGGAAGTGGCACATCTCACCTTCCTGCTGAATAAATACAGCTCATAGCAGAGGGTAATACTGTCATCATAACAGAATTGAAATTATATTATTCCAATGTACAATTCAATAAAACTAACCACAGTAGTGGAGTTATCGATTTAAACTCAGTTAAAAGCAGTTCACATATTCAGTTCAAAATATTTCTGATGAATATCAGCCCTGGTAATATGATTTCCTTCATTCAGTAGCAGAAGTTTTTATCAGCCTGAAAGATCAGATAAAATGTTAAGAAACAATTTGATTTTTGCACCATTGGCCTAAACAAACAGACACCTTAGCAGCGAGAGCTCCTAATTTTTGTCAGTCTCTGCATTTCTGATACATCCTCAGCTTTTAGTGTAATAATAATAATAATAATAATAATAATAATAATAAAGGATTATTTAATGGCACTTGTTCAAAGGAGGTGTCCTTGTTTGCTGGAAGCAGCCACCGCTAGTTGTAGGCGTGATCATTTGTCATGTAAAGGTATGGCTCCAACCTCTTCTGCACCAGAAGAAAGTCTGCAGTAATTACTTGGGGTTTTCCTAATGTAATTAGTGAGTAATCTGCTGTGACATCTAAGTACAACATATGTAGTCAGCCTGTGAGTAAATATGTTGTTTAGTGAATTGTAAAGCAATGTCACCCTTTTTATAAGCGGTATTGCAGGGAAGCCTTTTGCAGACACAAGTTCTCAAGGCTATTTGTTCATGGATCTTTCTGTGGTGTCCAAAGTGGAGCAACAGAGCTGGGGAAGTGTCTGAAGCACAAGTCTTAACAGGAGTGTCTGAGGAAACTGGGGTTGTTCAATCTGGACAAAAGGAGGCTCAGGGGAGGCATAACATTTTCTACAACTGCCTGACTGGAGGGTGTAACCAGGTGGGGTTCGGGTCTTTTCTTACAAGTAACAAGTGACAGGACAAGAGGAAATGGCCTCAGGTTGTAGCAGTGGAGGTTTAGATTGGATATTAGGGAAAAAATCTTCATCAAAAGGATTGTCAAGCACTGGAATATGCTGCCCTGAGAAGTAGTGGAGTCACCATCCCTGGAAGTATTTAAAAGATGTGTAGATGTGCTTAGGAGCATGGTTCAGTAGTGGACTTAGCAGTGCTGGGTTGAACTTGATCTCGGGGATCTTTTCCAACCTAAATAATTCTATGATTCTAAGAGGTCACTGAAACATAAGGATGCAAGAGCATAGATCATTTCATGGGAGGGGAGATGAAAATATGTAGGATTGGCATTTGCTTCTTGCTTGTGACAGGATCAGTACTTCAGTCCTAAGGCCAACATTGCTCTTCTTTTTCCTTCCTGTTTTCTTCTGTTCCTTTCTGGTTTAGATCCACCTTTAAGAGGGCCTCACAACAGTTAATACTTCGAGAATTTAGATCTTGCAGTAAGTGTACTAGTTTTTTAGTTATCTCTGGATTTATGGTCAGAATAGCTATCAACTGTGTACTATCACTTCCTATGGCAGTGAGAGAGTCTTATAAAAAATCCTGAAGTTTCTTTCTACCCCCTGGCTTTCAAGAGCTGTGTTCAACTCTTCCCATTTTATATGTAACTTTTGCTAAAAAATGTCAACTTGTATGCTCTCGTTTTGTGCCTACTTACTCAAACTACAGTACTTGTTCTGTGCTTAGACACATCTTTCTGCTTTGTGGCACATGTTTTACAGAACCTCTTGTGGTAGGAGCACACCAGCTGTATGCAATCTGCTGAGTCCACTGACCTCAGATCCTTGCTTTGTCTGAGACTGCTTTGTCACTCTGAACCTGAGATGTAAGACATACTCCATGTTGCTTCTAAATGTGATGGCAAGGAAGTAATTGATAGCTGGAAGCATGTGACAAAAACTTTACATTTAAGTTAGTCCTTGCATTTCACTTAACTTAATTTTGCCTGTTTGGCATGTTCAGAGAGATGTAAACCAGTGTCTTCTATTAGCAGGACATCTAATTGATTCAGAGTGAGGAAAAAAGTAAAGCTGGAGCTCACAGTGAACGTTATTCCTGCTTGCAGTGTCCTGATTCTTCAATTTATTACACCATTCCAATTAAAAGGCAGGTAGTGTGTGTAAACAAAGAAATGGACAGTGTCTGCACTTGCTCGTGTTGTTCATTAGGCTACACCTAATTTTCTTTTACCTGTCATTGCTTGGGTAGATGGTTCCCCACCTGTGCCCATATAGCTGCTGCCCGACCTCCTTTGCTCTGCATAGGTAGTACTGGAAGTGGTTTGAGGAAGAAGAACTCCAACAATGAGAGAAAGGTTTGTCCTGGAAATGGATCTTGGCTGGTGACTTGAAGGGGTTCAAGCCCAGAGTCAATATTCATAATTCACTTGGCTAGAAATACAAGTAACCTGCAGTTAGGAGTGTAAGCTTGAATTTGTTGTTTAATGGTATTTTTGGTAAGGTCAGAATTTCCAATTTGATACATGGTATTAGGGGTTGGTACATATTTTTTTTCACTTGAGAACTGTGAAAAAATTAGTAGGAAAATTTTGTGGTACCCATTGAGGCAAATTAAGCACACATTTGTGTTTAAATATAGGTGCAGAGTCCTGCTGCAGTACCTGGTTCCACAGGGAGTCTTTGAGGATGCACCACAAGCAAAATCCTTATATACCCTGGTTCCAGCACCAATCCCAAGAGTATTTGCATGGGCCACCACCAGCCCATCTCTGCTGCCTGAAGGTGTCCCTGAGCTCAGCCCCGAGGCTTCAGTTCCAGAATGGCTACAAAACAATGCTGAGACTGACCGCTGTTACCCAGGGAAACTTCCCTCCCTTGTAAGAAGTCCTCTGTCCCTGGCATTCCTGCTTCCAGAGAGTTTAACCCCTTCTTGTAGTTGGACTTCTTGCCCTCTGTGCCAGATCATTCTTAAGTCACAAATTACCACTGCTGAGCTGTCACCATTAGAATTTTTCACTGTGTGACTTCCCCTCCTGTACTCTTGGCTTAGGATTTCTTACAAACTCAGGAAGAACATTTTGAACACCCTCTAGCAGTGCTGCTGGTGATACTTCACCCATGCAGCATCCTATCAAAATCTCTTGCAAAGGTTTAGATGGTTTGAATGTACGTTCATGGCTGTGCTCAAATGTTGTGCAGTTGCTTAATTTTGTCAAGCACAGTTCAGTTGTCACGTCGTTCAGAGTTTTTAGGAAGATTTTTTGAGTTTGAGATTTTGAAAAGTGCAGCTGATGTGCTTGTGAATCTTTTTGCATGGTTGTGCCATGATCCTGCTTGGTAAACAACAGCTGGGACTCATTGAAACAATAACAGTAGAAATCAAGATGGAGCATTTGAGGTTGCATTGGGGGGAAACACTGCTCCAGAAGTAACAGAACACCCAGAAACTTTAAAGAGTTATTTCAGTGTCCCATCAGTTTAGTCTTGTTTATTAATGTGGATATATAGAAGTCAACTTTCCTTGAGTGAATGAGGGTGGTGGAGCTGCTGGATCTCTCTTAGTTTGGAGGTGCCATGTGTAAAGAACAGAGATCTGGAGGAATGGTATAATGGAATGTCTTCTGTCCTCCTGCAAGCCCAGGGATGAAGGAGCAGCAAAAAGAAGCCTGTGTAGTGGTGTGAGAATAGTTTACTTGAGAGGTGATCAGCATACAGAGGAGTTAGTGTATCTGACCAGATGAGCTAAAGTTCAGCTCTCTGAGTGGAAAAAAAAAATGGGCTGCACTTATATAAACTGCACGTGTATAATCTGTGCTGATTTGGCTGCTCTCACCTCCTGGGGCTCAGTTATTTGAGCAGGTGGCGAGGAGAAACTCTGCTTGTGGTGTGGGTGCATGTGGAAATTCATTAGCTTGAGAAAATATCCCCACCCCAGCGGTACCGGCTGGGTTATTTGAGGAGGAGCACTGACCTTTGCTGCGTTTCCGTGCGCTGGGCCCTTGCAGGAGCCGTCATCTGGAGGGGTGCTGCTCTGCCCTGCCAGGCAAGGCTGGAGGGCTCTTATCTCCTTCCTTCCGCCTCGATAACAGCACTTGTCATCTTGCCGCACATGTGGATTTTACACAGCTCAGCATGCCTTCCTGCAGACACCAAAATATTAATTATAATGCTGTAAAAATTAATTGAAACACAGCATAATCTCTGTTAAGTAAGGTCACTGAAATTGTCTTAAAATAGACTGCTCAAGAAATAAGATGAAATCTCTCTACAGAGAAGCTTAGCAGATTTCCTGTGCCAGTCCTCTTGAGATCCTTCTTATTGCCATTAAAGTGCACTCAGTATTTCTGTATTTTCCCTTAGAGTTCCTGCCAGCTTTCCTATCCTGCTCATCTCTGCTAACCTGTTAATAGTGTTTTGGCCTCCCTTGCCCAGATGGTGGTGATGGAAGCCAGGCACTAACTGGTCGTGTCTTTGTCTGAGCATTGATTCCTTGGGAGAAGATAGGAGCCTTTGGAAGATGTCATGGAGATGCAGTCTGGTGATTCTTTGATTCCTATTACAGATCTAATATCTGTGCTAATCCTGAAAGAGCAGAGCTGGCACAAAACATTTGGTTGTTAGTGTGTACCCAGTGCCTTCAAAGTTGGTTCAGCAAAGTAGGTAGAAGGATGAAATCCCACCAGCTTCCCAGTGGCCCCAGTCCAACTGTTTTATGGCTTTTAGGAATGGCAGCTGTGTCTTTTTCATCCCATTTGAAGCCAGCTAGTATTAATGGGGTTAGATTTGGAAACAGAATGCATGTTTACTCTAGAGATTGTTCTTACTTCATTGAATTGGCTATTGGAAATAGATGGCCCATAACTTCAGTGTGACAGTGGGATGCAAGCTGGCATTTTAGTAAGGGATGCTGCCAGTGATGTCATTGCATCAATAAATTCAGGCAGCCATGGGGTGTGATAAGCCTTTACTTTCAGAGGCTGTGTGAACGGGAACTCTGACAGTTTGCAATTTCTGGTGACATCTGCTGCATTTTATTTTATTTTAAGGTAAACTGCTGTCTGAAAAGGTAGAATTGCCACCTGCAGTCAGAGAAGGTCTAACTGGACCAAACAAGCTTCCCGACATGTAATAGCGTGACCTTTTTTCCAGCTCTGGTTTTCTCTTTTAGTGTTGTAAAGTCCTTTTCTCTGACTGCACATCAGTGGCCTGCAGAAATAGTAACCTTCAAGTGGAGGGGGGAAAAAAAAAAGGAAGAAAAGAAATGAAATAAGAGCTTCAGGTGAGCAAGATGAGAGCACACGTGGAGGAGCTGCTGTGTTGTCTGGATGCTGTGATGTGCTGTGCCTTTCAGCCCTGTGCTCCAAAGCCAAGTCCTTCTACAACTGCTTCTTTTTTTTTAATTCTTTCCTGTTGACAAAATCTTGGGGAGGAAATAGGTATGTGTGAATCCAGCTGTCCTAAAGCTGATAGAAAGAGGTTGCTTGGACATCACAGCCAGGTGAGAAGAGAGCCTGTGGGGCTTTGGTGGGGAGAGGAGGGAGCTCAGACCAGAGGTAGCCTGCACTGCCTTTTTTTCACCTTTTTTTTTTTTTGTTTTCAATAAAAATCACATGTTTTTGGAAGGAGCCTCCTGAGGAAGAGAGGATAACAGCATTGTGTGTGAATTTTTAATTCACTCATATGATAGAGCTTAGAGGAAAAAAAATGGATGGCTTAGTCCTTAATGATTTTCTGTGATTTTGAATGATATAAAGATAACTTTATATACTGTGAACTCCAGGCTGCCATGGTCTGTGAACTCATGCAGCAGTGGGGAAGGGAATATGTTGCAAACTGCAGCCATTAATCCTAGCAGTTTGTTTGTTAGGCTTTGTGGAGGCATGCCTTGCCATGTAGAAGTTGAAATAAGTCATTGCAGTAGAAATTTGAAAATCAGACAGCAGCTTTCTCTTAGATTTGACTTCACACAAGGCATCTGAACTGCACTATATCCATATTTTTCAAATTTGTGGCTAAACTTTGCAAGAAAAGAGCAATCAGACTTCATGTTGCGATGACAAAGGGTGGATCCACTGTCAGAGTGATAAGAGGCTCAGGCTATCCCCAGCAATTGCCATGCTGTAAATATTCAGTCCTCCTTACCCTGAAGCCAGCAGCCTATAACCCTTTTAGAGAAGAAATGCGATGAGGTTGTGAGCCAGCAGACCCATTTGGAAATGTATTCTTCCTGGGCTGTTGGGTGTTACAGCACTAAAAATAAATTAAAAGGCACCATCATAGGATATTATTACTAGCTTATGATGCAACTTAACTGCTGATAGACAGTCTATTATACCAATTCCTTCTGGCTGCTGACAGCTCACCAGGTGCTTGGAAATGTCAGCCCCTGCCCCAGGATATATGCAGAGGTTATGGTTTAATTTTCAGGTCTTCTATGCTCTCTCTGGGTGGAGAGTAGCAGGGAGTTGGCCCCAGGAGTCTTGCATCCAGCCTGTGTTTTTCAGTGTTGTTTAGCCTACCTGAACAGTGCTCTTGCAGATCTCTTTGTTCTGTCAGACTTGTGGGTTTTGGTGTGTTATCACCTCCTATGCTGGTAGTCACTTTTTTTTTTTTTTGGCTTTATTGAAACCATCTCAATTAGTTCATATTGATGCCACTTCTTTTTTTTTTTCCCCTCACTTAAGGAGGGACCCACTCAGCCTTCCTGGTATGTTTGATAACTGTATAATTAGAAAGCTAAAAATAATGTACGGAAAGTAGCAGTTTCACAAGAGGTGTCCCAGTTTGGCAACATTGGGCTCTGAGTCACACTTGCTTCGCTGAGAGCCAAGCTGGTTGAAGGCAGCAGTGAGTATTGGGCACGGCCCTTCTGGGCAACCAAGGGTTTGCCAGTGGGTGGTGCAGCACCGCTGAGGTCTGGCCATCCAGCCCCACTGCTGATAGTGCCAGTGTGCTGTGGGTGGAGATTTATTGCACCCTGCCCAGCGCTCTTGAGTATCTTGGTGCAAGGAGCAATAATACAAATCAAAGAGTGAGTGTCCCCATCTTTGTCTGATAGCCAGCAGATCTCAGCTCTATCAGCAGGAATGCTTTTATTCTTAAGAGATAGTACTGCAAGCAGTGTTCAATTTTTTTTTTAAATTTTTGTTTTTTGCTTCCTTCCATGCAGTGACAGGCCATAAATTTCTCTTTCTCGTGTGCTGGCTTTTATTATTTACTGGTGCTTTGTTAATTCCCAGAATCTGAACTCCAGTCAGGACCCCATTAATGCTGATTCTTTGCACACCCATCATAAGAAAGGAGGTCTCTGGAAGCCTGTTTTACACCCTCTCTTTATACTTTGAATGCGTGCTGTGCTGGGATAAAGTTTGGATGAAGGAATTTGCAAATTATGAAATGCTGTTTCATACTATGCTGTTGCACCAGGTGAAAACCTTCTTGTTTCCAATTTATCATCATATTTATCGTGCATCTTCCAGTGTGCACTCGTTTTCATCAGCCCTATCACTTAGATTTGTGTGGTCCCAGGGGGGAATCTCAGCCCACTGGTTGCTTCACCTTGTAACTGCCTGGAAAACTTAATTATGAATCTTAAAAATGATGGCACCCAAATACAGGTGGAAAGACTCCACAACTTCTTGTCTTTAAGCATTTATTACTCTGTGAATCACTCACCTGGTCTTCTGGGGACTGCCTTGTGACTTTCAGGGACTGAACACCTGAGATGCCATTGGGACAGCAGGAAGTCAGGACTGACTGCAGAAAAAGCTCATAAATAACTTAGTTATTTATCTCCTTCGTTCTCACTTTAATCTTCTTTTAGTAACCAAATTCAGCGAACTGCAGAGCTGCTTAAAGGTCTGCCTTGTTCTGAGCAGTTTCTTTCAAACTTTATTTTGTCTCTTAGGTGAAAGAGGGATTAAATTTACGGCATGGTTTGTCAGCCATGCTTAGTTCAAATTACAGTAAATCATTAAATGTGCTGCTATTGGCTTTGGAGGGGAAGCAAATGCAGCCCAGTACTGGGACCATTAAACTTCCAGGAAATGGTGAATACCAAAACCAAATAAAAATGCATGAGAAACAGGTTTTAGCTGAAGAATTCTAACCTTCATTACAAGTGCTTTTTAGAACCTCTGAGACTGGTTTGCTGTCTTTGGAAGGAGCATGACTGTATCTTGTCTTTGCTAAGCTCTGGGGAAGAAAAGGAGGGCTGCTGTGCTAGGTGTAGGTGCCCCCGTGGGTAGGGCTGAGCACTCTGGATCAGAGCGCACAGCCAAAAACTGGCATTTTTAGCCCTGTGATGGTTTACCTTCAATAAGTTGTAGGAGTTTGAATTTATTCTCTTGGGTCAGTGAAAGAGGGTATAATAACTGTCTTGGGGAGGGAGGAAAAGGCATGCATGTAGATTTGTTTATCTGGGTTGCTGTGGGTCATTTATTCATTGCTGGAGCACAGTGTGGCTCTTGCGCATATTTATTTACTTGCTAATGAAAAAGCTGCAGAATTTTGGAGGAAGGGCTGGGAACACTGATTTGGTATCTGAATTCCTTCCATATTCATGCTGTGTGCAAGCAGATATGTCTTTATATCCCATTTTAAAATTCTAATCTGTGATGCTGTAGATGAGCTGTGGGATGGTGGCTGACATTTCAGCTCATTTCTTATCATTTTAGTTTTAATCAGAAGCTAGTGCTCAACTTTTATATAAACACTGGTAAATCAGCTTCACTGGTCTCATTGAGTGGTAATGAGGATTGTGATTTTATTCTTTGTAGCATGACATTTTGACCATTAAATTTTCACACAGTAAACTAATTTCTCAAGAATTCTTATCAACAGCTATATAGAGAAGCATTCATATGTATCCAGGGTCATGGCTGCAATTGACAGGAATTAAATACTTTTGCCACCCAGGTTATAGGTGAGTGACAGACCTCACAGAATTCAGTGAGATTTTTATGAGTAATTTTTCAGTCTCTGGCCTGTGATGTCACCAAGCTCCTTAGAAAAGAGGAGAACTTCAAAAGGAGGACTGTGCTGTATCAGAGCTCTCATTGAACTACTAAAACTTGTCCTTCTTACCCTGTTTTCCAGATTGATTTGTAACTAATCTTTTAACAGCACACAAAATCTGCAGGCCACCTGCAAGAAGGGGGGCTATTTCCATTTAATAATATTTTCTCAACAGAGATACAAAAGAAATGCCCTGCAGAGTTAATCACAAATATCCATTGAGAATAAACATGCAAAGTGTTACATCAACAGTGTTCCTACGTGTGCAGCACTCCGAGCTCCGCTGCTATTAATAATATGTTGAGAAGGCATGGGTGTGTAAAGGAATGAAGATGTTATATGCATATATATATTTATATATCCCCACCAACTGTATAACCTACATGCTAGACTTTACATAGCACTGTATCAGTTTCATCCTACTGCTGCCTGCAGGACTTCCCTGGACTTAATTACATGCTGGAAGATCTTCGCAGCATCAAGCGATAGATACATTATTAAAAAGAAGAGCTTGGCAATGGCACAAGCTGTGTTCAGGAGTGCTAACTGTAAAATGCTGGGTGATGACTTGTTTTTGTCAAGCTGGTTTGCTACACGTGCACCCCAAACCATCCTAGCTGCAGGTGGAAATACAGTTAGGTCATCAGAGGGGGGATGGATGTGTAGCCACCTGAAATTTATTTAGATAATAAACAGTTCCAGTACAGAAAATAATCCTTAAAAGCTAAGTCCTGGGGATTTCTTCAGAAGAGAAGTTGCTTTTGCCCCTAGGAGCAAACCAATTTGCTTGAGAGAGCTGGTGAGCAAGCTGCCTGCTGCTGGCTGCGAAAGGAGCAGTGCTGTGAATCACTGCAAAGAGTAGAACCCTGAAAAAAATCACATTTTTACATGTCAAAGCTGGGTTTCTTGTGTTACCTGGGTTACTTGTGTTACTTGGGTTGCTTTTGGCACTTCAGATCTTCTTTTGCCCCTTCCTCTCCCTCCTTATTTTATTTTGTATGAAACAAGACTCCTGTCTGTGAAGGAGAGAAGATTCACAGCAATGAAAGCATACCTCTTGGTTCACACCTGGTCTGCTGGGCTTTTTTTGCCTTTCACAGTTTTATAAACAACCATGCAGGAGCTCAGCTTTAGGTGTGTCCTATATAAAGCTTTAGGTGTATCCTATGTAGAGCTCTGGGCATGTCTGCTTTACAGACAGATGCAGCTCTGGCAGTCTTGTGGGGCTGCAGCCAGTCCTAATTTGTATTTGGGTGCATTTACTGGTGAGATGAATTACCTGTGTTCGACTCCTCTGATGGAGGGAAAAGTTTCACAATTAGCAACTTCTGATGCTTTGCTGCTCTGGAGAGTCAGCTCAGATCCCGGTGTGGAGCGTTGGAGCCAGTGTTTGGCTTCAAGGCAGGAGAGAGGGCCTACTGAAATCATCCTTCTGCCTGCTCTGCACTCCTGGCTGGCCACGTTTTCCCCTGTTGTTCGGCATTCATTAAAATGCGGTGCTTGGAGAATGGATTTGCTGTGCTCTGCAGGAGCCTCCTGCAGTGCTGACTTCAGCAAGGAAGAGCAGCAGTGTCCCAGCCTGCCTCAGTGCTGGGAGGATGCCTGGGCTGGACCTGTCTGGGTGTGAGGGTGGACCTTTACTTGACACCTTAGTGCCTGTACTCGATGCAGGTGAAATATATATCTATATATATAGATATATAGATATATATATATATATATATATGTGAGTATTATATACTCATGTGTGTACTCCTATATTCATATGTACACCTACATATATACAAATATACATACACATATACTCAGAAGTATATATACCTTCCACTTCCTCAGCTTGGAGTGGTAACATTACTCTTTATGTACCTGGGTATGTGCATTGCATATACATGTTTGCAAAACAAGAGCGGGACACAGTTCTCTCTTCCACGGACGTTGTCCTTCCTGTAGGAACCCCAAGTTTACCTATTTGTTTTGCAGGTCCCAGGGTGCTAATTTAAGATGGTATCATTTTCTGGGCAATTTGAAATGCTAATATTAGTCAGAAATTTGAAGTGTATGCTTTTGGGTGAGAGACAGGATGCCAAAACCAATGTTTATCCATTAAAGTCAATCTTAATTACAACAAAGCTAAGTATCTGACCACAAGATCAGATTTGTGAGTTTCCTTTTTATTATTTATTTTTTGCTAGTTCATGTCTTTATAGGGAACTGCATTCATGCTTAGTTATTTTTTAAAAAAACCTGATTTCTGATTTTTTTTTTGTGAGGTGGAAGGATTTAGTTTTGCTCAAAATGGAAATGCAGAATCAATAATTTCTTGCTTGCTTGCTTGCTTCTTGCTGCAGTCCTATCCTCCTCCTTTTTGTCCAGAAATGATAGCCCTCTCTGCCTGCTTGAAAGGCTGTATTTACCAGCTTGACCAGATTCCTCATGTAATCACCACAGATGTCATGCACCACCTTTCTCCTCCCTGGGTCTGAGGCTATGGGGATTTTAATGGGTTTAAAGACAACTTCAGCATTCATAACAGAAACATTCATTTATTTCTATTGCTTCTGACAGGTTATGCAGATGTTGCAGTTATTGTAACGTTATGTGCTTCACATATCAGATCTACTTTGATAATTTTACAAGATGTGTTTTGCCTAATTATTTCATCCCTGTTTAATTCAGGCTGTCCTTGACGTCGCGGCAGTGCCGGGAGCACGTGACAGGGATTCCTGGGAAGGGGTTTAAATTCCTGGGCTTGCTAGGACTTGCAGAAATAGCTCCTTCTTGCCTCAGACATCAACCAGCAGCATCTCTGCTATCCATGCCCCAGCCAGGTCAGGGGTCTTTGGCTTCTGCTCCACCTCAACTCTTCCTGGCCTTGGTTGGATGGCTCTGGCTTTCCCTGAAAGCCACGGGTGACCCCAGGCAATGCCACTCCAGCCCCCTCCTTGTGAGGTGAATCTTCAGCTTGTAGTGATGGAGGATTTCCCTTGAAAGGGCTTGAGGAAGGGAAAATACTCCTCTTCTTAGAGATGTAATGCATTAACTGCAGTCAGCAGTCGGGCAGTATTGCTTTTATTGCATTAGTTGGGTTTTTCTTATTCTAGCAAGCACACTGGGGTTAAAATTAATTAAATTCCTCGTTTTCCCTTTCCTTAAATTCCTGGGACTTTGTTGTTGTTTTTATTTATTTACATAGTATTTATTATTTGTAGTTGAAATAAGAGCAAAGGATTTATTTTAAAATGGCTGCAGAAAAAGCAAAGAGTAGAAAATGAAATTAAAATGTGATGGAGGCAGAAGCTAAGAAATTAATTTAAATGAAGGAAAAAAGTGGGCTTCTATATATTTTTAAAAATTATTATTTTAACGGCATCACCTTTTAAATACTGCAAGTGGAAATAGGCAGAAAGTATTAAAAAAAACCAGCTCTCTCCTTTTTTACCATTGCTGCTGGGTGCACCCAGCTGTGCTCACAGCAAGTTTTTCTGCAGGAGTAAAGTTAGCGTGGAAAGTCTCTACACGGGGCAGCATTGTTTTTGTTGTTCCCTAGCACAACTCATGCATGCAAACAAGACTTGGAGGTCTGCAGTAATTTCAGCGCTGGGGAACAAAGTAACTGCAGGCAGGGAATTACTTTCTAATTGTACTCTACTGGCCTTGCAGAGGAGAGATTATATCCAAGGCAGTTACTCCTACGAGCTTTCTGTAAGCCCGTTTGTGTGTTTGGCACACCTTTTGGGGTAGCATTGGTGCCACAGGGAGGATGAGCCTTTCCAAAGCTCCATGCTGGCAAGGTTCTTTGACAAAAGAGCACAGAAAATCACTTACGCTGCTCACTGGTGCTGATGTTGCCCTGAAAAAGAGGCTGGTGCATGTCTTTGGTGCCAAGCAGGCAAGTAATTACATGTGAGAGATTGAAAGTTTTGGAAATTTGGATGTTTTGCTCATTCTGGATAGAAACTATTAATAGGAGGTGAAGGAGACCCTAGGTTGGTACCCAGTGAATCTTAATAAGGTTTTGGGGAGATTGGTGGCTCGATTGCAAATGAAGTCTGTGCTCCATTCTCTGGTTGGTAGGCTGTGTTCCTTAAGTTGCACTTGAAGTGAAGGAGATGAAGGTGGTTATGTGCAGAAACATCATTTTACAAGGAAGGAAAATTGTCCCAATCATACTTATCGAGTTTGTTGCTTTTTCGGTCAACCTGAAGCACCATGTATCTTTTTTAAAAGGCTGAAATTACTCAAAATAACTGGATTTGTAGTTTTGAAAGTCAGTTGTAAAGTAATTTTGTGATCATTTTGCTGACTGAGACAGCAGCATGTTATATTTCTCCTCCTTTTGTGCCTTAAGACCTTCATAAAATGAGATCTTCTACCTCATGAACCCGTCAAAATGACTTCATTCTAAAGTAAATATGAAGGCATCAGTGAACATCATTTTCTTTGAGTTCAGTCCTGGTCTAGTGGCTTTGACAGAGCATCCAGTTAATTTTGCTCTAGGCTTCTGCTGCAATCTATCCTAAGGAAATTACTGAGGATGATCAGATTTCTTTGTTTGTGAGAGGTGAATGCTGCTGAGTTGCCTGCTTGCTCCGTGCTGGTGCGGCCATGAGCTGGGGTAGTCTTTCCAGAGAACGTGAATGGGGATGCACGGATGGAGAGTTCCTCCAGAGAGAGGGATACCTTGTGTCCTCCACCCTGGCTGGCACTGCAGGTGGCTTTAGTAAGGCAGTGGCTCTCTAAATGTGCGTTCACTGGTCTGCAGTAGGGGCAATGCCTCAGAGACCTCCTTGAGGTGTTGTAGGGCTGATCCCTCCTTGCCCTGCCAAAAAGGCTTTTACTCATCGTCCTGTTCCCACCTGACAAGCACAGCACAATGCTTTCCCTGCATTTAAATGCCCCTGGGTGAAAGTAAGGCATTAACCATAAAGCCACTTGGCCTATCTGTAGCTACTGGCCCAGAGGCTCATGTGTTGCATGGTGGAAGGTCATTGCAGTCTGCACACCAGCAGTGCTTTGCATGGGCCAGCAGAGAAGCTGATGTAGAGCTCTTGGCCCAGAAATGTGGTACACCTCACAATTAGGTGTTTTGCATATAAATGTTGGCAAATGAATGGTTCGTTTTCCATCTTGTAATTTACCCGTATGGTCTTGCACTGAGTAGCGTTTGCACGTTCTTGGGTGGCGGTCCAGCTGTTTGAAGTTTACTATTTCCGTCAGAAGAATGTCTTAAAGCAGAGAAGAAATAGGGAGATAGCCACTTGTCTTTATAATGAAAAAACATACCAAAGATGTATGGACACAAGAAGCAAGAAAAGTTGAATATCATAGAATCATAGAGTGGTTTGGTTTAGAAGGGACAATAAAGATCGTCTAGTTCCACTCCCCCTGCCATGGGCAGGGACACTTTCCAGTAGACCAGGTTAATTAAAGCCCCATACAACCTGGCCTTGAACACTTCCAGGGATGGGCACCTACCACTTCTCTGGGCAACCTGTGCCAGTGCCTCACCACCCTCACAGTAAAGAATTTTCTCCTGATGTCTAATCTAAATCTACCCTCTTCCAGCTTGAAACCATTCCTGCTTATCCTATCACTACATACCCTTTTAAAACACAGCTTCATGTAGTAGAAAGAAACAAGAAATGAAGCACTATCCCTTGCTAACTGGGAGCAGGGTTCTTGCAACAAATCCTTACCAAGGCAAATTCTCTTCCTCCTTTTCAATTTAACACAGCAAAACACGCTGCCTTTCCCTCTTCCCAAATTGGTCCTCCTGCATGAGCCGTGATCTTGCCGAGTACAGAGCATGAATACATAAAAATATCCTGTGTTTGTAGTTTTGAAAACAGTGTGGTTAGAGTAAAAAATAATATTCTGAACAAATTGGTACAAGGACTGTGATCTGAAACTACTCTACTCTTGCATTCTAAAAGCAGTGATTTTGGACTTCGAGTCTCAATTTACTCTTAAAAGAAAAAGGTTGTTTAACCTTAAAAGGAATAAAATGGAGCTCAGGTTTACTACCTAGCTTTTCATATCTTTTCAGAAGACATATGTTTTTCAATAATGTCAGAGTTTTTAAGTTTTGTTTTATCATAGAATAGGCTTTTTGAGTAAATTGTTTAATCAGAAGTGTTGGCAGTAAAACACAGTTTTCATTTTCTCCAAAATAGATTTGGTTGTTTTTTTTTCACGCAGAATATTTATGGAAAAATCTTCCTATTTTATGTTTTTTGTGGAGAGAAGTTTATAACTGGTTCAGTAAGCTATTTCATGCTTTCACTACTGATATTTTAAAATGCTGGACTTAAAAATCCGTAGTCTTTCCTTGGAGAGGAGGTAGTTTTCCATCTTCTCCATTGCACGAAGCCTAAGGAGGGCCGGGCGTGCCATTCCCAAGCTTACTCCAGGGGGATGCTCCTGGGTGCTGGCCTGAGCCAGCCGAGCTTTTCTGGGCTGTTGACTTTATTCATCTCCCCGCATTCATCTCCCTGCATATCCACAGGGCAAGCATTTAGCCAGGAATGCGTCCCGTTTTAGAGACGGACAAAGCCCTCCACCGCCTACCCCTTCCCCGCCCTATTTACTGCCGCAGTCGGTGATGGTTTGCATCACAATCACCCAACCAGTTTTCCAGGAGCTGAAAGACTTTATCTTACGAATTGTTGAGGTATTCATTTGTTGCTGCAGCCAGTTGTTAGGCAGGATTTGCAGAGAGTCCTGAAGGTTGGGAAACACTCAGGAGATGCCATATGCTGATTTCCAGCCCTGTGTGAATCACAGACCGAACCTTTTAGGTTGTGCTGCCCAGCCAAGTATTTAAATCCTCTTAGTCAAAGACAATATCCCCCATTTGAACACTACCTGTTATGGCGAATTCTTGCATAGGTATCTTTGTTTTTATCTCAAAAACCCCCCAACCTCTTCTGAAATCAGTGTTTCCTTTCCTTCTCTGAAATATGTTTCAATGCGAGTACTTTCGTTGTGGGTTTCTATGTTGATGAGACCGAGTGAGGAAACCCCAGAATATGCCAATGAAAAAGCTGGCACAAATTATAAATTTAGATATTTTGCTTAGGGTCTTAATGAGCTTTTTAAACCTCTCTACTGACTTACCTTCACTTTCTGCTTCCAGGTTCTGCACTTTCATTGTCATTTGGAAAGTCAATAATGCAAAGAAAAGCATTGCTAGGAAAAGAGAAAATGCGGTTTTTCCCTGTTTTTTTTTCATTATTATTATTTTTTTTCCCATCTCTCTCTTTTTTTTTTTTTTTTCTCCTTATCCATTCAAGGATAGGAACTGAAATGACCAGTAATTAATGAACTTGAAAAAAATCTCCTTTAAATAACATGAAAGTTTAATTGTTTGTTGCCCTTGGGGAGTATTTTTTGAAGGTCTGTGGCTAATTCTTGTTGATTTCAGGATGAAACAGGAGCCTAAACACCTTTTAAAATTCTTTCTGGTAACACTTAGGGCACTTTATAAGTCAGTGGGATTTGTGTGCTTATGTCAATGAAGGACTTATGAAAATCATGTATAGCAGTTTTAGAGGCAGACCCACCGTGGAAGCTGTGGGAATTTGTTTTACTAAGTTGCTTAGGCGGTGCTGATAATCTGAAATGATTGCAGGTTTCCTATGTAGAACTGAAAGTCCACTTCCTTTGGCCTGGGATCATTTTTCATTGCCTTTTCTGTTTCATAGTAGAAACCATGGAGACCCTTCATGTTTCTGAAAGTAAGGCAATACACAAGAAGCTGTGTTTCCCTAAAGTAATACAGAAATCTTAATTACAAAGACTGAGGAGAAGAAAAGCATTCTGCAGTTAATACAGCATGTATTATCACTCTTTAGGCAAGTGGGCAGATCAGTTCTTATCTGACTTTCAGAATAAATTCACACTCAGAGTGATACAAGGCTCTTCTGCAGGGTTGGTTGCATCCTGCTTGCTGGGAAAGGCTGATCCCACCTACAGCTTGGCTGCTGCTGACTGTCCAGGTCGAGGTATGTGTCCTTGCATGCAGAAAAATCTTTGATTTCAGTTTCAGGTGAAGCTGTGATCGTGCAACACATTTTCCCTCCCTTTTAAAAAATAGTTTTGTTTTTTTTTAATTTTTTTATTTGCACAAACCCATACATTTGAGGCAGGAGCAGCAGTAAATCTCATAGCAGTGTGTTTGAGAAGGATGTCCTTGGAGAAATTATGGATGCACTTTCAAAAGGCAGGACTGTGCCTCATAGCAGGAATGTTTTTGGCCGAAAAGTTACAGTTGGGTGAAAATAACTCTTCCTTAAAACAATCCTCATCTATCCTTTGCTGTCTGCTTTCTGCCAGCTTCCATTGCTGCTGATGGGGTCCAGCTAGAAAAATGATTAAAGATAGGCTGGATGGGAGATGGGTCTTTGGAAAATCTGCCTCTAATGTTGGAGCATTTAAAAAAAACCACAGCTGAATACTTGCTGTAAGTAAGCAGTGGTACAGAGCGTGACTACCGTTTTCCACTTCCATTAGTCTACCATTGGAGTTCATTGGGATAGCTTAAACCAGGGTTAAAGCTGGGCATGTCCCTACCCTGGATTCTTACCTTGAATCACAGCCTCAGGGTGAGAACAATTTTAAACTTACTAGAAGGTTCTGAGTGCCTGTAAAAATATTTCTGAAGCATTGCCTTCCTGGGATAGAGGTATATAGATGAGATGCTGCCCTTGGCTTCATGTGGTGCATCCAGAGGGTGTCTGAAATATCCTGGTGGTTTGCGATTAAAAGAAATCTATTATAATAAATGCTGGAACAAGCTGAAAAAAAAGTGAAAAAAAATTCAACCTAGGGAGCCTGTTTTAGTTCTAGGAATATTTAAACAATCGTTAGACCTTAAATATTGGAATTAAGGGTTTGTTTTCTGAATACTGCTGCCAGCTAGCATGCTTTGGGATGCTGTAGAAAAGCTGAGGGATTCACCTGCTAAATTTAGCTCTTGTCTGCTCAAAATCTTTTCTTTGCTTCTTTCTGAAAGCATTTCCAAACAGATTTTCCTGTTGTAAAATACGGGATAGTGTAGAAGATGTAACATAACCGTCCTAAACAAACATACACACTTATCCAGCTCTCTCACCAGCTTCATTTAAAGAGATCCTCCAGACCTCTCCAGCCCCTGCACGAGGTTTCTTCAAAGGGGAAAACTTTCAGAGACTTAAATACTTACTTTGAAATGGTTGTAAAGATTGCAGCTTCTGGAGCAAAGCCTAGCTTTTGCAGGAGTCTGTTCGCCAGGTGTGAGAATCCATGGGCTCCTGGCCAGTATCAACCCTGTATATTGGGTCTGCGGGCCAGTGTAAACCCAATAAAGCATCTTTGAGGTCTTGCAGCTTTGAAGTTTGGGGAAGGAGTCTTGCCAGCCCCAGAGAAGGGGCTCTGAAGTTGGAAACAACCACGATTAGTTTAGGAAGGATTTGCTGGCTTGATGTTTCGCTGTGGGATGCTGCAGACATCTCTGCAGAGAGGCTGTTTGCTGCTGCACTGAGATTCCTGATTTCTTTCCTAACTATTCATAAGTCTCAAGTAATTGTTCGATGAGTGATTTTTATAGCACTTCTGGTTTATATTCCAGACTGTCTGGTGGCATCAATCTTGATTTCTATGAAATATCAATTGATAGTATAAGTGTGTTTTTAAGTAGCAAAATGCCGTTGAGTTTAATACGAAAATGAAGCCATATTGGCAGAAGCTAAATTACATGCTGGGTTTAGAAAACAGAGCGGATGCCTGTTCCGGCGTGAATTGATCCCAAGCTAGTGTGAATTCCCCAGGGTGGTTATTGCATTTATTGCTAAGGTGGGTGCTGAGTTCACATCGTCTGTGTTGCCCTGGGAGCCAAGGATAATGTGTCCCTCAGGTACTGGCTTCAGTTCTTATTTTCCTACTGTAAGCTTTCCATGTGAGCATGGACCTGAGATCTTTCCTGAGCTGGGATGGCTGTGGTTTTAGCTGAGTTCAGTATCTTGTCTCAGGAAGTATCACCCAGCTTTCTACAGCAGGGAGAATTTTCAATCAGTCTGTTAGTTTTGATGTACTTGTACCTTGCCTGTAGCGCCATGAGCTTTATTGAGTGAGGTTGCTTTTGACCTTTCCAAAGGTTCTTCTGGCTGTCATTATTCTATCTGGGTGTATGGAGGAGTTGGTGGCCTTGGCAGATCCCCAGCTGTGCTTCCTGCTCAATTTGGAGACAGGGATGTGTGCACCAAAGTGGCTTTTCATTTTTGCTGTTCAACTTTCATGGCACTCTACTCCCCGAGTGCTGATACAGTAAATCTTTGCTTAGGTCTGTAGTTTTCTAAACTTATGTGTGATGCATCATCAGGATGGTGCTAAAGCAATCTGTAAAAAGATGCTTGCTGTGCAGGTAAACATTTCTTATTTGTCTCCACTATCAAACGAAGTGCAATATTTTCATATATTTTGCATTTATCCAGCTATCTTGGTGTATAAGTGATGCAATTCAACTTGTAGTTTTCCTTACTAAGAAGTAGTACAGCTCTTCACTTTAAATACAGTCCTCTTCTGTGAGTAATTTGAGGATCAGTTGGTCCTGTTCTTATTACTGTCTAGTTCACTGTGAAGAGAGCTGGATGTCTGAATTTTGGCATGTATCAGGTTTGAAGCTGCCTCACTTTCACATAGTAGATGATGATGGTTCTGTCAGACAAACCCTGTTAAAACTTGCTCATTGCTCAAAATGGAAACACGAACAGCTGCTCGTTGCTTGTCTGTGTCTTGGCTAATTTTTAGGGATGGGTTTGTTCACATTTAGTAGCAGTTGTATGATAGCTATCAAAATGTCTGATTATTTATAATTTATAATAATAATTATTTATTAATTTTACTTCAGTGTTTAATTCATGTTTCTAAATGGCCTGACATTGCTCATGAAGTGTCAACAGAAAATTTAACTTGCAACTGATGAGGAAGTACAAGTACTCTGAAATAGGAATTTGAGCGTCCCTGGATATAGGAGGAGCCTTTTATTATCTGCTTGTATATTTTGACCCTCTTTGCTGTCACAGCTGATCACCCCACGGGTTTTTGACATGGAATGCTTCCCATTCTGTTGTCTTACAGGTGTGGAGCTGGGGCAAGGTGATATGCCGAGTCATGCAGATGCCCTGGCTCCCTTCCCACTTGGCTATGCTCCCCCTAAGCCATGGAAATTGTGTCTGTGGTTGTAACATTAGTGTAAGGTGGTGCTGGTGGGGGAAAGTGTGCTTGCTAGGTGATACAAGAGCTTTGCAGAATTTATAGGAAAATTACTTGAGCTCGGTGAGCAGAAATTGAGGGCTCATTCCCTTCCCAAGGCTTGGGGGTACCATGAGAAAAAACATGAAGGTAAGAGTCTCTTGGTGTGCCCTTCCTCAAGGAGTAATAAAACACTTAAAAATGCTGCCACCTTCCTCTCACTGGCTTTCAGTCCTCTTGGCTTTCTAGGAAGCTTTTTTTCTGTCACAAAGGCCAGAAAGTGATTTTCACATCCCTGAGCCTCTCCTCCTTAAGACACCTTCTCATAGTTGTCTGTGTGTGTAAAAAAGTTGTTGGAGAATTTTATCTCCCAGCTAAATGTTCTTCCTGGTGGATCTGATGATTTTTTTAAAATTTGTTTTTAATTCCGTTCATTTACTAATACTAAAAGAAAATGTAAGACAGGGGTTTCCTAGTAGCATTATGGTTTTTGGTTTGCATTGCTCATGAAACTAAGTGAAAAGCCACTTAAGCTGGACTCAAGTCTCCTTGTAGAATAGAGGTCCTATTTGGATCTCTTCATGCAGCCTTGCAGTAAAATAATTTTATGTTTTCCTTTAGGTATTTTTGTTCCTGCATGTGGACAAGATGAATAGGTCATTGAGATTTCAGTAGCCCTCACAGTCCCTGAGAAAAGGAGGAAATTATGGAGGAGGCATAGGAGGGAAGCACTATGATCTGAGTCACACTGAACTGTTGGGCAGAACCTCCCAGTGAAGCTTGTTGATAACCTCCTCCCTTTGCTGGGAAAACAGCTTTGCTGACATTTAGGGTATGCACAAAACTCTATCCCATGGTACAGAAGGATAAGGGAGGAGGTGAGGGACAGAGAAAGCTTGTTCCCTGGGCAGGTCGGCTTAATTGCTGCCTCATGGTGCTGTGTGAGTGAGCAATCTTGGTAAAGGAAGATCAAAGGAACAAGATTTTAAGGTCATTGCTGCTGTACCAGCTCCAAGCTGCAACCTTGGCACTGAGCAAGGACTTCTGTTTTCAGGGCCACCTGGGAAATAGTGCTGTATTTTTTTCCCATCCTAGTGGTGGCAGAGTTAGTGGGTACTGGTGGTGGCTTAAATAAACCCTTCCCTGCTTTGGAGATCAGAAAGATTGTGGCATTTCTCATTTAAACTCGATTATTCTAGCCTGTGGTTTGAGGGGAGTTTTTGTCTGTTGAACATAATTGTAATTCCCCAAATTTTAAGCTCAGATAACAAAGGTTGAGTTATAGAAGTCTGCTTTTTCATATCTTAAGCAGGAAGAATTTGTATCCAGAGAGAAAATAGACTAGAAATGCAGGTATTTAGGTCAGATACAAGTGAAATAATGGTTGTGCTGTTCTGGGCAATTTATCTAATGCTTTTTACCTTGGAACTGTGCATGGACTGACACCACTCTGGGCTCCAGGCTCACCTCTTTGGTGGGTGCTTGAGATGACATGCAGGGAAGGAATGTTCACTTGATCATTTTGAAGTTTTAGAGTCCCAAGTGTGCATAGCTGAGGCATCATTATGGTAAGAATCTTGAAAATTTAAGAAGCACTAAGCAGTGTATTTGTACGAGATGAGTGACTTTAAACATTCACTTTTTAAGGCAAAATTTTTTCCAGAATTTATCTTCTTGACCTGCTGTATAACACATAGTTCCAAATATAACATTTTTATAAATGACCATTCCTGTTGCCAGTAATAGGTCTTAGGCAGTACATTGCCATGACACCTGACTTGCTACAAATTTTTATTAATAGGCAGATAAAGTTGCTGTTGCATTGCATCTTGTGGTCTTTGCCTCCTGGAGTATAAATACACATAGTAATGTTGTTTAACGTGACATGTACTGCTTCACCATATTGACATTTCCATTCTAATGCACTATACCTGTCTGGTGAGGCTACCTTTAATGTGCACCACGAGCATAAAAATCATCATCAGGAAAGAAAAACAACCCACTTGAAGAAATGATAGCTAATTTAGTATTGTATTACTTCTGGGAAAGTTTTTATGTGTGAGCAAATGTTGCAGTTTTTCAGAGCGTGCTCCAAACCTCAAAATGTGTTGTGCAACCAGCATAATAAAATGGTGATTGAGCCATGGGAAAGGTGCTGTGTCTCCCAGAGGGAAAATTGCTCCTTCTTACTCATTTAGCCTATGGCTGTTCTAAAGGAGATGCAGTCACAGAGTACAGAAGTTGGATTATGCACAGCCCCTACTTAGCTGACTCTCCATCTTTATTAAATTGAGTGGAATATCTTCAACATGAAATATGGAGGAAGGAGAGGGAAAGTGTCTAGAGATGGCACGGGAATAGAGCTAGAAAGGACCAAGGGGCTTGGGGAATAGAACTTCCAACACAAGGAAGTGCAGCAGAGTCTACTGTTTTCATTGGGGAGCAGAGCTCATTTTGTTGTTGTTTTTTATTTTGCTGTAAAATTTGAGAAGAGAGAGTGGAAAACCAGTGAGATGTTCCTTTTTTTAGTGCTCCTGAAGACTACCAGGAGAGTTCAAATTTGCAACACAAAATTTAATAGACTCCTATTGCATAAGGTAAAAACACCATCCTTAGATATCTTGGAGATAAAAAATCATATGCCAGGGTATTCCTTCATGCTGAGCATCTCTTTCCCCCTCTGCCCTGTGGGCACTGTGCTTGTGCACTGCAGTACCAAGATCAACTGGAGCTTCATTTTGCCCAAATTTTTCACATCTTCCTGTGGAGCCCCACCAAAGTAAATTCATAAGGTTTTTTTTTTCCTTCTTCTTTTCTTTTTTGTCCTCAGAGAAGTGGTGCTTGTGCTTTGGCAAGTGTAAATAAGAAGTGACATGGTCGGTGGGAGCAGCTCTGAATCGGCCCTTGTCTCCCATTGTGTCCTTTGCCAATTAAAGGTCATTTGCAGGGCACAGCAGCAGGGACATAGGGGCTAAGCCTATTGTCCACACATTAATGTTCACTGAGATGAGAAGCAGCTGAAAAATTCGGGGGCTAAACCCAGTTTTTGTATGTTGGCACGGTGATGCTGGGAAAAGAGGCACATAAGCATTCATGCCTAAGGATGCACTGCTACCACCAGCACCCAACTCTGCTTGATTTTCCCCAAGCTGCTGCTGGCTCTGTTACCTTCCTCTGTGTCTTGCTGGTGGGATGCTCTGTGGGCTGGGCACTCCAGCTTCTTGTTGGTGTCACTGTGAGATGGGATGCTGATGGTGCTGACATGGTAAGAGCAGACCCGCTTTCCAAGAGCGTGTGGCTCCACTGCTTTCTTCCTATATCACATCTCTTTGGAGGATGTCAGGGCTTTGAAGGCAGTCATAGTTTGAAGGTTGCAACACTCTTTTTGGATGAGCTCCTCGGGTCTTTGTTTTAGATGTGGCAGAACCAAGTGGAGAGATGTTTGTGCTCCAGCACATTGAAATCTCTGCTAAATTTCGGTAGATGGCAAGAGGTGGTGTGGAGCAAGTGATGCCCAGTGCAAAAAATCAGTAATAAATGGAGAATTTTGAGCTGGGAGGAGCAGTTCTGTTTGGAGGCATCTTCTCCCATGTTTTAGTGGTTTACTTTCTGTCAGGTTCTTGTATTTTCAGTATTTCTGGTGTGCTTATTTACCGTTCTGGCAATTTTAGAAAGCAAATAGTGAAAACTTTGTTTCTCCACTTCCTTTTTGGAGGCTTAGTACATTAAGAGCAATGGAAATCAGAAGCTAAAATACAGTCACTGCTACGCCATATATCTTTATCCATAAATTACCACTGGTGAAGGCAAAGGGCTCAAGTGGGGTTGACAGGGAGGGATGATAGATCTGGGACTGGAATTAGGAGTTTTATTAAACAGAAGGGAGTTAGATAGCAGGCTTCCCTTTGAGTATGCAGGATGGGTGAACTTTGACTGTGGTGCTTCCATGGGTTAATGCCAGGCTCAGGTGTGATCCTTTGAATTTGTAGCTGAGACAGAAGAAGTAATGGTGTAAATGTGCCAAGGCAGCAGGATTAATAACAGGTGTTAAACCATATTTCAGGAGATGTCACTACTTGGAAAACATACATCTACAGCCTCTTCAGCCCTGCATTGTTTTGTAGGGGCTTTATTTCATGTTGGGCATGACAATTTGATAGCAAATTTTCCTCACCTTGTGTTCTCTAGGCAACTTCTCAATGTGACTGTCATATCTTGTTATCTTTTTTACCATGAATCACATGGTTTAATTTTTAAAAAAAATTCTGGTGCAGTTCCTGGAACCAGAATATTTAGTGCTAATTTCGTCATTCATTAAATAAATAATTTTCAGCAATAATACCGAGTACCCAGTGTCAGCAAAGATGCACTGAAGTCTCTCTAAACATATGCTGACGAGTCCCTCTTGTTCTCCGAGTACTGCCCAGGGGACTGAAGGAGGCCAGGAACCGAAGAAGCTCTTTAGCCATAGGTTTCTGCTGCATTTTTATTGTTGTCTAATCAGTGTTTCTTAGTAGAGAAAGGATGAGCTGATGAGGCACCTGTAGAAATTAATGTCAGGGCAACTTTTTCTTACAGGTCTGAGTAGCATCCCAAGGTGAAATCCTGGTTCCTTTGAAAGGATTGCCAAATTCGCATCGACTGGAAGCAGTCAGGGTACCACAAGCAGGTTTTATTGCACTGCTAGCAGCTACAGCATTATAGCAATTGGCAGAAGAGACACCACAGGTGCTATTGACTTTGGCTACTGCAGTAGGAAGTGCATGGTTTAATAAAATGAATGCCTAAATGCAAGGAAAGATAACCAGTGTAATCATCCTGTGCAGGAGTCCTCGATGTTATCCCTGTAAGTGTGTGTCATGGCCAGGGTTTTGGCAAGTTCATCCAGTGGACAGTGGATCCTGCAGGAGGTTAAACTCTTGCCAGCCCCTCAGCTGATGGTCCCAAACATGAGGAGGAGGCAGCAGAGCTGGATCTGTCCCTCAGTGGGGGTTGGTCCCTCCTCCCCTTGCCCAGAAGTGCCGACCTTCTGATTTATGGTGCCTGCCTTTGGTTTCAGCATCAGCATTGCTCGCGTCTGCTGTCTTAATTTCTCATGCCTGACAACCTTCACGGGTGAGTTGGCTTTCCACTCCTTGATCCAGAACACTTCTCAGTTTATTGCTCACACAACAGAGTCTTTTAATTGAATTTATATTTGTTTGGATAGCACTTGTCAGTGTGGCATGAATCTTCATCAGGTTCAGTCGTCTTTCACTGAGCTCATACGTAATCGCCACAGTAAGTGCTCCAAAACTGGAATGCTTGTTCCCCGTCGAGGGGAAAGGAAGCTGCTTTGGAGCATGGCTGCCTTTTTTCCAGTGCCCATCCAGTGCTTTCCACCATCAAGCTCTTGTCCCATACTGGAGACCATTAATAGGGTTGTGATTCTTGGGGTTTTTTTAAATACAAATGGAATACTTATTTAAGATAGTTGTAACTGTGGTTATTTTTAATACCGGTGGAGAAGTGAGATGTGCCAAGGCATCATGATGGAACCCCTGAGAGAAAGGGGGGTGTATGGTCAGATGCTTTCCCTTTGCACATTGGAGTCTCCTGTGGAATAAGCAGCTCTCCTTTTGCAGAGTCTGGGTTGAAAGGCCCTCAGACCTTGAGAATTACTGACACAGGAAACAAGGTAACCATACTGGAAAAGGGATAAAAGAAACAGTACCGTAGTAATTCAGTTAACAATGTGTTCGATAGAGCACATTCATAACTCTTCCTACTTGGGGACACAATTTGCTTGCTGTATTATGCTAGTAGAGATAACCCCTAATTCCTTTCGTATCCTGTTTTGGAATCATTTTGTTAAACAAAGGCCTTTGAGTCCTCCTTTGTTGCTGAGAACAAATGGTGAGATTTTGGGGACTGTAGCTACTTTTGTTATTCACAAATTCCAGAGCCTTTCAAAATTCTTCATCATTCACATTCTGGGCTTCACCACACAATCATTCATTATGTCAGCAGCTGCCTGGGGAGTCTCACTTCAGCTCATTCAGCCAAATAATAAGCACTGGGACAACTGCTTCTGCATTAAAATAATAATAAAATAATAAATAGAGGTTCTTGCATGTGCAGAACATTGTGGCTATCTTCTGCTTTTTGACACATCCCTGTGTCGAAGTCAGTGATCGGTTTTGCTCGGTGTCTGTGTTGGAATGAACCTGGCCATTCGGGAAATTACGTTTTTGATACAGTCAAACACTTCAGTTCTGCCCAACTCTTGGTGTTTTTTAAACATGTTTTATTTCTCAAATATCTCTTTTGTGTTCCATTCATTTAACAGGAGGATTTGGGATGCTCTCCTGCCATTCCTTTGCAGTTGTATTAGCATATATGTGTATTACTGTGGAGATAACACAGTCCAGCAAGCACAAAGTGGTTATTCGTGTTGGGGAAACAGGATTGCAAATGAGTGACCAGCACAGTGAATGTGTATCTTCTGGTGAAACTGTTTTACTTTTCAAGTGAGTGGATCCAAGAACCTAATAATAATATTAGTGTAAGGCTTCACTCTTCCTCTTTAGTTAGGATAAGGAATGTAATTTGCAAAGTGAGGCAGGATTATTCCTTCCATCTCCTGTGCAAACAGGGTGCTAGCTGGCTTCCCGTGCAGTATGCAAATATCAGCATCCCATCATGCAAGGTATCCGTGCTGCAATCTGCCTGGTGGCAGACTAATCCAGGATGGCTTTATCCAGATGTCATTCCATCCTGAAATCTGAAGTGATACACCCTGCCTGTGCCATTGCCTCATTCATCTAAGTGAAATTTGCATGCTGATTCAGCTGAGCAAAGGGAAGCAGCCTTATGGCTTTTCAGGGATGGATAGCTTTCCATACATCAGGCAGGCTGTGCATGACGTTGCCACCTTTTGCTGAACTCTTCCCACCTACACAGATAGTACCACATGCAACTGAAACCCACTGTTGATTGCGTGGAAGCAGTTCTGTCTGTTAGATGAAGTAATTTGGATGTTTATGGGAGATGGGTATGGGTAGAAAAAAAAACACCCTAGTTCATTTTTATTACTACTTCTTCTTTTTTTTTTTTTTTTTTTTTTTAAAGTGAGTGTGACTTCCCAAAGACTGGTGTTAGCCAATTGTAAGACTGGGTCTGGAAAGGTTTGATGAAGATTTTTCTCTGTTAATACGAATACAATGTCTGGACATGGGTTTCTTGTCCTACCCAGCTGGCCTCACTCCTTTTTCTACATACACTGGGCAACAAAAAAACAGAAAGGGAGAAGAAAAGCATTTAAATTGTATTTGTTGCTGTTCTCCTTGGTGAAGCACATAGAGCTTGTATTTTCAAATGACATAATTTGTCTTCAAATATTAGTCCAGCAACAGGAGCTCCTTGTACCCTGCCATCTCCTCTGTGCCTTGGAGATGGGGACATTACTTTTCCAACTTGAAGCTGAGCTTTGATCTGCACAGTCTCCACTGTTGCTCACCACAACCGTGCTGTGCCTAGTTCATATTTATTGTCAAGCACTTTTTTTGTCTATTGCTTTTCCTTTTTTTCCTATTTGTTTGGTGGGTTTTGGTTTTGGTTTTTTTTTTCTTTTGAGTAATGGAAAATGTCCTCAACTGTTGCACCTTTGGTGAAGAGACTGTGTGTTCTTTTCTCCTTGAAGAGCTGCTAGCTCAAGTGAACCCCCTCTTGGCTGGGCATTCTGTGGCAACACAACTGCCAATTATTTACATATTGCGTGTTTTGTTGGCGTTTCTTTGGAGCTCTGTAACTCTTGTGCAACTCTAAACCCAAACAACAGGCCTTGTGAGCCACATTCCTAACTTGACATGTAGCAAAGTGCCTTATCCTCCCTCCTTCCACACCCCCTACGCCCCAGTTTGGCTCCCAGCCTTATTCCTTCTATTTCTACACCTCCCTGCAGTCTATGCAAAGGATGCTCAGCCTACACCTTCACAAAGCTGAAGCATCTCAAAAGGGCACGGTTTTGATAACTTTCAGGTGGCCTGAGCCCCGGCCTCCATGTCCAGCAGCTTCAGCCTGATTATTTGTAAAGTAGTTCTTAGTCACTCTGTGGCTGCTTCACCTCTTACTCATTTCTCTGCCCAATCTTAACTTTTGTGAGTGTTTTTCTACTCTCTTTGTGTTCGTGTAGTGAGGTTGGAAAAGCCCCTTTTTTCCCCTGCTGCTTGCCTGGAGGAGAGTTGGAGAGGTGGTGTGAGTGATGGCTCTTCTTGCATAAAGTCAATGCTGGGCTTCACCAGTGGAGAGGGGCAAATGGCTCTTCTAGCAGGTCTTTCAGGCAGCATTTGTGAACCTACATAAAAAATCCCCTCTTATCTTTCTCAGAATGCCCAAGGCACACTTTAAAGTGAGATGGGCTGCAGTCTTCATCTTCATGGCCAAATCTAAATGTGTCTTTTCTAGTGCTAGGTATGCTCAATAAAGAAAGAAATTTTAAAAAAAAACCCTGGCAATAGATTCTGATGGGGAAAATTCCTTTTCAGAATTTGAGTGGCTGGAAAGCTGCCTGGCAGAAAAGGACCTGGACATGTTGGTCAACAGCAGCTGAACATGAGCCAGCATGTACCCAGGAGGCCAAGAAAAGGCCAGTGGCACCTGGCCTGCATCAGCAATAGTGTGGCCAGCAGGACCAGGGCAGTGACTGTCCCCCTGTACTCAGCACTGGTCAGGCCATACCTTGAGTGCTGTGTCCAGTTCTGGGCTCCTCCCTACAGGAAAGATTTTGAGGTGCTGGAGTGTATCCAGAGAAGGGCAATGGAGCTGGGGAAGGGTCTGGAGCATGAGACTGATGAGGAGCAGCTGAGGGAGCTGGGAGTGTTTAGTCTGGAGGAGATGGAGAGGGATGCTATTGCACTCTAAAATTAACTGAAAGAAGGTTGTATAAAGGTAGGCGTCTGTGTTTTCTCTCAGGTAACATGTGACAGGACAAGAGGAAATGGCCAGAGGAGGTTTAGATTGCATATTAGGAAAAATTTGTTCTCTGGAAGGGTGGTCAGTCATTGGAACAGGCTGCCCAGGGAAGCAGATGAATCTACATCACTGTAAAGAGTTTAAAAACTCTATGTGGCACTTAAGGACATGATTTAATGGTGACTGTGGTGGTTCTGGGTTAATGGTTGGACTCTATGCATTTTAGGGGGCTTTTCCATCCTTAACGATTCTGTGATATCCCACTCTTTTTTTTTTTCCTAGGTTATTTTGAGCTTCCTAAAAAACTGAAGTGATGCCCGTCTATGCCATAGCTTCCTAGACCTTATCCAGCAGCCTGGTGCAGTTTCAGAGCTCTGTCAGCAGGGCAGAGCCTTGTGTGTACACTGTCTGCAGAGTCTGTATGCTGAGGTGTGTTCAGTCTACAATTTTCCACGTTGAGAATGCTGCCTGGGTGTGAAGGGTGAGGTCTGATCCCCTTCATCTGTTTTTTTCAATTTAACTCTTTTCAAAATTAAACGGAAGTCTGAGAAGAAACATAATTGCATCTTTTTGCAATAGCTACACAAGTTATGCGAGGCTGTGAGGACAAGCATCCTTTCTGCTGGCCTGCCCTCTTGGCAAGCAATTTGCTTTTTGTACATGCTTTTGGACACTTCTGTCTGGGTCAAGATGAATCACTCCCTGAATTCCCCTGACTATATTTACTCAATCTCTGCTGACTATAAAAGGAGCCTAGTGAGTATTTAGGCTGCTGATGGCTCCGTTTTAGCCACCAGCCTTTGGGCAGCTGAATCTTTTGTCTAAGACTCATTAGCCCGGAAACTGCTGGGAAATGATGGTCTGAATGCCAGGAACCCCCGCAGCTGTGCCAGCCCAGGAGGTGGAGAGGCAGGTAGGCGTGGGGGCTGCAGCCCCTCCCATCCCTCAAGCATTTAACATGCCCAGTGGAAAGCTCCTCCTGAAACCTTTACCCCAAAATTTGTTTCCCTGGGCAAACCTATCTGTCCATCAGGGCTGTGCCTGCAGGTCAGATAAGTAGGATTCTCCATTCACAAACCCTGTAAGGGTCCCTGCTGTGGGATTCTGGGCAGCTGTTGGGATTCTGGCAGACCCTTGAGGGGGTCTGGGGCTACAAAGACATATTGTGTAAGACTGGCAAAATATCAAGTTGCAGCAGCTTTCCCATGAATTAGACTTACTATGAGTGCAGGAGCAAATAGCTTATCTCCCAGTCTCATTGCTAGAATGGATATGCCATAAGCATTCCAGAAATACACTCTTTAAACATATATAAAGAAGGCTGTGTAAAAATCCATATCTGTTCAGTTACAGTGGGATGCAAGAGCTATGCTTTCCATTCCAGCAAGCTGAGAGCTGCTGGAGAAATGGTTGAACATGGGACAGGGTGGCAGGGAGCTGTTGCTAGCACATTCTCTGGTTTTCCTGCACTCCAGCATCCCCTTTTCCTGACAAAGGCAGCAGATGTTGCTGCTGCACACAGATGTGGCAAAATCCTCCAGGTAGGGAAGAGCTGTCACTCTGTCTGAGGAGCAGCTGCTCTTAAATGGTTGTTTTCCTCTGTGATTTCCCCCAGCTCTGAGTCTCACTGACATCTCCTCATATGGTGCCTGCCTCTTCCAGCTCCCAGAGTACTTCTTGCATGTCAGGGAGGCATTCCTCCTTTCTTCTCTTTTTGAAGAGGTAATAGCTGAAGGCCTTACTCTTATTTTTGGAAGCCTCCACACAGTGTATCCAGCTTAGTTCATCTATAGTGTGCTGGGTGACCCATGAAACCAGGTATCCTCCTCTCTTCACCTGAACAGCCCCTCCAAGCACAAATTGAGATCTCCAGATTTCTTGTATATGATGCATTTTGATTATTTCAGGCTGTGGATTTTCATGTTATTCTGGGAAAATTCCTTTTAATCTTGTATTGTGCACTTTACTTGCCCAAATCAATATTTGTTTTCCCTGTTACCTGCCTCGGATGTAGATACCAGCAGAGTTAAAAGGTACCGGTTTGACTTTTTGACTTCTGCAGTTTGGTTGTGTAAACTTCCATCCTCTTTTTGCTTTCCTACGTCTGCTTTTACACTGGATTTATATGTGCCTTCCATGCCTCAGCCATGACTGAGAAACTTCACCATAGTGTTGGTGGGAACTAAGCTTTCCCATATTTCTTCTTCTTTACTCTTAGGAAATCCTTTTTCTTAGCACAACTGGTAGTCATTGCTAACTTGTTTCATTCAGGAAGGAAAGGTACACCTCTATTTGTGTCTTTGCTAATCAGGCACCTTGGATATAATTTTCTTCTGACTGAGCACTATTTTGAGATACCACCTCCTATACCATGATCTAGAAGCTGCCTGGCCGGAGTTGTGCTTTCAGGTGGCAGCCCCCACTTTTGTGGGGCTTGGACCTTTGCTATGTGCACTTTCAAGTACCTGAGCTCACTCATTTTATCAGTGTTTTTACAGGTAGTGGGCCTTGTTCCAGTATCCTTCACGCATCTGTCTGCTGACCATAAGGTTATCTTTTCAGGTGGAAGATTTTTTTTTTTTTCAGAGAGGAAGTAATTTTCTGGAGAAAAAGTCCTTATTTTTTAAATGAGAGGTTTTGGGGAAGGATAGTTGTTTCACATTCTCTAAAATGTCATCATAGTCTTTTATTGTTGCAGATTCACAAAATACTTTCATGTGCATAATCATCTTTCAGTAATCAAGGAGAAAATGAGTCATTATTTGGGTTAATGTATTTTAAACACTAAAAAAACAAGTTTGCCTTTTTGCATCCTGTAGCTCTGTTGGGCTCCTGTGCAAGTTTGAGGGCCTGAAGAGATCAACCTTCTTCTTTCACTGTCAACTATTTGCGTTCAGGCACTAGTTTATTTTTTTAAGCAAAGGACAAAACTGAACTAAAACATTGAGCAGACTGCTTTTTTTCTCTGACCAGAGTGTATCAGTTTTGGCCATAAATCATCAGGAGGGCATTTTAGTTCAACTTCGTCTCAGTTTTTCTCAACAGAGCACAATAATGGAGATTTTAGTTTTGTCAGTACTCTTGGTTTGACCACATTCCTGCTGCTTTGTTGATGGTCACCAGTGATCTTTGGATGTCCTCAGACTCAGTGCTGGATGACCCTTTGCTGAGACCTGGCTCCTTAGGCTGCTCTTAACTTGTTGGTTTGAGGTATTTCCAAAGCTGTGTGTGATCTCTGTTAGCTGCATGTACCATGAAAAGATGCTGTGTGTCTGTTCTCAAGGACAAAAACCATTTCTGAAAATGGTCTATGTGCATTTGGCCAAATGAGAAAATAGCACTGCAGTGGTGGTCTCAAATCAGGCTAACGAGAGAGGAAGTAAAATTTAAACATACAGATTTCAAAGGAGCAAACCCACCCCACACTTGCAGTCTGGGTCACTTAACATCTTTCCAGTTAACCTGCAGACCTGTGTGGCCATATTTATTTAATCTGCCGACATCCAGGGACGGATGTATTGACAGGGACTCTGTGATCTTAAGCTTTGCAATCAGTCCTGTCTCCTGTCCTGAAGAGATGCTGGAGGAGTATCCCCTCTCCTGGTGGCTGCTTGGGTTGTGGGGTTTTGTGGTGTCTCTCAGGCCGAGCAGAAGCTGCCATGTTTTGCCATATCTGTGCCATCCCCTGCCTCTTGCCACATTGTCTGATAGTGTAGGTCTGATTTTTCCTCCCCTGACCTCAGTGAAGTCGGTTTAATGCTAGTGGAAGGCTCAGTCAGAGCTTCAGCAGCCCCTGGTTTATCATCCATAATACTTAGGATAATGTGACAGCAAGGACAAGAATGAGAGCACTGGAAGAGCTGAATCCAAGTGTGCAGCTGGGTCAGGATGTTACCCCGACTGTGCACAGCAGTATGTAGGACACACACCCTGGCTGTCAATAACCAAACTGGTTTTGTGTCCTGCCTTTAATGATACATCTCTCGGAGGGGTGGTTACTCCAAATGATCCCTGTTGGCCTGCATTCCTAGTGAAGGCAATGTCTGGAATCACCCTCTACCTTTTCAAGCTACTGATGGTCCTTTTACTGATGATTGCAGCATTAAGCTAGAGTGAAATAATTTTGCAAGTCCTGTGCATCGCCACTAACATGTCTTCAGTATTATCAGGCAAGGTGTATTTTTAGCTGTGATAAGCTTTCTAAAGGCAAACAAAGCGAGCAGCAAATTCTTCCTTTCAGCTGTAACAGTATTTTTATTTGTGTGACTTTGTGTATGTCAGGAGAAATAGAGTTTCCTTTTCTTCTACTTACGCCACTTAGCGCAGAAAAGATGGGAATACATAGGGTAGTTTAATGCAGATGTCAAAAACTACTATAGAGGAGTAAAGTAGTCACAAAAGAACAATATACGAGGTCTTAGGAAAAGAAGGAGAGCGCAAGCAGCAGCATGTATGAAAGGAAACCTGCACAGGATAAATTCCTCAGTATAAATCCTTTGTAAGTTACTATTCTTGCAGTTTATGGCTTTGTTTAGTATCAGATTGCCTTCATCTTGTGGGCTCCTGCAACTGGAGTTTATCAGGATTGAGTGACATGAAAGTGTTTGCATATTCATAAATTAGTCTTTTTAAGACTTCCCAGTGGGACTTTTAACTATGCTTAGTCTGCTTATCCATTCAAATCCACTGCTACAGTGTTTTAAAACTTGAAATCATAGCTGCATCTGATTTTCACCATGAAATAAAATATTGTAAGTGAGGACACATGTTAGCAATCAACACAAGGTCTTTCAAATGAACCCTTGTACTGCAGGATGGGAGGCTGTTTCCAGGGAAGTATTGACAGACCCTTGATCAGTTGAAGCCTGGGGCACTGAAATCCATCAGTAGGCACAGAGGTTAACGCGGAACAGGTTTTGGAGGTGCTCAGTGCTTCTCAGCAATGGACCAGATTGTTTCTGTATCTCAGCCATAGCTGGCTGATCTTCATCAGGCTAGCTGTAAATCATGTCATGGGGAAGGTGCAGAGGTAACAGCAAGAAGAATCTGCTTAAATTGTGTGTGTGGAGCAATCACAGCTTTTTCGCAATCTCTGTGTGCCCCCGAGTGCTGGCATTTTGACTGGCAGTAAATTTTTCATGTAGAAACAGGAGTTGTGTTGAATTGTTTGTCTTATCTCAGTCCTTGTTCATTTTCATGCAAGCTTTGGCCAGTCAGTGGGATTGCTGATTGAATTTGTTCAATTAACAGAGACTTTCATGTTACAGAAATGAAAATTCTTATTTTTAAAATTTATCGCTGGATAGCTAAAATGGCCAAGTGTGGATGAACTTTTCAGAAGATAAGAAACAATTAAAGTTGAGTGTCATGGCTGTAATTTTCCAGCAGACTGGAGATCTTGTGGGTCACACTTATTAGATGTCCAACTTGCTTTATTTTTTTTTAAATAAAAGATTTTATTTTAAAGGGCAAGTGTGCAGCATTTAAAAAAATATTCTGATGGCAAATTGTTGTGTGCACTGAAAGTAGTTGTTTTTGAAACAAGCAAGTAAATGACTAAATATGCTTGTTACAGTAAAGAGAACTAGAAAAATCCAAACATTTGGTGCATTACAGTACAAGGGGGAATCCTCGGGAAAGTGCTACACCATAACACAAAGCACTGCAGAATGGAGGAGCTGAAAATAAAGGCACAGGAATATTTTTGGAAAAAGCTTGTGTAGTTGGCTGAGGTTAGAAAAGTATAAACACATCCTCTGTTACTTGTGAGGGCAGAGGGCAACTTGTAAAAATAGCAGGTAAATTTCTCATTTAATATTTTAATGAATTCTGTGATTTGTAAAGCCGTAGGCCATGTTTATATATATATATATATATATATATATTTATTAAATTGAAATTATTTCTTCTTCTAAGTTGCTGTGAAATTCCTTAATTCATTTGGCATGCACTGGCCACTACAAGAGAAGAATAATGAGACCTCTGATCCTGGTGTGTGTACATTGTATTCTACTGTATGGCAGCCTGCATTTCTTAGCAGTACTCTTATCTTCTCCTTTAAAGCAATACAGTTTAACTTTGCAGGCCCTGTCATCCAGCAGTAATTTTCTGTCACTGCAGGATACCAATCCCCTGTTTGCAGCTCAGATGCATTTTAGCACTTCACCCTGTTTGAACACATTATTGTTTGAGGGCTTATGTAGATGAGGGATCTGTAAGCTGAATTGCTTAAAACTGAACTCACTGTCTTGTTTCAAACACTCAGCACTATTTTTTACCATAGTTACTTTATTTTGGTCCTTGTCTTATATTTGCATTGTGACAGATTGAAAAATAGGCAAAAGGAAAAAAACACCCAAACCCATCTTCTGACATCTCCCTGTTTTTAATTCCTGTGGTAGTTCTTTTATTATAGCTAGGTTTGCATGGGATCATTTAATGTAGTTAGACCACTGTTACATTTCTTTACCCATTCATGACCAAATTAGGTTTGATTTTATGTTTAAATTAGTAAGACTAAGAGGAATAAGGCTGTAGAAAACACAAAAAGGACTCCAAAACAGTTAAAGTTGGGGAAAAGAAAAGTGCAAATAGGAGGACTTTATGTTTTCTTATTAATTTCTTTACATTAATAAAATGAGAGAGTAACAAGAAACAGTAGGATCTTATGTAGAGCACTAAACTACTCCATGTGCATAAGCTCCTGCTTTTTGCATGTGGATGTGAGAAGTGAACTCAATACGGCTGCTGACTTATGAGGGATTGGAATTTAACCTGCTCTAGCTGGGAGTTTCTCTTGGTTTATTATTTCCTGTGTTAGGCTTGAGTATAGACTGGTGGAGAAGTTTGGAAATCTGTCCTTCCTTGCTACACCACAATTGGTTACAACACAATGGGATTCAATGACTTTGTAAGCAGTTTCGTGGTTTCTAAATTCACTTTTCCTGTGATTCAATGTGATTTTTAGATTAACCATTTTCAAATTTCTCTTCCTTTTTAAAAGACACATTCTATTACTGTTCTTTGAGCCCTGTGGAAATTGTAAAATAGGTTCCATAAATAATAGATGAGTAAAAAAAAAAACCCTCTTTGTTAAAAAAAGTCAAGAATTCCTGATCTCTTCAAGATTAAGCTTTCTACCCTTGCATGCTTAAAAAACCACCCTAAGAGATACCGAAACTTTCCAGTGCAAACAGACCAAGTCCCACACTTATTCCTGATTCCCAGTTTCTCCCCCTGCAAACAAAACATATTTTGCCCATGTTGTAGCCCCCTGCTTCCAAGCTGGCTTGTCAAGTTGTGTGTTTGCACAGACATTCTATCTGCAGCAAATTGTCCCATCTAGAAGGTGTCTGTTGAGATTTGGGAGCACCTGTGCAAGGCTCCACATGTCTGGTTTTGTCCCACTCCCTCCCTCTCTTCCCAGTGTCAGTGATTCTGAATCCCAGCATCCTCCTGTGTGCTGAGGAATGCAACTAGGCACGGGGAGGGGGAGTTGGAGAAGCAAGGGAGAAAACTACTTTTGGGGCAGGTTTCCCTAAGTGAAAGCTGTTTTCCTGGGAGCTGGTACTTGGCAGAAAGGCCTATGCACCTGTGTGTCCTGAAATGGGCCCTGACCTTCTTTTCTTTGTCATAGAGCTGGATCAAGCCCTGGTTCCTCTTTGAATGCCCTACGGAACGGGTGATCCTGTAATATACACGGCAGTGAGCATAACTGGGAAAGGAATCCCTTCTCAAGTGCCTTTTTCTTTCTTTCACTATTTTTAGGGTATGTTGTATTTCCTTACCTCCTATAGATTTTTGGGGTTTTTTCCTTCAAGGTGTGAAGGGCTAGAAGTGTGCAGCAGTGCATGGCAGCATGGGGTCTTCAGGGAGCATCACTAGCTGTTCCCTGTTTAGAAAGGTGGTGGTGGTGGGGGGTCAGAGCTGGCATAGGTAGAGGTGGAAAACATTGTATTGCTGGGGGATGAAGCACCTGCAGCAGGAAGGGCTGTCATTACCTGGCACAGAGAATTTAGATTAAGGAAAGTTTGGATCAAAGGAAGAGCTGTTTGAGCAAGTTGTCTTTTGTTTTTTTAATGTGAAATCACATTGACTGAAATAAATTTGAGGTGGAGAAACCAAATGGTAATTTTAATGATGCAGCAAAGTGTAATGATGAAATACAGTTCCTTGGGCTCCATTTCATCATAGCATGTACCTTTAAAGCCATGGGCTTCAGGGGGCAGAGACTGTAGCATCTGTCTGCTCAGGCCTTTATTTGACATGGTTGGGTAGGCTATTGAATTTCCTACTCCCCACCTTTAGCTTAGCTGTGTACTATATGTTCTCCACAATACCTCAAGCTGAAAATTGATCTCTGGTCAATACTGTGTGATGATTCGAACCACTCCCGTAATCAGCACTGCTCGTTGAATGAAATTCGTCATGGGAGGCTTGATTATTGTCTCCACCAGGACTAACCCTACTGAAAGGGCTATCAGACTGTCTGAATTTGGACACTTTGGAAAACTGCCATGAGGAATTATCTATGCTTCCAGAAAGGGCTAAATTGAGCAGAGATGAAGTGCTGGTGTTTATTGATTTCCTTTTTAAAAAAAAAAAAAACAAAACAAAAACAAAAAACTTTTTTATTTTTTTCCTTCACTCCTCCTGACTAGGTAGAGCAGAGGCAGCTTTAGCTGCATGGTCTGGGTGTTGAGATAGCGCTGCTGCCGTGATGATGACTCTTTTTTGACCCCATGTCAAATTGTCTACAGCACACACTGGAAGATTTCAGGGATTCTTTTTAAGGAAAGACCTTTTGTCAAAAATGCCACATCATGTAAAGCAGCTTTGTGGTCCTCTTGGCTGTATGCTATGGACAAAGTAGAACAAAAAGGTGTCACAGTTGAGGCTGAGCACTTACCAGTTTGTGTATCAGCCTCAGTACAGAAGTTCTTGATCTACTGGAACAGGAAAGAGGAGCTGCAGCCTTCAAGTAAGTGCCTGGTTAAAGAGGGATTCACCATGAAAAGTGATTTCCATTAGGTCATTTCTTGGTATACCCTTGTCTTACATTATGAAGTTTTCTGGTGCTATATAAGTAAAAGGGACATACTATACTAGCACAACAAAGAGCTTAGTAGCAGCTAATGATATTTAAACACTTGATACTTGCTTACATAATGCCTTTTATTTCTCCTGTGCTGTGTTCAGGAGTACAGAAGGTGGGTCAGATTTTTTTTTCTCCCCTTCCTAGTGTTGAAAATTTCAGTGGTGCTGGTGCAGCCTCTATTGGGAGACCCTGTTTCATTCTGCAGGAGCACACACCACTGATCTTTATTAAAAATGTATTTCAAATAGCAATAACAAATGAAGTGCAAATACCATGACTGCATTTGCTTCACAGAATGTTTTTAAAGTTAGTGTGGATTAGGGCATGCCAAGCTTTAGTAAGGGGAAACCAAAGGGTGAAAGTACACCACTGTGCACTGTTGCCTGCCTACCCAAAGAGCTTTATGCAGTAACAGTGCATGGTCCAGGCTTGCTAATAGCACAGTTTGTCTTCCCAGTGACAGCTCCTCTGCCCCTGACTCGAGGACCTAGAATGAAATCTTAATCTCACTGCAAAGCTCTCATTGACGTGTATGGACTTTGGTTCAGCTCCGTTTGATGGAGCGCAGTGGTTGATTTGAAAGCATTCAGGCCAGAGTCTCTTCACCAAGTGTGTTGTGCCTGTTTGTCACCAGATAACCCTGCATCTTTTAATAGAGTTAAAGGTTCGTGGGCAGGCTCTGCCCTTGTTTAATGCCATGGCATTGTTCCCATTGGCTTCAAAAGGAGGAGGCACTTAGACTGGGACTCTCAAAGGCCCTTAGGACCCTAAGTCCCATTCATTTCCTGATTTCAGTGGGACTTAGACTTCTAAATCCCTTTGTGAATCTAAGCCATAATGCTCTACTGCCTAGGCACAAGTATTAACAAGAGTTCTCTTTTTATCCTCTTAGCATGGTAAGCCTGGAAAGTGGAGCTCTGTGTTATCTTCCCTGTGCTCCTGAAATAGGCTGAGAATATGTGTAGCTGTTTAAATATGGAAGTTGTCTTCTTACTTGAGTCTGGATTACCATCTCCTCCAGAACTATAAAAACAAACAAGTCTGGATGACCAAGCTCCTTTCTGAGCTGCATGATGGGTGTTGGGGTGGAGAATGGGTAACCTGAGTGAAGGGGGAGGAGTACATAATCTCTTTAACCCCTTTCTGTCCTTCTCCCGGCCAGCTTGGTTCCTTGGAGTGTGCATGAGAATCATCTATGTGACAAACCCTTTCCATACTGGTAACCGTGCTTTGGAAGAACCTTGTGCCAGAGTATCCACAAGCACTTGATCCACAAAACCTGTGGGGAAGCTAGGTACTCACTAGTGGGGCCATAAAAAGCAAACCTTCAGTTAGAAACCTTCATAAGGGCCTCTTACTGCCATTCTTTCAATGTCAAATGAGTTTTTTGCATCTGCTTCCTCATTTCCAAATCTATTGATAATGGGCCCAGTGCTCAGCTGATGCAAATTAGCTTAGTGCCACTGAAATCAGGTCACTGGCTGTGTTGATTAAAGTTGTCTGAGGAGCTGATACAGGCTTTCTGGTTCTTCTGGTGTTAAACAGTTTTCCCTCTGTTGCCATCTTCTTCCGTTCAAGAGCAATGTGAGTCTAGAAATGATTTTGAGCAAAAAGAAAAAGCTGTATGGTGTGTTATGTCAAAAGTAAATAATGTATAGGCTTACAGAGGATCTAATGATTAGTTGTTGGCATATATTCGTGATAGATTAGGAATCCTTATCCCATTAATGGGTCAACTCTTAGCCTCTGTGATAAATAGCTTGGATTGGCAGAGAAGGAAGATGATGAGGTATATTCTCTTTGCTATGATGATCCTAAGAAACAAGGAAAAATCCTTTCACCGAAGTGTATAAAACACCCAGTTGATCTACAGTTAGTGCATGGAACTGCTACAGAGGTGCCACTCAAATCCTGCCATTTACAGTAAAGTGTGTTTGCAGCAGGTAAGGCTTTAACTTAACTGGTTTTGGGTCGATTTTTAAATCCCTGAAATATGAGGACTCACCATCTTCCACTGTTCCAGAGAGGAATGGGATATTAATACTTGTGCAAGTTAATGGGAATAGAGAATATAGCATGCTCTTGCATTTAGGGGCCAGGGGTAACAATGCTGCTGGGCTCGATTCTGCTCCTCCCCTAGTGAGCCACCATCCTTCTGGGCCCAGAATGAGCTTCTCCAGGGAGCACTGCAATGCTGAGTTTCTTTCTCCTTCTGTTGTGGATCACTGTGGTTTTAGTGGCTTGTGCCACAGTTTTCTCTGCAAATGGGGCCATTCTTGCTTTTAGGTAATTTTGCTACAAAAGAGTGAGTCCCAAGTGCGGCATGGAGTTTTGTAAGTGGAGAGGTCTTGGCTAGTGACACTGTAAGAAGATTTTGCATCCCTCAAGGGACATGTATTCTTCCACACTTGGTATCTGTTTCACTATCTCTCCTATCGGTTGGGTCTGAAGATCCTGAAAGAGGCTCAGAGCACAGCTCCTAAACAGTCGGTTTTTCATGGGGCATTCAGAGCCATTTCCATGCTGAATTCCCAACTCATGGTAGCAGAGAGTGGCATTCCAGGAGGATGCACAAAGTACCTAAGCACAGCATTTAGCAGTGCTGGCCCAGACATGAGAGTGGGGAGGGCTGGCCTTGCAGTGGACTCCAGACTGCAATTCAGGTGACCTGTGCTCACACGCCATTGATTTTCCATCTGACCTTGCACAAGGTGCATAACCTCCTCCTGCCCTGGTTGGCCATCTGCACCGCAGGGACAGCGCCACTGCCTCTTTCATGGTCTTTGTCCTCAGACCTATTGAATATATATTGTTCAGGGCAGAAGGGGCTTTACTTTACGTGTGTGCAGTACTTAGCGGGCTGCAGCTTAGGACTCCACTGGGATTTTTGGGTACTATGGTAGTAGTAAAATAATGAATGATAGCTTGTGTGCTGCTTTCCTCCCACTTCATCACTATTGCCATCCTGACCCTTTCCTGCCTATAAAGTTCCCATATTGGCTTTGAAATGGTCTCCCGTGACTGTCAGTCTCTGCAACGATTGATGGGTAATGTGTGACTTATGCCACCAGTGGGCATTTTGCATTTTTACTTCATTACTGGTTGCAAGTACCTTGATTTTGGAACGCTCATTGTTTGCTGAAGCTATGTTAAAAGTTTTATGAAGTAGCAAAAAACCTAACCTGGCATGCCCTTGAGAAGTTTTAGGTGTTATTCCACCATCAAGAGCCATTGTTAAAGCTTCCATAAACTTTTTTGCATCCTGGCTTGAACAGATATACTGGAACAAAATGTTAAAATGTTTGCTTGAATGTCTGCAATTAGACTTGCTGGGGAATGGTTCTAGAACATATTAGACAGAGTGGCTCTTAAATAATCTTTTTAAAAGCAAATTCATCTGGTTCTCAGAATTGCTTTCTCTGAAATTGCCAGTTGCCATGACCAACAGGGCTCCAGTGACTCTTGGGAATATATCATTGTAAAAGTGATTGGAGATTAATTAAACAATTTCATAATCTGGTGGAATAGCTAAAATATACATTTGCTTTGTGGGAAGCTGGCAATAAAAGAGGTATACATATTTCTGGTGGCCAGAGGCGCTGCTGTGCATTGTGGAGGCAGCATGTTGCTCTTTTGACGCTTTGGCAACTTCTTCAGCTCTTCCCTTCATGATTTTGGTGGTGAGGCAAGAGCAGGGCATGGCTGGGTATTGCCTGGGGCATCGGGGACCTTTCACTCAGGATAGGAGGAGGGGTCATGGTCCCTTACAAGAGAAAGCCAAAAATTGTATCCTTACCTTTTGTGGTTTCCTGGGTGGTAGCTGATCTGATAATGAGGGACTCAGAGCTATTTATTTAATCCCAGAGTCTAAAGGATGAAGCTTTTCTTTTCGGAATTTGCATAAAAGAAAAAAGAAAAAAAAAAGATGCCTTCTGCATGTCATGTTTCACTTTCATTGGCAGCTTCTGCTTCTCCAACTGTTGGTTGCTAAAACGTGTGTTTGTTGTGGGTGGAAAGCAGGGTAGTAAACACACGATCCTCTCCAAACATCAAGCAAATTTGGTGTCTCTCCCCAACTCCCTATTTTGAATCACAAATTTTTCTTTAACCCCTTGGAAATAATTTGAAAATCCATGTTGTATGCCAGTGAAGGATAAGTGTAACCATAAGATCCTGTGAGCTTAAGCTTCAAATCTTCATGTTTCATACTCTGAATGGTACTTTACCACATACCTTCCTTAATTTTATTTTTAAAGTAGATATTCCTATACCACCTTCTCCTAGAATTAACAATGTCTTTGTCATTAATGATCAAGGTAATTCAAATAAGAAAAAAATCACATGAATTTTTAAAATGGTTCCAGTTCATGCTTGCTTTCTTATTCTTTTCACCCTGCCCCACGGAAATGATTATAAGTGTATGAGAAAATGTATGGTTATGCAGGTCAAATTATCCTTCAACAATTATTTTAATGTTTTGAATCTTACTCTAATACCCATGTGTCAGAATTTTGGAGGCTCAGATTTACTGATCCTAATGTCACTTCATTTTCTGGCTACAGGGAGCAACTGTAGCCTTCAAAGGACAGGAGCAGAGAGGGTTTTGTAAGCACAGGACACACCAGGATGCTGTGTGCGTGTTCAGTGTGCAGAGCCTGTGCTGTGACAAGCAAAGGCACTGGATGTAGCTCCACACAAAAAAGCAGCATTCTTGGTGCATCCTTGCTGATACTCCTCACCTTGGCTGTCCTGTTACTCCTGGAGTGTGAAGAGCCCACGTGTGGCCACGCATTGTGTCCATGCTCTGCTGCCCTCAGCAGTGCTGCTGCTCCCTCACATTCCCGAGTGCCGGCTGAAACGCTTCCTTGTGGCACCAGCTACATCGAGGAGGCTTCAAAGGTGCTGATCATTTCATGGTGTCCCTTCTTGGGTAAGGACATGAGATAGCCAGACGCCTTCCAGATCTGCTAGAAATCCTGTAGGAAAAAAGGTAGCAACTTTCCTTGGTGGAAAGTTGTCTGCTGTAGCAGATGAGCATCGTTGTGGTGATCTCAGTTCTCACTGTAACTTCTTTTTATTAAGATCTGAATACAAAAACCAACTTAGATGGTTATGAGATGTTACTGTGCAGTTTATTTCTCCTAACCTACTAGAGTGTATCCTTGCCCAAGGCAATGCAACATGCTGTGTGATTGTCAGAGTGGAGTTGTACCAAACATGAAAAAGAAGGAAAAAAACCCCCTTCATTTTGTTCTGGCCTTAAATGCAGAAAGATGACAAAGAAATCCAGTGTAAACCTTTAGGCAGTCTATGCCTTTATTGCAGCCCTTGAAAATAATCCAGTAAACAAGCAAAAAAGCATAATTTGGAATGAATGGTGAAATGCTGTGTTTCTCTTCAGTCAGCTCTCTGCAGTCTTCAAAGATAGGTTAAGTGTCTGGTAGAAGGAGGGTTTGTGTGCAGTCAAAGGGCCATGCTTTATCCTAAAAATGACCTGATTGCCTAATTATTATTTTTTTCCCCAACCAGCTGTGGTTGTAAATACCACCTAAATATGGACTGGAAGAGTTGGTGTCTGTTTTTACATTGCTCGCTTTGTGTTTCCCCTCTGTGCTTCAAAGATTGGCTGTTTGTAGCTTTGTGTTTTCCCCCTGCAAGCAAAGAAAAGCCCCCAAATCAAATCATTTCATCAGGGGTATGAAGATCTCAGTGTCAAATTTCAGACTTGGCAGTGGAATATCTAAAATATTTTCTGATTTAATTTTGTAGAATGGTACCTGTCGAGTCAACAATGCATCCTTTTAAGAAAGCATTATGTTTCCTAGTCCTTAGATCATTGCATGTCAGTTGTTCTGTATATACGTGCATATATATGTGTGTGTAGATATATATATTTTCACTAGGAAATTTAAGTAAATCAGATAAGTAATCATGTCTCCTCTCCTCTGAAACCATTCCCTCTCAGCAAGGTTAACCTGCTCAGTAGCAGAGGGTAAATCCTTCTGAAACACTTCCTGAAAGCTAAGTAAGTGCTCAAGAACTTGAAGAAAGACTGAAATCAGTGGGCTTTGGGCCCCTCAACCCTGTCCCTTAGTAATTTCACATTGCTGTGTAACTTCACGTCCTGAACCCTGTCCCACTGGTGTAAGAAGGGACAATGGATATATAGTGAGCCCCTTCACAGTATTTTTTATTCCCTTGGCTGTTGGCCTCATATTTTATTACCTGCAAAGTATTGAAATGCTGAATACACAGTTGTTAATGTAATTTTGACTCCTTTGTGCCATTTGTTTCAGATGTATCACTGTGCTCCAGAAGCAGTGATGAGTTTATTTTCTCCTGACTACTGCAAAAATCTGTCTGCCTATCTATGTGTGTATTTACTTGGGTGACTCTGCAGATGGAGGAGTCAAGGTTGGAGAACTCTGCCTACTGGTTTCAGGTTTGGGGTCAGACTTGCCCGCATAGAGAGTGTGTGTTGTGCTCTGTTTATTTGAAGCATGAGCTCCCCTGACTTCAGTTGTGGTTTTATGTGCACTAAACTTTTGCAGTGGAAATCCTTGGTTGTCACTTCAGCTTTCCTTTGTCTTTCTGGAATTTCTACTCTCACTTCAGCTTCTCAGATTTACTCCTGTTGGATGGGGGATGCCTGAAAGATAAAAGGATGCTGCTGGTGCCTGGGAAGACATGAATATTTCAAAGACCTTCTGCCTCAAGACAATTCAGGTCTGCAAAGAAAACTCTTGGAAATGTGTGCATTGAGTAGAAAGGAGCAATGCAGAGGGCGTTTCAGGAGGAAGGAGAAAAGGCACCTGGTGGCATGAGAAATAGCCAGTATCATTGTTATGGGAGTGTCCAGTTTGGAAAAGCTGGAGTCATGAATCAATTCCCTTTGCCAGGGGCTGCAGCAGAGAAATTGGTAGGTTTCCACTTAAGTGGTCCTGTGCAGGGCCAGGAGTTGGACTTTGATGATCCTTGTGGGTCCCTTCCTACTCAGGATATTCTATGATGCTGTGATTCTTTGAAGTGCTGCTGAGTGCCTGGTGCCTCCCAGCACTTGCCTGCTCTCATCTTGCTGGGTGCTGCCAGCTCTGCCTGCTGGGCTCTGAGTGCCTCCCAGGCCTGTCATATCTGCTGAATATGCTTTTTCCTTGCACAGCTGCGTTCATTTTCCTGCAGTGGAGTCCCTTGTGAGACTCCCTGCCTCAGGAATTAGTTTGTCAGCCTGCAGGATTCAAAAATAGCATCCAACCTTCTGCAGGGACTCCCTGGCTGGAGTAAACAGAGCAGCCCCGTGCTATGACTCCACACACTTCAGTGGCAAGGCATCTCCTCTGGGCACTTTGCTCTTATTTGCCTGTGAAAAAAAAGTAACTGGCACTTGGGGTTCTTGGTTTCTCCAAAGCCTTAAGTTGCCTTTGGCTGACTTCCATCCACAGCAGAGGAAGGAAGGGAAGCCTGGCTGAGCAGTGCCTGCTGACCTTGCTGTGGTGACTCTCTTGGGGGGGGAAGGAAGGCATTTTGGTTCCAATGCAAACTGGCTCCACACAGCTTGCTGGGGCTCTGTTGCTGCATCCCAGTTGAGTTGAGAAGTTACATGAGTCCAGTTTCTCTGCAGAGGAGTGCAATGCTGCTGCCTCCCTGTGCCAGTTCTTTCTCCCTGGGAAATAAAATGGCTAAAAGGTGTAAAAAGTCTGTGTGGACTCTGGAAGCAAGCCTGTGTTTTGGGGTCCTATTGCTTTCTCTCTTTTTGCCTTACTGGTATTTATGGAGATTTTTTCGTTTTGAAGGAATTGGAACGTCCGCTCAGTCCTCCCTCTTAAATATGTGTTCCCAGTGTTGTCTTGTTTCCAGGCTAAGGCATAATGTAGCTATCAAAGCCTCCCCCTTGGGCTCACCATGCAGTGTAGCATATTTTTGGCCTTAAGCAAGGGAAACAGATGATAAGCTGAAGCTAGTTATCCTTGTGTTGAAAGTGCCAGAGTGGGGCCAGCAATCCCTGCTGCTGCGGGTATGGACCTGCTATGGACACCTCACCTTCCATTATTCTGTGCCCTGTGCCAGCTGCTTCTTTTCAAGGCACTGCAACATCCTAGGAAGGTACTCTGCAGGGGAAATGATCAATGCAGTCTTAGTCCTGCCTCCACATGTCCTTGTGAAGCAAAGCGTTAATTGTCCACTTCTTGCAGAGATTGAGAGATGGCATTTTTCTCCCCACTCCTTGTGTGTACACAGTTTCTGGGTTTTCTTTAGTTTTGATAGCAGGAAAAGTGCTGATAGATACAGATCCCCAGTCTAGACTTTGCTTTCATGTGAGGACCTCTGCTCTTGACTTCAGGAGGTCCTGAGCAACCTTGCTAGGTGAGAATACATAGGTATAGTGCAGGTCAGGAGAGGAAACAGGAGAAAAAGGAGCACTGCTGTGTAATACCTGCAAATCAATTCTGTTTGCCCTTTTGAGGGTTCAGCCAAATGGCCTGCCTTCAGCTTCTGTTTGCAAGAAAATACAAAGATGAAACCACTGTGTTCGCCAGAGGGAACGTAACTGAGGGAGGAGCACCAGGCACACCCAGCAGCCTTGTGTCTTGTACCTCACGATAGCCTGTTGATATTTGGAGTTCCTGGAAAGCTGTCTGTGCTGCTACTCCTTGTCGAGGGTTGATACTTGCAGGAAGCATGTGAAATCCTACTGTGATAACTTTAATGAACACAAGGTACTACTCAGAAGATTTCCTGCCTGCTGTCAAAAGTGCCAGACCTTTTGGTTGCCCTCAAAGACCTGGAAGCCTTGAAGCACTTTCAGACTTTCCTGCTGTTGAAGTACTCTGTGTAACAAATATCCTAAAGACAACTTCAGAGCAGTATGCCTCTGATTGCAGTACAAGACTATCAAATGGTTTCTCTAACCCTTTGTATAATTTTGCTCTTATTCTGGAAACGGGGGCCTGTGCCTCACCTGCCCTCCATCCAGTCACTAGTTCAAGTCCCACGGGAAATACCCAGCAGCATTAGTGCTTTTAGAAAAGCAGGAGTGTCCTTTGGCTTGTCAGAGTTGAAGGGAATACAGTTGTCTTTTCTACAGTAACAAGTGGTTGATTTTGTGATCCGACCTCCTATGTTAAGCCCCTGGGTTGGGAATCCACTTGGACCTAGGTTTATATGCTACACATATATAGGAAAGGCAAATCCCTGGCAGATGTCAGAAGCTGTGCTTCCCATGTTGCAGTGATACTGAATTCTCTACCTTTTCTTTTAATGTAGCCTCTGTTTTACTCATTCCTGATGATGTGAGATGTACCAGCTCCTTTCTGGGCCATATCCCTTGCTGTATTCCTCTTGGTGTAGTCAGCAATGTACAAGACAGTTACGATTATTTACTCTCCAAAGTGCTGTGATTAAGAGAAAGCTGACCTGTAAGCATCTTTGAGGATAAGTGTAAGTCCTCTGTTATTTGGGGAAAAAAAGAGGAGCTGCTAAAACGCTCCAGATCTTATCTGTAAAACATTTATTTGCCTTTTTTATTCCACCCCCCCCCCCCCCCCCCCCCCTTTTCTTTGCTATTTAGAAGGATGGAATAGTGTTTTATGAGCTGTGTTAACTAAATCTTCGCTGAGATGTGACTCTAAGGTAAGAACTGCTATGAAACAGAGATGAACTGCAGCAGGATTTTATTGCATAATGTCCGGAGCTGCTGCTAATCTGAAACACTTGCAGCTTGCCAGTGCTCAGGTGGTGGGTGGCTGTTGGCTCGCCAGGGTGCAGGACTCAAGTCAGGCTGAAGGATGGAGATACTGAAGAATTAGAGGGCTGCAGACCTGCTGAGCAGGACCACAAATCATGCATTAACTTCCATTTGCACAGTGCTCTGAAGATGATAAATGTTGCCTAAATGTTCACTTCAGCTTCAGCATGAATTAAATCCAATAGAAACATGGTTTGGGTTTCATTTTCAAAACATTGCACTTGGACAAAGAGTTTTTGTAGTGGTTTTCTGGTTTTGTTCATTTAAATATTTATGAAAAGTATGGGAAAGAGATTTCATTAAGAAAGAAATCTTGCAGTATTCAACTGAGATGTCTTCATATGTAGTTCTGTGGGGTAACTGCAGCACCAAATCCTGCAGGTTCCTTTGCTTTTGTGGCTGCAGTAAAGCGTGTATGATGACACTGAGAAGGGCAATCAGATTTAGATGTAGCTCTCCCCTGACCCTTCAAATTTTGCAACAGGAGTTACCACTGATTTCCATCTTTTTGGAGCAGGGCACAGACTGACCAGCAATGAGTGCGCTCACTGTGGTTGGAGCAGTGAGCTGTAATCCTCCGGCTGGTGTTACACAGAAATCCAGAGCCGCTGAGCCATCAGTCCCTTCCAGCCTGGAAACGGGAGAAGCTAGGCCAGGATTCAGGGGAATGCTGCCCAAACCTAGGCTTTAAAACACAGCCTTGCAAATTGCGGACATGCTAAAACCCCAGTGGCTCCTGTGGATGTTGAAAGCTGTCTTGGGAGTCTTGGCCACTTTATCCAGGTGGCTGAAGGCTTTAGGACTGATTTGGGGAACCTCAGCCTGTGTTTCTGGGGGATTTATCTTCTAGCAGCCCTGACTTGTGTTTGCAGCCACAAGGATGATCAAGGCCTGACATGCAAGGACCTATAAGGTCTTGGCAAATGATAAAAATATATAAGGAAGTTTGTTGGGGTTTTTTTCCCCACTCCCAGTAAGCCTCGCTGGATAAGACAGTCCCTCTCAGTTTAGTATCTTTGTGCACTTCATCCTCCTACTGTGCTGTAGAGAATCTCAGCCTTTAACATTTGTCACCTTGTTGGATTCGCTGTGTCTATTAGTACAGTGGATGAGTCATCTGGCGTATGTAAGCACAAACCTTGGGAGAAGATAGCTCTAAAACTGCCTTTTCTACTGGAAGCTGATAAGCTTGTTACATATGCAAAAAAGGATATGTATATCAAGCAAAGCCAATATATGACTTGGTAGCGAAGACCAGTCGGAAATACAAAATATATGTAACGATGAATTTGAACACCGTACTAAATCACAGCTGTGCCGTTTTATTGGACATGCCTTCCTCAACTATGAAAGCTTCAGCTATCTTATAAATCTGTCTCTTAATAGTTAGCAGTTACAGTTCTTTATAGTTTATTTATCGGATACTGCTCAGCAAAAATGCACCTTCCTGTCAGCTTCCTTTATATACTACATTTTGTTCAACACTGCAAGCTGAAAGTTTTTGCTGTGCTCTCTCTGCTGGTGCTGCATGAGTGACTGAAGTACAGTCTAGAGGTTGTGAAGATTGGTGTTACAAAGAACACCAATTACAAAGAACACCAATTACAAAGAACACCTTGTGCAGCCGGCACTGAGCAAGGGCTTGAGATGGGCTTCTGCAAGCAGCTTCTCACATTTATCCTCTGGGACCACCCACTGCTTTGGATTTGCTCTGTGGACACTGAGACCTCTTAGAGCAGTTCAGAGTGGGCATGATAAGTGTACATCAGCCATCAGGCATTGCTGGGATCCCAGTTTAGACCAGTTGCTATCATTTTTATCACCCTGATGTGATGCTTAGTGGAGTCACTTGTTCCAGATGTGGGAATAGGTGTGAATGTCTCTGATAAGTGTTCGAGGAGATCCCAGCCAGCTAATAAATTTCAATTTGAGGATGTTGAACGTGACTTGTGATGCTGGTCAGGTATGTGTACAGGCTGCCTTTCAGGGTGGTTGTCACCTCAGCTGTCATGTCCCCCCCCCCCAGCCATCTGGTGTGAAGCAGCTATTGACATCTGGGAGCCACCATGGGTTTGTCCATCCTTCTTTCCTTTTAGGTCTTTAGTGTCTCACCAGCACTTCCAGTCAATCAAGAGAGTGGTATTCAATCCTAAGTCTACCTAATGTTTTTAATTTTTCTGTCCAGGGTTTTTACTGGTAAATTTAATATTGGATGAAAACATACTGCCTGTCAATATTCTGCTAAGTCACTAACTCTTTTTTTTACTCTTCATACTATTTAAACAATTATAGTCTCCCTTTGTCATTCACTTGATGTTTTTTCAACCAATATTCTTGCTCTGGTAAAGTGTTTTGGATACTATGTCTCTGTTTATACTTCTCTGTGTCAATGAAGAAGCACCAGCAGGAATGGGGTTTCTCTGTGAGGTTCAGCAGAGAGCAGATTCACAAGACACATTTCTCTGTGGCATTCAGCTGCTGAGGCTTTTTGGCCAAATGACCTCTGTAATGGTTTATGCAAAAAGAAGGGAAATTAAGAGCATTTTTTTGTTCTAATTACTGGAGGTCTGCCTTCATTTCAGGTCAAACCATTAGTAAGATCTCCTCTTCCATGTTAAGGAAATCCTGAGCAGTGCTCATCATATTAAGAGTTGGTTATTCCTTTCATATATCTAAACACAAGTCAACTGTGAATAAAACTGTGATATCCACTGAGACCTCCATGTGCAGAACTTCTTAAAGGATCACCTGAGGAAAGTGTACTTTTTCTTAATGCCTTTATTTATTTTTTTAAAATTCAGAAAGGATTAATAATTTATGTGGCTTGTGGAAAACATATCAGCCAAAAACACACCTAGAAGATAGTCAACTTTTAACTATTGGCTTCGACTGAGTGCAGTTTTCTAGAAGCAGAAAATGTCTATAATGTGGGCTTGGAGTAGGTAAAAAAAAAGTCACCCTGTTGGTTGGTGCTTTTGTTATCAAGTATCATCCCACAAAAGTGTTCATTTACTCGAAACCAGTGTCTCTGCCAGTTCCTGCAATAGGTTTTTCTCCCAGGCATCCCATTCAGTATGTCTCTGTAATTTAAATAAGTAATTTAGCTCCTTAAAAAAAGCATATGATTACCTGGAATACTTTCCTGCATTTTTAATTTGCTTTTACTTGTGTCAGACTACTGATGACATTGCAAAATGAAATGAATATTTGATTGCAGAGTTTATAGCAAATGCAGGTCTAATTGCTTAAGCCAGTCATGTTTATATATCTGATGCCGTCAAACTTCTTTTGGAAAAATACAGCAAGACCCCAGTCTGGCAAGGGCCCTTAACCATATCCTTAATTTTTATCCACACTAGTTTTATGGGGGCTGCTAGGACTTCTCAGTTATTTGAAGCTGAGAAGGGGGCTGGCTTGTTTTCCTCGTGCAGGAGTAATGCTGAGGTTTACACCCTGAATTAGGGATGTAATGAGCTGGTGGCTCCTGGTATCTCAGAGCATATCTAGAGTTAAACACATGCTTAAACGGTACAATTAGTTGTTTTGCTTAGTAAAATGCACCCATCAGCTGAATGGGAAGTGCTACTTTGAGCATCCATCTTGTCTAAGATTCAAGGAGAGGCCAAGAAAGCAGCAGTTTTGCTGTTTGGTCAGGTGTGGCAAATGCAAGTGGCAGCTTGGCAGCAGTAGGACTCTTCTGTCATGGATATTTAAGCAAGTTATTAAAAAACTTATTCTTGTCCTTTCTGTGAAAAATTGTGTTGAGTAGTTGAGAGATGTTTTGTTTATGCTGGCTAGCTGCAAACAAAACTTTATCGTTTACCTTTTTAAAAAAATTAGGATGGAGCCAAGCAAGGAAATATAGTAAAAAAATAAAAAAAAATTAGGCTGTTGAAAAGCAGTGAGCTTCTCAAACACACAGAGAAAATGTGTTAGTGAGAGCTGGTTGTGTGCTACCTCTGGAAAACTAACCTCTACAACAATTAAAATACATTCATCTGTTCCAAAGGGAAACCCAGAATTGGTTTGATTATTAGTTACCCCTTCAATATCACAGTGCATAACTTGAGGCATTTGTTCTGAGTTCCAGAAGTTTTCATGGAAACAGAGGATTACCCAAACTGCTTGCCTGGAGCTGAGCAGGTAGAGGCACAGCACCTGGTTTTATTGAGAGCCCTGTGTGGTAGGGTGATGCTTCACCTGCATGGCATGGGATGACATACATGAAAGCCAGGCTTGAGTGTCTAAACCTTCATTAAAACTGTTGCAGGGGGATGCAGGAGGATAACTCCTGAGGATTTTAATGGGATTGCAGGGTTGTGGCAGATATTGTTGGGGGCACACCATTAAAGGTCTCAGCACCCCATGCCAGAAAAGTTTCCTGTACACCTAGAGCAGCTCTTGTTTCCCTTTGGCTTGGAATGTATCTGACACTCGATCCTGGAGCTGCCAGGAGCCAGGGTCTGTCTGCTTGTAATCTGTTCCACTTTCTGGTGCAAAGAAGAAAATACTTCTAATGTGAAATCCATTTTAAAACACACATAAAAAAGAAAAAGCCCCTACAGCTGTTTGAAAGCTGTTCGGAAGTATGGCATATTAGAAATAGTCCCAGCTGAAATGGATTAGCAGGCAGAGTTCAAGTGAGGAGGTCAAATTTGTAAACTGAATGCAATTTATCTTGTGGCACTGCAGTTTATCACATGGTTGCAGGAATAAAGAAATGCCACACACATGCACATATTCACACCTAATAATTTAAGAATAACTGGAAAAGGTCTTAAAGGACATTAAAAGGCTTCTGATGACATCATGCTATCTGAGGTAATAAAACAAAGATGGTTTAAGTCAGTTCCAAAGCAGCTGTAGCCAGAGATATCTTTATATGCCAATCTTTATATATATTTCATGTCTCAAGAAAAAGGTGATTGAATCCTAATATTGCATATTGTGTGAAGAGACACTGGTTAAGATTTTTTTCTCTCATGGATTTCTTCATGCTACATTTCTTTTATTTATTTTACATTTACAGAGATTCTTTAATATCGGGATTAGCTGCATTTAGAGATCTTTAAGACCTGTGGGATGGTTTGCCCTGTAGAAAATCAAAACTTTTTCAAGGCATGATCGTGTAGTTTCCTTGGAGCCCCTCCTTTTGGCAAAGTTTTATCTTCTGCTTTAGAAGGAGCAGGAGCCTTTTTTTCCTTCCTTTTTAAAATCCTCTTTAAAATCTAGCTGGAGGATTTCTAATTGAGTTTGTGTAGCAGACTGTTGGACACTTGATTTCATGAGGGTGTCTGCATAGAGAGCCTCTGCTTTTCTGGTGGCTTCAGATCCTGGTGGTGCAGAATTTCCAAGGCCCATGCTTTGTCAGTGTTGCCATGTTGGTGATCTTCACTATGTTGGGATTGCATTTTCCCTGACGGGATGCAAAGCTCACAGAATGAGCTTATAGAAGATGCCCTTGGAAATCTGATCTTTTTGGGACTTTCAGATTGGACTGTGTTGCCTTGAGACAATGCAGCCTGTTAATAATCTTTAGTCTTGGTTATGAGTGTCATCTAAGCTTGTACATGTGTGTTCATCGTGCTCTGATGTGGGAAGGTGTTCTTCTGTCCTTCAAAAGATGTTTACAAGTGTCACCAAAACAGAAAAGGTGATAGGTCTCCTTTTGGAAGAGGACTGTGACTGCTAAGCCACTTGGAATTAAAAGGTCAGGATAATTCTGCATTTTAGTCACATTTGGTGCTAAGTTTAATGATAAGGACATTTTTTCAAAGACACTTTAGGTGGTGTAAACTCCAGGGAAAGATGTTAGTGTCACATTAATAATAATTATTTAGAAGTGTGACAAACTCATCTTGAGCAGCCTCTATTAGACACAATTTTGGAATGAAATTTAAAGTAGAAGGTAATTTCTAGATGCAATTAAAAACTTGTCAGAGTGGAGAAGCAGCCACTTTCTGTCTCATTTTGATGGTAAGCACTGTAATGAAGTGGCTCAGCCTGGCATTTTCCTGCCTGCAGCCTGATCATGGGCAATCCTAGTGCAGTATTTGATGCAGCTGAATTTCTAATGCATTAAGCTCTAAATGTACTCAGAGGCAAAATACCCCCAACTTGTTTTCTATGATAATTTTCTTTTAAGGATATTTTTTTAAACAAGTCCCTGAAGCATCAGTACCCTTTATTCCAATTATAATCATTTCAAGATGTGATCCCTGCAGAAAACTATGGAGTTGGTATGTTTGCAGCTTTTCCTTATCCTCGTGTGCCAGTCGCTAGAGGGATAGTAACTGAAGCATGCAGCCCTCCTTCCAGCATGCCTTTCCTGGCTGCATATTTTTGAACTCCTCCTTTGCTCTTGCCTGCCTATCTTTTATATTGTTGAGGAATTTGGTGTCAACCACAGCCTTGGAACTTCTTTCGTTTTAGACCAAACCCATCATATTTTGCTGTTTATGCATCCCCATTCACCACTTCCAGTTACTCCAATCTACTTCTAGTCCAGACAGCCCCTGTAATTAGGCCATGGATGGACTTTTTAATTGTGACCATCTAGCCCCAAGGATGATTTTCTTTGTTCCCCAGTCTGGTTTTGCCACCTGCATTTCTTAGAGCCTCATTTCAAGTTAACAAACTTTGGTGGATGGCATTATGGGCCTAAAATATCCATTGTAAGCTAGTGTCCATGCTTTTATCTTGACATTTCCCACAAGCAGGACATTTAATAGCCAATCTGTGAGTGTTTTGTCTTGATTTCTTGCAAGGCTGGCCTTTTCAGAGGAGCAGGTGGTGACTAAGCAGAGAGAGCTCATTTTAAATCGGAATTATTGAACTTGATGTCCCTCAAACCCTCAGCACCACTGACCATGCTGAGCTCATGTCTTTATTCCCATATAGTCCATGACCCACAGTGAGATCCCTGTAGGACCATCCCTCTCTGGTGTATTTCCATGGTTTAGGATGCCCTTGGGCTGTAAACTGTGGCAGATCTTCATGAATGCCTTCCTAATTGTGGCTGACAGCAATACAAAAATCAATTTAGCATGGAAAAAAAGGAAGCCAGTATGTCGTAAGTTTGGATGCTGCTGTCTGGTGGGATTTTTGATTTGTATGTGTTGTTTTGGTAAAGACTGGAAGAGTTCTAAGTTTGTGCAGTGCTAAGCATTTTATGGCATATTTAAATGTCTATAACATAATTCGCTTTACCATCAGAAGGCATAAATGTCAGCCTGTTGACACATTATAAAGACACAAATGGAATGTAGCCTGGCAGACTGGTGCTGGTTTTGAGGTTTAATAGTACATCTGTATCATTTATCCCAGCAGGAAATAACACAGGATGTTGCCTTGTAATTTTTTACTACTGTATAATAAAATGTAACCACAATAAATGGTGTCTAAGCAAGTAATGCAGCAGATTCTGGATTTTGTCCAGTGTGCCTTTACCACTTAGGTTAGTTTTGCCCCCCTACAAGTTTAGGCAAGATGTGATTTTGACTGGATACAAACTGAATGTGGATCTCTTTAATGTGTTACATACATATCTATAGAGACCTTTCTGTGCATTCCACCTCTTAATTGGCTGGCGTTAGCAGTGTGCCAGTTCATTCCTCTTTAAATAACTCCCATCCTAAGTTGAACTGTCCTTGAAAGGGTCTGTTCTGCATTTCGGCACTTCAAGAATGTCTTTGCAGGTTGATTGCTTTCCCAAATGTCCTCTCTGTGATACGATGTTATGTGCAAGTAGGCTTTTGATAAAAACTTGAGTGGCAATATTTCATGGAAGTGTTACGGGATTCATGCAAATGGAGAGCAGGGACTTGGAGTGTTGTGTTAGCTTATGGTACATTCCCTGCTCAATGCTAATGGGGCATCTCGCACACCTTTCAGCATCCTTGAAGGTGCTGTGTCCTGCCAGGTGCCAGTCCTTTCCTAGTTTTGGTGTCTGGGCTGCTGCATTGCTGCAGACTGGGAATTTTTTTTTTTATTAAAACCATGAGAAGTCTGAGAAAGGAGTCAGCACTCAGCTAGGCACTTCTGCAGGGGCCTGATAATGCAGAAGGGCTCTCTGGTTGCTTTGTAACATCTGTCCCGCAATGTTCCAAGTGAAGAAAAATATGAAAACATTATTCTGTGCATATGAGAGTGCTGCACATTTGTAAAAAGACAATTAACATAGAAATGAGGGAAGCTTTTGATTCATCAAGTAGATTCAACAGACTGTGTCATTTCCTTGATTTTCATTTTAATTAGGATTAATCAGTTTTATCTCCTAAGGTCTTTGCAGAGAATTTACATGAAACAGAAGACTTTGGTCAGCAGTGTGCCAGTGTAATAGCCCCTACTTGAAGAAATCCAGCTGTGGCACGTATAACCAGGATTAGATTTGGCAGGGCTCCAGGCTCCCCTCTCCTCTCTCATTAAATGCCTTGCTGTGGCAGGGAGCTCTCTGGATCTTCCAATACCAGATCCTGGGTTTCACATAGCTGCCTGGTTGCTTGCTTCAAAAAACCTCTTGGAACCAGTCTATTGCTTGGAAAAAAATATCTCTGGGATGCCAGCTTGAAATAATGGCTGCTCTCTGCTTCAAAGGCTCAAAAACTCTCACTTAACCCCAGCACCCGTTGGTCCCAACACCTGGGGGCTAGAGCCAGCTGAGACAAAATGAAGCTGACCTTTTTCTCCTCAAACTCAATATGTTTAACAGAAGCATTCAGGTTTGGATGGAGTTTCAGATACATTAGAAGTGGAGAGTGAGGGAAAGGAGCCAGGTAGTTGTATAGGAAGGAGAGCAGCAAGCCATTGGCCTCGTAGGGGAAAAGCAGCAAGGTTTGAGTGTGTGTTCTGCATCCTGCACAGCAGAAGCAGGACTCCAACACGCCCTAGGTGAGTGTTGCTGTCTCAGTGTTGGGCTGTGTTCTCTTTCTTCTTCTTAGTTTTTTACATATTTTTAGAAGGCTCTTGTCCCATGAAGAAAAAAAAAAAGGATCTTCAAAAAATGGTTATAAAACCAAATGAAATCTTTTCTGGTTTAGTTATTAGATGTATTTCTGAGTGGACAAATTTCATCGTGGAAATTAGAATAATTTGCAAACATGATAAGCATTTGATTATGATTGTTTTTCAGTACCTGAAATAGATGTCTTGCTATGAAAACTTCCATATTATGTGTAAGTGAAAACTTAGCTTCCAGTTTTTATCTTTAGTGGAGAAGACATACTTGTTCCAAAATACGTGAAATGTAAATGTTTTCCTGTTAATTGTAGGAGAACAATATTTTAACCATGTGGGTCCTACAACAGTAAATATCAAGTGTAGGCTTTAAGCACCTTCTACACTCAACAGATTTGAAAGCCATTAAGCATATGAACAAGGAGAAAATGGAGAGAGAAGGCAAAAAACGCTGAAGGGAAAATCCTGCTGAAAGCTCGCAAAGCATTTTCAAGCTTACAGAAATGACCTGCTCCGTTCCTGTTACACAGAAGTGTTAAAATGAGAGCAGACGACCCTTTCCCCCCAAATCATTCATCTGTTATGTCTGCAATGTATTTAGACTGAATCCTTTCCCAGATGCCGCGGATCTGTCGGTTCCAGGGGAAATTAATGGGATTTTGCCATTTGCTTTGAGGAAAAGAGGACTGGACTTTCTCCTGCTGTCTTTGGCAGGAAGGAGCAAGGAGCTTTCCTGTCTGCTCTCTTTAAATATTGCGTCTTTTCAAGCTTTTTTTGCCAGATAGCCTAATTTGTGTTAGTGCAATATACCATGTTGGAAAATTACAGAGGTTAATGTGCAGCGCTATGATACACAACCATAATGGTAGACTCTAATGTTTTTTAAATGGTAAACCAAAGGCATTTGTAATACGAGTTGTAGTGAATTGCCTGCA